>NC_062232.1:72780546-73380546 GCF_902686445.1 Sciurus carolinensis | reverse complement strand
TATATGCAATAGTGGGATTTATTAAGACAATCATATGTGCATATAATATAATTTCCTTCATTTCAATTCCAAATAATTTGTCTTTCATCCTCCTCCTCCCTCCCCCTGTTTCCCTTCCTCTCCTCTACTGATATCCTTCTGTTCATTTCTTGTTTTTTTTTTTAAATTGGTACTTTATAGATATACATAAAAGTGGAATTCACTGTGGTATATTCGTATATGCATTTTTGTTAATTTTAATTTTTACCTCTAAAAGACAATGACTTCCTTTCAGAAAAAAAATTTTGAATACAGATAGGGTATTTATGCTTTATTTTACCTTGATAATGTACATTGGAGGAAATGCCAAGTGTTCACTGGCTAAAATTTTCTTGTAAGATATGGAAAAATTAAGAAGCAAGAAAAATGTCAATTTTTTATGTGAGAATTATGGAGTTATTTAAAGAAAAATATATTATTGCATTTTTTGCCTCATTCAACAAAATTTTACATGAATCTCTAAAGTCTCTGACATTACTTTTCATTTTCAAGGTCATGTATCCTATTTTTAAATTTATATTCTTTTGATTTTATTAATATGTAGAAAAGACTAGTTTATTACTTTGAATAAGCACAACTTTATATCAATATTTCAGTCATGTTCCAATCAGGAAAATAGAAAATACTCTTGGATTATCAATAAAGAAGAAATTAGTTTCTAAGGTATTGTAAGGGCTGGAAGGGTAAAAGAAAGATGGCAAAGTGAGCAGAGCATCTAGAAAGTCAAGGGGAATGATGAATAATACCAAAGATGGGAAGATGCTAACAAACCTGGACTAGAGTCCTTGAAACTTCATGTGTTCTTGCAGTTGGTTCTGGATCCACTCAGGAGTTATTGCCTTTACCAGGGTTGTAAACACTGAAATAAGATGATATTTCTGTTTAGGTTGATAGGGTGTGTGATCTATCCACTCTTATTTCTGATACTACAATTACAAAAACTTCCAGCTACCACAATTTGAAAGTCAGAAGTGAAGCATAAAGTTTTTAATCTTCTCTCTTCCTTTTGATCTGCTAGTGTCTCTTGTTAGCTGAAAATAGTAAGAAATCAGATGTCAAGAGAACATAATTTTCAAAATTCCAGTCACAGATATATAGAACCAACTATGAGAAAGCAGATGTGGGCTGCCAGTCAAAAACAAATAATCAGTAAAATAAACACGTTAAGAAATAAAAAGATATTTTTGTATTTTTGATAGGTTATAAAATCTGTAATAACTGAGCACAACATATCTTATTTGTTATGAATTTAAGATGATTTAAATATTAATGATGTGTATATTGGATGTCTGCAATAATCATATAGATCGAATGTGCCACTCCAAATTAATATCTTAAAAACTTAACCCCTAATATGGAGTCCTTATGAATGGAATTATTGTCATGATAAGAGACCTAAAGTTATCTACCCTATTTTAGCCATGTGAGGGTATAAAAAGTTGTCAATCTGCATCCTGGTAGAAGGCCTTTGACAGATACCAGATCTGTTGGAATCCTGATTATAAAATTTCAAAATCATCTAGAAGTGTGAGAAATAAAAACAAAGACATATGTACTACAAGTGAAATGGTATTTCTAAAAGGAGATGGGATAATTTTTACTAAATACAAAAAAAGCAGAAGTAGAAATAAACTAGTCTCTAAAGTGGAATTATTAAGTTTGGCTTTATATAATGTGGGCATAATGTCAAACATTATATTTATGCATTATGATTTATTTAGTAAATTTCCAAGTACATCATTTTAAATACATTACTACTTTTGTTTTCCCTTGTGTGCCCTGTGTATGTTGGACACAGAATTTCTTTATTTTTTTACATTTCATTCATAAAGAAATTGAAGTTCAAAAGATTAACTGATTTGTGCAAAATCATTAAGCTGGAAAGTATGAAACTGGTATTTGCACTCAGTTTTTCTAACTCCACATTCAGCATTCATTTACTAGCAATAGCTGGAAATCTGTTGAAATCAGGCACATAGACTCTGGAAAACATTTCTTTATTTCACTCAAATTACTCATATAGATTAATTCTAAATTCTTTCAGCGCTGAAATATTTAGTGGATGTTGGATGAAAGTTTGTAATTTCAGCACTCGCAAAGTATTTTTCAGTTGTACTACCTTTAAACTTTTGGCTGACAGAAACATAACACTTCTGGGAGTTATACTACATTATTTGGTGAGTGAAAACTAACTTATCTATTAAGAAGCTATTCCACACATAACAAATCTCTTGTACTTTAATTTTCTGTAAGTAGAAAATAAATATGAAGTTGAGATAAAATAGTTCAAGTTAAGTTACTAAAATTTCTCCAGGTATAGTGAAATAATGCAAAACAAATATGAAAACTTGCTGGACTCAATACAACTCTCAAGGAAGCAATTGTCACTGATACACTTTTGTCCCTTGAGAGCTTTGAATACAAGCTAACCAACTGTATAACTGAAGACATGTAGACATTGATTTCATACCTGCTTTATGTGTCATACTTGTATAAATAAATCTGAAATGTTTTCATGTAAAATATCATGCTGTTTTCTTACTTTAAAGGTCAAGTTGTGAATTTGTTAATGAGAAACACCTGGCAAGACTGGTAAAACAAAGATGGAAAAACAGTATTAATAAAAATAGAACAATAAATATCTTTTAAATTTTCAATTGCCTTTGTTAATGATAAAATGAAGTTTCTCTTTAGATCATATAAAATATGGCTATAGGTGATTTCTCTGCCTCAGTGACACAAAAGACTCCTAGGCTTCACGTGTACTGGCTTTGAATTTAATTTTTTGATGTTTCTAGAACATCTTCAGTCTCTCTGAAAATGTTTACTACTGTTCTCCTACTCCCCACACATAAAACCCATTGTTAAAGTCTGCTAATTTTTACGTTATTTCTCTCACATCCGCTCTCATACCTCTACATTACCATAGCCAATGAACACCTTCCTGTCCCAGTAAAGTTATGTCTATATTATTGAGGCAGTTTCCTAACCCAAATTACTGCTGCCAATCTTTTATTTGCTAATGAATAGAATGGATATAATAACTTCAAAACACAATTTTCATCATTTGAACACTCTAAAAATTTTAAATTACTTCAAATATCTGTACCTTGATTGAATGATTATCTATTGCTTATTTCTTCTTCCCTTCTCTCTCATAACCCTCACATTCTAATCTCATGATATTCCATTTTTATTGGTACAACTTCTTTACTTGCATTTATCTATATATAGAATCCTGCTTTCACTGGAAGGCTCTTCTTATTAACCCCCAACACGTTCTACCTATATTATTAATTTTTTTTATCTTTTCAGTCACACTAGAAACTTCCCTCTTCCCAGAAGGGTTTTCTGATTCATTCTAAACATTTACTGTGATCCCTTCTTGCAAACACATGCAATAGATATTAAATTATTTTGTAACTGTTAGTCTTTTATCTAGAGTTAAGTCCACTGATTTATGTCTTCTTTTAGAATTTAAACTGCTTTAAAGAATAAAAATAACTTTATTCCTAGGTATAATTTCAATACTTGCGTAGTTGAGCATGCTAAATATCTGTATTCATTAAAATGGGCATTTTGTTAGATTTTTAACAAAATTCTAGTTTTGTGTTAGAGATAAAGGATTCTATCATACTAAATGTTTTCTAACTCTACAGAAAACTTTTAAACAATAATTTATTTTTCTTTTTTGTATCATACATATATTACTAAATTAGTAATAATTGTATCACAAATGTATGACATCCTCCTTTCAGCAGGAGACAAAACAATGCTCAATAAATAGGAAATGGGATTGGGTTGCATTTAGCTATAGGACTGGCATGTCATACTAGACCTTTTAATATGTTTTTCAGATGAAACTTTAAAAATTATATCATTAAACAATGAGGAAGCTAGATAAGTAAATTAAGTACCATAGATGTGGAAAGATTTGTCTAAGAACACAAATGTTAATTAATGACAAAAGTGAAAAATAAACCTGCCTCAAACTGTGAGCTTCTTGTACATTTCATGAAAACATGCCATATTTCAAAGAATTGTTTACTCCAGAAAACAAAGCAAAATAATCTTTCAAAGGCAATTAATTTTATACAATATTTTATTTTATATCTACTAATAATTCAACTATTTGAATATCTACATCATTAAAATATATTGTAAAAAACCAGAGAGAATGAAATAATGAAAAAATATTAGTATCATATATTTACATGTTTCACCATTAATCCATCTGATCCTTATGATAATTCTATATGTATATAGATAAAATTATTGTCACCATTTTAAAAGGAGTAAAACTGAAACCCACTGACCATAATTGAGAACTCATTTGGCTAGTAAGAAACAGATGTGAGAATACATTTTAGTTGCTAAGTTTAAGAGGTGTTGAAAGTAGTATGAATGATGTGAAAGACAAAAAAATATAACATTTACAACAAATTTATAGATACTCCAAATTAACATCATTTTTTAAGATTTATATTGGCATAGTTATCTTTTTGTAAACAAATTATTCTTTGGTTATATGAATCATTTGTAATCTAATCAAAAGTTACTATGTTTATGACAAAAAGTCTAACTTCAGCAATTATGGTACATTCTCCTAGAAAACATATTTATAGCTCATCCTAACTTTTATGAATGAGTATACAAATACTAAGTCATAAATTTTAATTCTGGAAAATCATGAATCCCATAAAGTTAATAAAAGAACCAAAGATAATGACATTGTGCTATTAGCTACAAATGTAGAGAAAAATTTCTTACATTCATTTGTACTTAGATGACCAAATTATCAGTGTACTCTCTACAGTTACTATGTGCTGGGGCAGTGGACTAGGTTGTCAAAAATCCAAACAAGACACCCAGATATGGGATGTGAGACTTAACATTTATTAAAAAATGATTACATGTGTTAGTGGTTACACACTGGTCCTTCTCCAGAAAGTGCAGTGGAAATGGGCCAGATAGAGGCACCTCTATTCTACACAGTGCCTCTGACAGTTGGGCAGAAAATAGTATCTCTAACTCACAAAGGTAACCCATTTGAAGAGAGTACTTTGCTTTGCACAGTGCTCTGTTTCACACCAATTACCACAGAGAGACAGATTTTGTGAGTGAAGCTATAGAAACAATGACATCATCAGTTCAACTTGTTTTATTCCATTGTATGCCCAGCATCTCAAGGAACCTGACATGCATGCAAAAAAAGCAGCTTTCTACAGACAGCACTAACTGGTCCCAATTCCCAGCACACATTAGAGAAAGACAGTATCCTTCAAAATGATATTTATCTGGACATCCCATTACCAGATTCACTCTCATTTTTCCCTTAACTTGACTATGTTCTTGAGACGCGAGAGGGGCATTTCAGGGACTTGGTGTTTTACTGCCCTCTTTTTCTCTGAGAATGACACAATTGATAATGCAATACATCAGCATTTATTTCTAGAATGAAAAGAATCACAAATGTAAATTGTTATTCCTGTTTGTTTTCTAGGCCTAAATACATTTTGTATAACAATCGTAAGATTGAAATTTGGGGAATTAAATGTTCAGTCAAGCAGTCAAGCAACAAACAGTTCAACTACAAGGGACTCAGTCTATCAAAACCCAAGATTCTTCAAAATAAGAATAATGCATTCATCCATAAAGAACAGAGGTTTTGTGGCAACTGTCCAAACTTTGTAAAAACATTTAAACATTGATAAAATAGGCATATGTGTGTGTTTGTGTGTGTGTGTGTGTGTGTATTTGTGTGTATTAAAATGACTATCTTTTAAAATTAGAAATAGGTGTAAAACTGTGTTCAGGTGGTAATAGTAACACTGTATTGGGGGAATACATCTTTTAAATCCATCCTTCTATTCTTAAGTATATTATGATTTAATGAGGGTTGAAAATTTTTTTATTTGTTTATTGTAAGACTTTTGACTTTATTTCATATCCTTGTATGTGGTGCAGTGATCAAAAGCTCCATCTCCAATGGTCAGTTTTTCTGGGTTAAGATCCTAATATAACATGTTATAACAGACTCTGAAATCTGTTATAACATGCTTTGTAATATACTTTTAAGCTAAAAAATTGTTTCATCAAAACACATTATACATAAATACATTTGCTTATTTATATTCAATTTATTCGTTCTAGAGAAAATCAATATAACTACTTATATAGCTGTTTATCTTTGGATAGGTTACTTAAAACACTATGATCTCAGTTTCCTCATCCAAAATATGTGGATTTATGATATGGTGATTAAAGTAGCTTTTCACATATAATACTTAGAATAGGTTTTGGTATATAAAATCTGGGTTCTATTAAAATTATTACTATTTAATCAATATACTAAAGTGACATTTAATGGGCAATATTTTCTAAATGTGTCTGACATCAAAATGCATATTAACTTGTCTCATTGATATGTTAGCCCTCAGAGCTCAGCATAGTTCTTGGCACAGAGTACATTCTCTATGTATGTTAAGTAGAATTGAGATTTATTCCCAATCTACAACTTAACCCAGGCTATGCCTTCTACACCTCCAATTTTTAAATTCTTAGGTAAGTGCATGACTCTGAAATCTGTCTCCAGCTTTACTCTCCTGAATTAAAGACAATGAATTAAAATACAGTCTGTAAAAATAAAAAAAAGATCTGAAATTCCAATGCAGTTATATTTTATTATGTCAATGACTGCTCATCTTACAAAATGTCTGAAACTAATCTTAGTATAGATTAGTCATTACTGGGGTAGAAGAAGGAATGCTCACATTCCTATTTTCCTTTAATCTATTAATCTGTTATCAGACTGCTCCTCAAATGCAGCTCTCGTAATTAGCAATTGTTCAAAATGTTTCATAGTAGTAAGTAACTACTACTAGTAGTTACTAGTAGTAAGTACAAAAGTCCAAACTATTTAGCATGGCATGACCCACGCCATATTTTCCAGCCTTGTTTCTTACTTACCTCTTTTTAAAAGACTCCAGGTACATACAATTATATACATTTATAGTAATCATTAGATTCTTTATTAGGAACATACATATTTTAATATTTATAGTAAGCATTGGCCTCTTTAAAGACAGTCTATGTGTGTTTCCAAAACAGTAATTTAATTTGAAATATAAAATTTATAATTCTTTTTATTATACATTTACACATTTTTATGATTCCCAAAGAACCTAGATAATGATATGCTTAAAAAATACATCAGTAGAGTTACCGGGAGGTCTTTCTCTGGGCTTGGCTGCTGTCTACATGACATCTGTGAACGCTGCTGCTGCTGATGCCACTGCTACCATCACCCAGAGGTCTTTTCTCCAGGTACTACTGTTGCCAATGTTTTCTCCGGGTGCCACTGCCCATGATCCGCTGCCCACTGCTGCTGACCCACCACAACTACCATCACCACTGCCAAGAGATCCACTTTCAGAGTGTTTGCAGGTTTGGTTGCATGTGGACACCTCCATTTTTGGATGCTTGCCAGAGCTTGCCAGCCAGATTGCTACCACCACCATCTTGACGTATAGTCACCTCTGTTTGGGATCTCCAGCCTGGGACCTAGAGGTTCATTGTCAGACCGCCTATGGGGTCGGCTACACCTGGAATCTTCCTGTTGAGAATGCTGGTGACCGCTATCTTGAAGTTTCCTTTCAGGGTCATTCCTCTGCGTGAGGGAATCACTGGTGATGTCTCTGCAAGTTGGAACAGCTTTGAGACCTTAGGACTGCAACGTGGCCAAGCCTGGGGTATCTGAAACCGAAATCCATGAAATGATTACTGGGTCTGCATGGCCCAGTCTGGACCTAGCAATCCAAGGAAGAATCAGAAACAGGACTGAGAAAACTTTGAATGCTGAAGCAAACAGTTGTTTGATTTTCCATTAAGGTTTGCTTTTGTTTTGTTTTTAAATAATTTTTTTTCTCTTCTCTAGTATCTCTACCATATTTGAAACCAGGTATTTTTTATGCAACAGTTTGTCGAGGATTGTAATGTATGAATGGTATTTTGCAGTTTTGTTGTGTATTCTTATATTTTTAATTTTAAATTGTGTATAGTTTTACTCTTGCTTGTCTGTTTCCCTGCATTCTTTATCTTTTCTTGAACTGACAGTCAATCTCTATCAAATCATCTTCCACTCTTCCTATAGAATTTTACTTCTTGCTTCTTTCCTCCTCCCTCATAAGATCATGTCCTGCACCTCTTCTATTTTCTGTTTGTCCAACATTTGAAATTGCAAATTCTTTTAACAAATTTATGGTATATACTGTAGACAATAATTGAACTCATCATTTCTATTTATTGCAAGAAAACCGTGGAAGTCTTACTAGGATCTAATGGGTTTGTGGCTATATGTTGTTTGCATTGAGTGCTGTTGATATTGGTTTCCCCCCCTTAAAGGTGAGGTACAGGAAACCTTCAGGGATACTATTAAATCTGCAGTGTAGAATTTTTGCTGCCTGAGATCTATACTGCTAAATGGGAAACACATGAATGACATGCAAAAACAAGGGAAAAAAGCACCCAAACCAACCAAGATGCTCTAATAACAGAATCCACCGACAACACAGAAGAACAAAGAACAGAGAAGGAGTTTAGAATGTACATAAACCATTATGTGGACAAAAGGATAGTATAAGAAGTGAAATCAAAGAAAAAAAAAACAGGAAGTGAAAGATCACTTCACTTCAATAGTTAAAGATTGTGAAAACAAAACCAAGCAGAAATACTGGAAGTGAAGGAATCCATAAACAAAACTATAAATTCAATAGAAAACATCACCAACAGACTAGACCACTTGGAAGATAGAACTTCAGGCAAGGAAGACAAATAAATGGCCCGACATTACAAATTGAAGCCCTAGAAAAGGAACAAATCAACAACAACAACAAAAATAGTAGAAAGCAGGAAATAATTAAAATGAGAGTTGAAATCTATGAATTGAAACAACAAAAAAATTCAAAAATTGACAAAAGAAAAAAATTGGTTCTTTGAAAAAATAAATAAAATTGATAAAGCCATACCAACACTAACAAAGTGAAAAAGAGAGAAAACAAATTATCAAAACAGTAGATGAAAAAGGAAATATCACAACAGACATGACTGAAATACAGAAGATAATTAGAAATTATTTTGAACATTTATACTCCAATAAAATAGAAAATATCAAAGATGTTGACAGATTTCTAGAGACATAAGACCTTCCCAAATGGAATCAGGAGGACATACTTGATTTAAACAAATCAATTACAAATAATGATATAGAAAATGCCATCAAATGCCAACCAATCAAGAAAAACCCAGGACCAGATGGATTCTCAGCTGAGTTTTACAATTCCATCAAAGAAGAATTAAAAACAATACTCCTCAAAGTATTCCATGAAATAGAAAAGGAGGGAAACCTTTCAAACTCAAACTATAAGGCTAATATCATCCTGATACCAAAACGAGACAAAGACAAATCAAAGAAATAAAACTTCTGACCAATATCCCTGATGAATATAGATGCAAAATTTCTGAGCAAAATTTTGACTGATTGCATACAAAATATATTTCAAAGATAATGTACAATGATCAAGTAGGGTTCGTCCCAGGGATGCAAGGTTGCTTGGTTCAACATATGGAAATCAATAAATGTAATTCATCACATCAATAGATTTAAAAATAAGAATCATATGATCATCTGAATACATGCAGAAAAAGCATTTGGTGAAAAACAGCACCACTTCAGGATCAAAACACTAGAAAACTAGGGATAGTGGGAACATACCTCAACATTGTAAAAGCTATATATTCTAAACCCAAGACCAACATAATTCTAAATAGAAAAAAATTGAAAGAATTCCCTCTAAAATGGAATAAGACAAAGATGCCCTTTCACCACTTCTATTCAACATTATCCTTGAAACCCTAGCCAGAACAATAAGACGGGAGAAAGAAATTAAAGGGATAT
Source organism: Sciurus carolinensis (assembly GCF_902686445.1). Classification (NCBI taxonomy): domain Eukaryota; kingdom Metazoa; phylum Chordata; class Mammalia; order Rodentia; family Sciuridae; genus Sciurus; species Sciurus carolinensis. Next base: position 73,370,552 of record NC_062232.1, on the reverse strand, counting down.
GGACAGGAAAAGAAGAACTCAAACTATCACTCTTTGCTGATGACATGATTCTATATTTAGAAGTCCAAAAAGATCCACCAGAAAACTTCTAGAACTAATGAATGAATTCAGCAAAGCAGCGGTTAGGAAATCAACAACCATAAGATGGCGATGTCAAAAGATAAATTAGGAAAACTATGCCATTCATAATAGCTTAAAAAAATACTTGGTAATCAATCTAACAAAAGAGGTAAAAGACCTCTATAATGAAAACTACAGAACACTAAAGAAAAAAATTGAAGAAGACCATAGAAGATGGAAAGACCTCCCATGTTCCTGGATAGGCAGAATTAATATTTTCATAATGGCCATACTGCAAAAATATTGAAATCCCAATGACATTCTTCATAAAACTAAAAAAGCAATCATGAAATTCTTTTGGAAAAACAAGTGACCCAGAATAGCCAAAGCAATCCTTAGCAAGAACAGTGAAGCAGGAGGCATTGCAATATCAGAAGACCTTACTTTATACTACAGAGCCATGGTAACAAAAAGAGCATGGTATTGGCACCAAAACAGACACATAGACAAATGGTACAGAATAGAAGACACAGAGACAAACCCACATAAATACAGATATCTCATACTAGACAAAGGGATTAAAAACAATCACATGATAAAAGATAGCCTCTTCAACAAACAATGCAGGGAAAACTGGAAAAACAAATGTAACAAAATGAAATTAAACCCCTATCTCTCACCTTGCACAACACTCAACTCAAAGTGGATCAAGAACCTAGGCATTAGAACAGAGACCCTGTGCCTAATAGAAGAAAAAGTAGGCCCAAATCTTCACCATGTTGGCCTAAGGATCTGACTTCTTTTACAAGACTCCTAAAGTACAAGAAGTAAAACGAAGAATCAATAAATGGGATGGATTCAAACTAAAAATCTTCTTCTCAGCAAAGGAAACAATGAATAACGTGAACAGAGAACCTACAGAACATGAAAAATTCTTTACCACATGCACCTCAGATAGAGTATTAATCTCCAGGACAGATAAAGAATTCAAAGAACTTGGCTCACTGTCAGGCATCTATCATCCGCCATTTGCCTGCCTCTCGCCTGTCCATCGCCTGCCTTACTCCTATCCATCACCCAACGCTGGAGGTTCACCTCCCCGATCATCCGACAACAGTCAGCAAACTGATCGCCAACCGCCAGTGGAGCACCAGCTGCCTGCTGCTGCCTGGAAGTTCACTGTTACAGTACCTGCAGGTTTGATTACACGTGGCTGCCACCATTTTGAGACAACAGCCAAGCCCTGTAGGACCCCTGGCCGGACTGACTGAGCCCCGTCTCCAGGATCCCTCATCCCGACCAATCACTTCCTGCCTCTGGGGCCCTCTCATCGACTGACTGCTTCCTGCTTCCAGGACCCCCAGACAAACTGACTGCGCCCTATCACGGGGACCCCAGACCGACTGATTGCACCCGGCCTCCAGGATCCCACAAACACAACAAACACACTGGACCTCCAGAACCCCTGCCGGATCAACCGCAGCCCGTCTCTAGGACCTCCAGCTGACCATGTCCACCCCTGAGTTGCAGCTCCCCATTTGCCAACACATTTCGAAGCCAGAGCGGCCATCTTGTATAATCCTGGAAGCCTTACCTCCGATCTTTGGGTGGGGCAAATCCCATCCTGAGATGCCTGCTGGAGGCTTGAAGCTCATTGTCAGGTACCTCTCATGGATCAGGCTACTGAACACTGGGAGGTTTCATTAGTATATGACTGTTATACAGTAGATTTTCTTTTTTCTCCTTTTTTAAAAAAATTAAGATTTTATTTCTTTACTTTTCTTCCTTTCTTTTCCTTTTGTTTACCTGTTCCCTCAGAGTCTCTTTCTCCCTTTTTGCATGCTAACATCCTATTTCTTTTGATTACACTCTCACCCTTTCTATTTTCTAGAACTTCTTCTTTTTATTTTCCACTTTATTTATTTATTTTTTTAATTGTAAACAAATGGGATACATGTTGTTTCTCTGTTTGTACATGGAGTAAAGGCATACCATTTGTGTAAACTTAAATTTACATAGGGAAATGTTGGTTGATTCATTCTGTTATTTTTTCCCTTCCCCCTACCCCTACCACCCCTCTTTTCCCTCTATACAGTCCTTCCTTCCTCCATTCTTGCCCCCCTCCCTAACACTAACTCTAACCCTAAAACAAAACCCTCCCACGCCCCATTATGTGTCATCATCCACTTATCAGCAAGATCATTCTTCCTTTGGTTTTTTGAGATTGGCTTATCTCACTTAGCATAATATTCTCCAATTTCATACATTTGCCTGCAAATGCCATAATTTTATCATTCTTTATGGCTGAGTAATATTCCATTGTATATATATGCCACAATTTCTTTATCCATTCATCAACTGAAGGGCATCTAGGTTGGTTCCACAATTTGGCTATGGTGAATTGAGCAGCAATGAACATTGATGTATGCTGATTGTAAGTCCTTTCAGTATAGGTCAAGGAGTGGGATAGCTGGGTCAAATGGTGGTTCCATTCCAAGTTTTCTAAGGAATCTCCATACTGCTTTCCAGAGTGGCTACACTAATTTGGAACCCACTGGCAATGTATGAGTGTACCTTTTTTCCCACATCCTCGCCAACACCTGTTGTTGCTTGTATTCCTGATAATCGCCATTCTAATTGGGGTGAGATGGAATCTTAGGGTGGTTCTGATTTGCATTTCTCTTATTACTAGAGATGTTGAACATTTTTCCATATGTTTGTTGATTTCTTGTAGGTATTCTTCTGTGAAGTGTCTGTTCATTTCCTTAGACCATTTGTCGATTGGGTTATTTGTAATCTTGGTGTTGAGTTTTTTGAGTTCTTTACACATTCTGGAAATTAGCACTCTATCTGAAGTATGAGTGGCAAAGATATTCTCCCACTCTGTAGTCTCTTTCTTCACATTGCTGATAGTTTCCTTTGCTGAGAGAAAGCTTTTTAGTTTGAATCTATCCCAGTTGTTGATTCTTGCTTTTATTTCTTATGCTATGGGAGTCCAGTTGAGGAAGTCTGGTCCTAAGCTAACATGTTGAAGATCTGGACCTTCTTTTTCTTCTATAAGATGCAGGCTCTCTGGTCTGATTCCGAGGTCCTTAATCCATTTTGAGTTTAGTTTTGTGCACGGTGAGAGATATGGGTTTAATTTCATTCTGTTGCATATGTGTTTCCAATTTTCCAGGCACCATTTGTTGAAGAGGCTATCTTTTCTCCATTGCATATTGTTGGAACCTTTGTCTAGTATGAGAAAATTGTATTTATTTGGATTTGTATCCGTGTCCTCTATTCTGTACCATTGATCTACCTGTCTATTATGGTACCAATACCATGCCATTTTTGTTACTATTGCTTTGTAGTATAGTTGAAGTTCTGGTATTGAGATACCCCCAGCTTCATTTTTCCTGTGAAGGATTGCTTTAGATATTCTGGGTTTCTTATTCTTCCAGATGAATTTCATGAGTGCTTGTTCTATTTCTGTAAGGTATGTCATTGGGATTTTAATTGGAATTGCATTGAATCTGTATAGCACTTTTGGTAGTATGGCCATTTTGACAATATTAATTCTTCCTCTCCAAGAACATGGGAGATCTTTCCATCTTCTAAGGTGTTCTTTAATTTCTTTCTTTAGTGTTCTGTAGTTCTCATTGTAGAGGTCTTTCACCTCTTTTGTGAGATTGATTCCCAAGTATTTTATTTTTTTCGAGGCTATTGTGAATATGGTAGTTTTCCTAACTTCTCTTTCTGAAGATTCATCACTTATGTATAAAAATGCATTAGATTTATGAGCATTGATCTTATATCCCGCTACTTTACTAAATTCACTTATGAGTTCTAAAAGTTTTCTGGTGGAATTTCCTGGTTCCTCTAAGTATATAATCATATCATCAGCAAATAGGGATAGTTTGAGTTCTTCTTTTCCTATTCATATCCCTTTAATTTCTTTGGATGTCTAATTGCTCTGGCTAGAGTTTCAAGGACGATATTGAATAGGAGTGGTGAAAGAGGGCATCCCTGCCTTGTTCCAGATTTTAGGGGGAATGCTTTCAGTTTTTCACCATTTAGAATGATATTAGCCATGGGCTTAGCATAGATGGCCTTTACAATGTTAAGAAATGTTCCCACTATCCCTATTTTTTCTAGTGTTTTGAGCATGAAGGGGTGCTGTATTTTATCAAATGCTTTTTCTGCATCTATTGAAATAATCATGTGATTCTTGACTTTAAGTCTATTGATATGGTGAATTACATTTAATGATTTCTGAATGTTGAACCAAAAGTGCATCCCTAGGATAAAACCCACCTGATCATGATGCACTATATTTTTAATATATTTTTGTATGCGATTTGCTAAAATTTTGTTGAGAATTTTTGCGTCCATGTTCATTAAGGATATTGGTCTAAAATTTTCTTTCCTCCATGTGTCTCTGTCTAGTTTAGGTATCAGGGTGATATTGGCTTCATAGAATGAGTTTGGGAGATTTCCCTCCTCTTCTATTTCATGGAATACTTTGAGGAGTATTGGAATGAACTCCTCTTTATAGGTTTTGTAGATCTCAGCTGAGAACCCATTAGGTCCTGGACTTTTCTTTGTTGGTAGGCTTTTGATGACTTCTTCTATTTCATTACTTGAAATTGGTCTATTTAAATTGTGTATGTCCTCCTCGTTGAGTTTAGGCAATTCATATGTCTCTAGAAACTTGTTGATATCTTTGAAATTTTCTATTTTGTTGGAGTATAGATTTTCAAAATAGCTTCTAATTATGTTTTGTACTTCAATAGTGTCTGTTGTGATATTTCCTGGTTCATCCAAATTTTGGTGATTTGGATTTTCTCTCGTGTTCTCTTTGTTAGTGTGGCCAAGGGTTTATCAATTTTGTTTATTTTTTCGAGGAACCAACTCTTTATTTTGTCAATTTTTTGTATTGTTTCATTTGTTTCAATTCCGTTGATTTCAGCTCTGAGTTTAACTATTTCCTGTCTTCTACTACTTTTGGTGTTGGTCTGTTCTTCTTTTTCTAGGGCTTTGAGCTATACTGTTAGGTCGTTTATTTGTTGACTTTTACTTCTTTTATTAAATGCGCTCCATGAAATAAATTTTCCTCAAAGTACTGCTTTCATAGTGTCCCAGAGATTTTGATATAATGTTTCTTTGTTCTCATTTACCTCTAAGATTTTTTTTTTATTTTCCTTCCTAATACCTTCTGTTATCCATTCATCATATAATAGCATATTGTTTAGTCTCCAGGTGTTGGAGTAATTTCTGTTTTTTACTCTTTCATTTATTTCTAATTTCAATCCATTATGATTTGACAGAATACAAGATAGTGTCTCTATCTTCTTGTATTTGCTAACATTAGCTTTGTGGCATAATATATGGTCTATTTTAGAGAAGGATCCATGTGCTGCTGAGAAGAAAGTGTATTCACTCTTCGTTGGATGGCATATTCTATAAATGTCGGTTAAATCTAAATTATTGATTGTGTTATTGAGTTCTATGTTTTTTTTGTTCAATTTTTGTTTGGAAGATCTGTCCAGTGGTGAGAGAGTTGTGTTAAAATCACCTAGCATTATTGTATTATGGTCTATTTGGTTTCTGAGATTGAGAAGGATTTGTTTGACATACATGGGTGAGCCACTGTTTGGAGCATAGATATTTATGATTGTTATGTCTTGCTGATTTATGCTTCCCTTAAGCAGTATGAAATGTCCATCTTTATCCCTTCTGACTAACTTTGGCTTGAAGTCCACATTATCTGAAATGAGGATGGATACTCCAGCTTTTCTGCTGAGTCCATGTGCATGGTATGTTTTCTCCCATCCTTACCTTTAGTCTATGGGTATCTCTTTCTATGAGATGAGTTTCTTGTAGGCAACATATTGTTGGATCTTTCTTTTTTATCCAATCTGCCAGTCTATGTCTTTTGATTGATGAATTCAGGCCATTAATATTCAGGATTATTATTGAGATATGATTTGTATTCCCAGTCATTTGACACATTTTATTCATTTATTTGTTTATTTTTGACAGACTTGGTTCCTCTTTATTTGAGAGTTCCTTTAGGATAGCTCCTCCCTTTGCTGATTTGCTTCTTTGTTTTTCATCTCTTCCTCATGGAATATTTTGCTTAGAATGTTCTGTAATGCTGGCTTTCTTTTTGTATATTCTTTTAGCTTTTGTTTATCATGGAAGGATTTTATTTCATCGTCAAATCTGAAGGGAAGTTTTGCTGGGTATAACATTCTTGGTTGGCATCCATTTTCTTTCAGGGCTTTAAAAATGTTTTTCCAGGCCCTGCTAGTTTTTAAGATCTGGATTGAAAAATCTACTGATATCCTTATTGGTTTCCCCTTGAATGTAATTTGGTTCTTTTCTCTCACAGCCTTTAAAATTCTGTCTTTATTTTGTATGTTAGGTATTTTCATTAAAATGTGCCTTGGTGTAGGTCTGTTGTAATTTTGTGTATTTGGAGTCCTATAAGCCTCTTGAACTTGATTTTCCATTTCATGCTTCAGATTTGGGAAATTTCTGAAATTATATCATTGAATAGATTGTTCATTCCTTTGGTTTGTTTCTCTAAGCCTTCCTCAATCCCAATAATTCTTAAATTGGCCTTTTCATGATATCCCATAGTTCTTGGAGATTCTGTTCATGATTTCTTACCATCTTCTCTGTTTGGTCAACTTTCTTTTCAAGGTTTAATATTTTGCTTCAATATCTGAGGTTCTGTCTTCCAGGTGTTCTATCCTATTGGTTGTGCTTTTTGTGGAGTTCTTAATTTGATTTATTGTTTCCTTCAATTCAAGGATTTCTGTTTGGTTCTTTTTCAATATCTCTAGCTCTTTATTGAAATGATCTTTTGCTTCCTGTATTTGCTCTTTTAACTGTCGATTGGTGCGATCATTCAATGCCTGCCTTTGCTCTTTCATTTCATCGTTTGCTTCCCTTATCATGTTAATTATGTACATTCTGAACTCCCTTTCTGACATTTCTTCTGTCATGCTGTCATTGGATTTTATTGATGTAACATCTAATTTGTTTGATGCATTTTCTTCCCTTGTTTTCTCATGTCGTTCAGGTATCAGTGGACTGCTGAGATGTTGCAGATTTCCTCTATTGACTTATAATGTCCCTGAAGATTGCTAGTATATCCCCCCTTATCCTTCAGTAGCCTGAAGTCTTGGAGGAAGTTGATAATGCAGTGCTTCCCAAGGAAGCTGCCTCTCTAGGGGTGGTGGCCTTCAGGTGGGGTATATTCCCTGCTAGTGGGCAGAGGTGCCTCCACTTGTTGACCAATGGTCATCCAAAGGGGAACTAGGCTGCAGGCTGAGGCTAGGCCTATTTGTGCCTGTGTCTCTGGTTTTACCGTCCTTGTGGGAAATCCTCACCAGGCGGGGAAGATCCACCCGGTGGGGAGGTCTCGCTGGTCAATTCCCCTCTTGGAGGTTCCCCTCAGTCCACAAGTACCGCCTGGGAATGGTAGCCTTCCCGGGCAACGTTCCCAGGGGCCCAGACCTACCTCCTGCACCTGGGAGCCCTGCCCTTCACAGATGAGTCTCCTTAGGCTGCCCCTCCTCAGAGAAGCTGCCCGCAGTCCTGGAACCTTCGCTCCGCCCCTCAGCTTGTCTCTGCAGCTCTTCCACCAAAAAGCTGCCTAGGTCCTGGGACCCTGCTCAGCACCTAATCGCCTGCCTACGCGGCTCCTCCTCTGGGCAACCACCGAAGGCCGGTGGATTACTCTGAAACCAAGCGCTGTGCTGAGCGGCTTCCTCTGCAAAGTTCCCAGTTGTCCGTGTTTACCGCTCCAGCGAGGGTAGGGGTGTCTCGCCAGGCAACTCTACTTCACAAAGTTCCCTGCGTTCCAGGACTACTGCCCCATCCGGGACGCCTCCCCAACGGGAGAGACTCACCCGGTGGCTTTGAGTTGGTCCCAAGTCCATCAATATCTCCTCTTTTGAATCCTGAGTCCTGGAGCAACATGAAATGCAGTTGTCCTCTAGTCCGCCATCTTTATGTCCCATTCTAGAACTTCTGTATATTCTTTTCTTATCCCATTAACAGCCACATTCTACATCCCTCTGCATCGTCTTTGTCCTCCATTAGAAACTGCAGACCTTATTGCAAACCTGTTTGTTTTCCTGAAGATAATATTTGAACACATTTTGTTTATTATGACAATTTTGTTATTGTCCCCATAGGGGCTATTTGGTCTAGGATTGCATAGTGTCTGATTTGGGCACTGCTAATATTCATCTCCCCTTAAAGAAATGGTTTTGGAAACCTATAGGGCCACTATAAGCCTATAGGGGGAAATCTGCAATACCCCAAATCTGCACCACTAGAGGGAAAGATACATGAACAACATAAAATAAACAAGGGAAGAAAATGATCCAAACAAATCTAGATTCTATAGTAATAGAATCCAATGACAGTATGTTAGATGAAATGTCAGAAAAGGACTTCAGATTATACATGATTAAGATGATTCGCGAAGCAAAGGATGAGATAAGAGAGCAAATGCAGGCAATGAATGATAAACCAATAAGCTGAAAGAGCACCTGCAGGACGCAAAAGATCATTTCAACAAAGAGATAGAGATTCTCAATAAAAACCAAACGGAAATCCTTGAAATAAAGGAGACAATAAACAAAATAAAAAAACTCAATGTGAAGCATCACCAAAAGACTAGACCACTTGGAAGACAGAACCTCAGACAATGAAGACAAAATATTCAATCTTGAAAATAAAGTTGCCCAAGCAGAGAAGATGGTAAGAAATCATGAACAGAATCTCCAAGAACTATGGGACATCATGAAAACATCAAATTTAAGAATTATTGGCAGTGAGGAAGGCACAGAGATACAAACCAAAGGAATGAACAACTTATTCAATGAAATAATATCAGAAAATTTCCCAAACCTTAAGAATGAAATGGAAAATCAAATACAAGAGGCTTACAGAACACCAAATGCACAGAATCACAACAGATCCACACCAAGGCACACTATAATGAAATTGCCTAACATTCAAAATAAAGATAGGATTTTGAAGGCCACGAGAGAAAAGTATCAGATTACATATAGGGGGAGACCAATACAGATAGCAGCCAACTTCTCAACCCAGACTCTAAAAGCTAGAAGGCCACGACCAACATATTTCAAACTCTGAAAGAACATGGTTGCCAACCAAGAATCCTATAACCAGCAAAAGTAACCTCAGATTTGAAGATGAAATAAAATCCTTCCATGATAAACAAAAGTTAAAAGAATTTACAAATAGAAAGCCTGCACTACAGAATGTTCTCAACAAAATAATCCATGAGGAGGAAAAACAACAATGCAGGTCAGCAAAGGGAGGAACTACCTTAGAGAAAAACCACTCAAAGGAGAAACCAAGCCAACTTAAAAACCAAAAATATGCCCAAATGACTGGGAAAACAAATCATTTCTCAATAATAACCCTGAACGTTAATGGCATAAACTCATCAATCAAAAGACATAGACTGGCAGAATGGATTAAAAAGAAAAACCAAACAATATGTTGCCTGCAAGAGACTCATCTCATAGAAAAAGACATTCAGAGACTAACGTTGAAAGGATGGAAAAAACCTACCATGCACATGGACTCAGTAAAAAAGCGGGGGTTTCCATCCTATATCAGATAAAGTGGACTTCAAGCCAAAGTTAGTCAGAAGGGATAAAGGAGGACATTTCATACTGCTTAAGGGAACCAAAAATCAGGAAGACATAACGATAGTAAATATTTATGCCCCAAACAATGGTGCATCCCTGTACATCAAACAAATCCTTCTCAATTTCAAGAATCACATAGACCACTACACAACAATTCTGGGTGACTTTAATGCACCGCTGTTAACACTACATAGATCTTCCAAACAAAATCCAACCAAAGAAACCATAGAACTCAACAACACAATCGATAACCTAGACTTAGTAGACATATATAAAATATTCCATCCATCAGCGAGCAGATTCATTTCTTCTCAGCAGCACATGGAACCTTCTCAAAAACAGACCATGTGTTATGCGACAAAGCAACCTTTAGGAAATGCAAAAAAATAGAGATACTGCCTTGTGTTCTATCAGATCATAATGGACTGAGAGTAGAAATCAATTACAAAATAAAAAATGGAAATTACTCCAACACTTGGAGACTAAATAATATGCTATTGAATGAAACATGGATAATAAAAAACATCAGGGAGGAGATTAAAAAATTCTTAGAAGTCAATGAGAATGACGATAAACCATATCAAAATCTCTGGGACACTATGAAAGCAATACTAAGAGGAAAATTCTTTGCATGGAGTGCATTCCAGAAAAGAATGAAAAGTCAACAACTAAGTGACCTAACATTACAGCTCAATGCCCTAGAAAAAGAAGAACAGAATAACAGCAAAAGTAGTAGAAGACAGGAAATAATTAAAATCAGAGCTGAAATCAATGAAATTGAAACAAAAGAAACTATTCAAAAAATTGACAAAACAAAAAGTTGGTTCTTTTAGAAAGTAAACAAAATAGACAAACCCTTAGACTGACTAACAAAGAGAAGGAGAGAAAGATTCAAATTACTAAAATACATGATGCAAAAGGAAATATCACGACAGACAACACTGAGTTACAGAATATAATGAGAAGCTACTTTGAAAATCTGTATTCCAACAATATAGAAACTACTGAAGACATTGACAAATTTCTAGAGACATATGCTCCTCCCAAACTGAACCAGGAGGGCATACACAATTTAAACAGATCAATATCAAGCAATGAAATAGAAGAAGCCATTAAAAATCTACCATCCAAGAAAAGCCCAGGACCAGACAGATTCTCAGCCAAGTTCTACAAGACCTTCAAAGAAGAACTCATTCCAATACTTCTCAAAGTATTCCAGGAAATAGAAAAGGAGGATATCCTACCGAACTCATTCTATGAAGCTAATATCACCCTCATACCCAAACCAGGAAAAGACACATCAAGGAAAGAAAATTTTAGACCAATATCCTTGATGAATATAGATGCAAAGATCCTTAACAAAATATTGGCAAACCATATCCAAAAGCATGTTAAGAAAATTGTGCACCACGATCAAGTGGGGTTCATCCCTGGAATGCAAGGATGGTTCAACATTCATAAATCAATAAACATAATCCACCATGTCAATAGACTTAAGGATAAGAATCATATGGTTATTTCAATTGACGCAGAAAAAGCATTCGACAAAATACAACACTCCTTCATGCTCAAAACACTAGAAAAAATAGGAATAGTAGGAACATACCTGAACATTGTAAAGGCTATTTATGCTAAGCCCATGGCCAGCATCATTCTTAATGGAGAAAAACTGAAACCATTCCCTTTAAAAACAGGAACAAGACAGGTATGTCCTCTTTCACCACTTCTATTCAACATTGTCCTCGAAACTCTAGCCAGAGCAATTAGGCAGACTAAAGAAATTAAAGGGATATGAATAGGAAAAGAGGAAGTTAAGCTGTCACTATTTGCAGATGACATGATTCTATATTTAGAGGATCCAAAAACCTCCTCCAGAAAACTTCTAGACCTCATCAATGAATTCATCAAAATAGCACGCTATAAAATCAACACACATAAATCTAAAGCATTTTTATATGCAAATGATGAAAGAGCTGAAAGGGAAATGAGGAAAACAATTCCATTTGCAATAGCCTCAAAAAAAATAAAGTACTTGGGCATCAATCTAACCAAAGAGGTAAAAGATCTCTACAATGAAAACTACAAAACATTGAAGAAAGAAATTAAGGAAGACTTTAGAAGATGGAAATATCTCCCATGTTCTTGGATAGGCAGAATTAATATTGTCAAAATGGCCATACTACCAAAAGTGCTATACAGATTCAATGCAATTCCAATTAAAATCCCAATGACGTACCTTAAAGAAATAGAACAAGCAATCATGAAATTCATCTGGAAGAATAAGTAACTCAGAATAGCTAAAGCAATCCTTAGCAGGAAGAATTAAACAGGCGGATCGCAATACCAGAACTTCAACTATACTACAAAGCAATAGTAACAAAAAACAGCATGGTATTGGCACCACAATAGGTAGATCAATGGTACAGAATAGAGGACAAGGACATCAACCCAAATAAATGCAATTTTCTCATACTAGACAAAGGGTCCAAAAATATGTAATGGAGAAAAGATAGCCTCTTCAACAAATGGTGCTGGGAAAACTGGAAATCCATATGCAACAGAATGAAACTAAACCCATATCTCTCACCCTACACAAAACTCAACTCACAATGGATCAAGGACCTTGAAATCAGGCCAGAGACCCTGCATCTTATAGAAGAAAAAGTAGGTCCAAATCTTCACCTTGTTGGCTTAGGATCAGACTTCCTTAACAGGACTCCCATAGCACAAGAAATAAAAGCAAGAATCAACAACTGGGATAGATTCAAACTAAATAACTTTCTCTCAGCAAAGGAAACTATCAGCAATGCGAAGAGAGAGCCTACAGAGTGGGAGAATATCTTTGCCACTCATACTTCAGATAGAGCACTAACTGCCAGAATATATAAAGAACTCAAAAAACTTTACACCAAGAATACAAATAACCCAATCAACAAATGGGCTAAGGATATGAGCAGACACTTCACAGAAGAAGATCTACAAAAATCAACAAACATGAAAAAAATGTTCACCATCTTTAGTAATAAGAGAAATGCAAATCAAAACTATACTAAGATTCCATCTACCCCGATTAGAATGGCGATTATCAACAATACAAGCAACAATAGGTGTTGGAGAGGATGTGGGGAAAAGGTACACTCATACATTGCTTTTGGAACTGCAAATTAGTGCAGCCACTCTGGAAAGCAGTGTGGAGATTCCTTAAAAAACTTGGAATGGATGTACCATTTGACCCAGCTGTCCCACTCCTTGGCCTATACCCAAAGGACTTAAAATCAGCATAGTATAGAGATACAGCCACATCAATGTTCATAGCTGCTCAATTCACAATAGCCAGACTATGGAATCAACCTAGATGCCCTTCAATTGATGAATGGATAAAGAAACTGTGGTATATATATATATATATATATATATATATATATATATATATAATGGAATATTACTCAACTCTAAAGAATAATAAAATTATGGCATTTACAGACAAATGGATGAAATTGGAGAATATCATGTTAAGTGAGATAAGCCAATCTCAAAAATCCAAAAGACAAATGATCTCACTGATAAGCGGATGATGACATGTAATGGGGGGTGGGAGGGGAGCAAGAATGTAGCAAGGAGGGACTGTATAGAGTGAAAAGATAGGTGGGAGGGGTGTGGGGGAAGGAAAAAAAAACAGAATGAATCAAACATCATTACTTTATGTAAATGTATGAATATGCAAATGATATGCTGTTACTCCATGTACAAACAGAAACAATATATATCCCATTTGTTTACAATAAAAATAAATTTAAAAAAATGAATATTTAATTAAACATGAGTTACAGGGAAAATATTCATAAGTTGACCATCTAGCTGGCTATTTTGCTTATTCATGGCCAAATGTTGAGATATTTACAACTATTGACTCTGTAAAGCAATATTTATAAGAGTTAAAAAGCATGTTTATTTAATTATATATATTCCTATGTGTTTGGTATTGGTGTTTGTATTAGCAAATTAAACATGTTATGGCTAGTTTATATAAAACTAATTGGATTTGAAAGTAGTTGTATTATAATTAAACTCATTGACTTCTTTCCAGAAAAAAAAAAAAGTATTCAAAGAACTTAACACCAATAAAACAAATAACTCAATCACTTTATTGATTAAGGAACTGAACAGACACTTCACAGAAGAGAAAATACAATGGATCAAAAATATATGAAAAAATATTTAACATCTCTAGCAATTAAAGAAATGCAAATCAAACCTTCTCTTAAGATGTCATCTCATGCCAGCCAGAATGGCAAATATCAAGAATACAAACAACAATAAATATTGGTGAGAATGTGGGGAAAAATGCATATTCATACATTGCTGGTGGGACTTCAAATTACTGCAGCCATTATTGAAAGTGGTGTGGAGATTTGTCAGAAAACTTGAAATGGAACTACCATTTGACCCAGCTATCCCACTTCCTGGTTTATAACCAAAAGACTTAAAATCAGCATATTATAGTGAAGGAGCCACATCGATGTTTATAGCACCTCAACTCGCAATAACTAAGCTATGCAACCCACCTGCGTGTCCTTCAACAGATGAATGGATAAAAAAAGATGTGAGTTTATATATATATATATATATAAATGGAATATTGCTCAGTCTTAAAGAAGAATGAAATTATGGCATTTGCCAGTAAATGGATGGAACTGGATTATATCCTGCTACATGAAATAGGCCAATTCCAGAAAACCAAAGGCCAAAAGTTTTCTCTGGTATGCAGATGCTAATTCACAATAAGAGAGTGTGGCTAGAGAAAAAGAGAGATACTTCAGATAGAAGGGAAAGTAGGGTGGGGAGGCATATGGGTGTTGGGAGGATAGTAGAATGAATCAGATATTATTGCCCCATGTATACATAGTACTATCTGACTGGTGAAATTCCATATCATGTGTAATCAGAAGAATGAGAAATTATACTCCATTATATATGTTGTCTCAAAGTGAGTTCTACTTTCTTGTATAACTAACAATTTAAAAATTTTAAAAATCAGTGGAAGATAGGATAGTGACAATAGTCACAGACTTTGCAGTAGAAAATAATTGTATCCATGTTTACAGGGTAACGAGATGAATAGATTCTAGAATGTTTTGCATTTATTCATACCACTTCACATTTATTATTTTAATATGTGATTTAGAAAAAAATGCAAACGAACTCCTTCAAGTAGAAATATGATCAGTACTTTGTCTCTTGCACTTTATATTAACCTCTTATCATTTATAAAACACTATAGGTTCTCTCTGTGAAAACATTATTGATCTCTCATTAGAGCATGTCAGAATGTGATTCATGATGTAAGTCACAAATGTTCCAAAATAGCAAAGTCTAACCTCTATTCCCATCTTCAATTTATCAGGTGTCAGGATAGAAAGTCATTGACAGAAAAAATTGTTGTCAGAGTCACAAAACACCAAAAGAATGTTTTAATAATAAAATTGTTTTCGTCTGTGGTTTGCACAATACAGTTTCAGAGAGACAAAGATAAAGTTGAACCACAGAGTTTTACAAACTTCGCATTTAACTCTGTAGTGTGATGAAGATGAGAATAAAATACCAGTGTAAACTTTATAAATTCTTGAACCTTATAAAATAACTTGTAATAAAGAGAACCTAAGAGACATACTGTTATCTCTAGTCATGATGTAAAATAATTTCAATAACTACTAAGAACTGAGTACATGCATTTTATTATAAGAAAAATCATTATGAATAATAATTCTTGCATGCAAAATTTTCCAGTATAACACAAAAAGACAGTTATGGACACCCAAATGTGTAGTAATCACTTAATATGGTAATTTTGAATCCTAAAATTATATCTTGAAATGATCACCTTCTTTATTTGTGGTTCAATCAATGTTTTATGGATGATGGAAATGAGAGAGAGAGAGAGAGAGAGAGAACAGGAGAGAGAGAGTGAGAGATTATGTACAAAGAGCAGAGAGAGAAGGAAAATAAAGGGTGTAGTGAATAAGAGTGTGAAATGTTTAATCAGATTGGCTCAGTAATACTTAGTCATGTGTTATTGGTTGAATTGTGCACACCCCATTGCAAGTTTAGTTGAATGTCACCTCAGAATGTGATATTACTTGGAAAGATCATCTTTATAGGGGTAATCAAGTGCACAATTACATATTACAATGAGCCTTAATCCAATATGATTTTTATTCTTATGAAATGGAGAAGTTTGGGCACAGAAAAAGACACTTGAAAAGAAGAATATGTGAAAATTTACACTAAGAAGTATGGTATGTTACAGGAGTGATTTATGTACAAGTCAAGGAATGACAAGATTGCTGGGAAACAACAGAAGACAAGAAAGGCAAGCAAGTATCCTCCTGCAGAGGTATTGGAGAAAGTGTGACCTTGATGACATGTCGGTTTTAAAAAATCTAGTTTCCAGAAGGGGTTTCCAGGCCAGTACCTCAACTGTAAGTTGATAACAATGATAAAACATTACAATTAGGTATTCAAAAATATCAACTACTTCAATAACATTAGAAATATGAAATGAAACAAATTAAAATTTCCCTAGGAAAATTGGGTTTAGAATTAAATTAATTAGTTTCACATTAGATAATTTCTCTACAAGATATTTAAACTGCATTCAAAACAAATTAAAGAAAAACATCACAAAGAAAACTACTAATGCTTATCAATTTATGTGCATTTTAAAAAATTGTGATCTTCCTGCATACTTCTGAATCATCCATAGTAGCAAGTTAGGATTATTGCATGAATTATCAAAAATCATAATTCACTACTTTCACATTTGTCAATGTTTTCACTTTCTATCTCTGCATAATTTGACTAAATTTGTTGATTCAACATCACCAAAGCAATGTCATTAAAATATCCTTAGGATAAGAAGTAAGGGTTTTGAGGAGGAAGAATTTCTGCCCTTATTGAAATAATAGAAAAAATAAACATGATTCGAATTTTAAAACATAAAATAGATAAATATTAGATGCAATCTCTTTTGCATATATGAAGCATATTGTAAAAAGTACTGTGGAGAAAATATTTCTAAAAAATTCAAACAAGAAATATCATAAATGGGTTAACTTCAGAATGTATTTTGCATTACTACATATGATTCTCACTGACAGCTATTCATTAATTCTGTTTGCTCTATTTCTTGACCCAAAGCCTGACTGCATTTTCTCACCTGTTTTGAAATTAGAAATGACAGTGTTTTGGAGCTCTGGATAATAGAGTATGAGAAGTGATATATGCCAGTTCTTGGCCTTTTTCAGAAAATCCTCACATATGTGACACTTCAGACTCTTTTCATCTTTGAGTACAGAATAAAAAAATTTTTGCTAGTTGAAGTTGTTGAATATAGTGGACATACAAGATGGAAGGAAATGGGGTAACTGAATTACCAATCAGAAAAGACAGATTGACTAAAAACATCTATATTGAATTTGAATGTATGTCCAAAATATGACTTTTCAAAAGAAATGGTATTTGAGGGAGTATCAATTACAGCATCAAATGTAATTTATTTACTATATGAGCATACTAAATTTTTACGTATCAACAGATAATAAATTCCCAGAATTTATTTAGGCCAATATCCTTTCTAAATAGATAGAACAGTATGACTCTTACAGATATGAAAATGCATGGTAAATTAGTTCCAGAGTAGTAGATGATATACCCTCCTATAAAAGCTAGTAAAATAAAATATTAAATGTACATAGCTTACATTACTTCTGTAATTCATAGGGAAAATAAATGTTAGTCAAAATTTATTTAGTGCTCATTTATTTGGTTGAAGAATATTATGAAAATGTACTTTTTTATTGTAAACACAAAATAATTTCATTTCTTTGAACTTTAAACTGTTATTAAAAATATAGCAATCTTTTCTTTTCCTTCTTGTTATTCTTCCTAATTTTGCATGTGTACTATTAACAACTGGTTTGTATTAACTCTTTTGACAGGATAATAGACACATTTGAGTTAGCTCAATAAATAAAGGTATTATTGTAAGGATATAGTGAGGCCCTCAGGAATCTTAGTATATTAACTGTTATGTTACAAGCAAGATATTAGGTAACTGAAGAGCAATCAGAAACCAAGGTCAACAGGTAGTCTTGTTCTCTCCAGCGATAGTCAACTCTGCTTGCATTTTTATATGTTTTAGTTGCTTGTGTTTCCAGTACCAATACGTGTTTTCTGTGTATTCACAAACATGGGACATTTACAAATATTTTATTTAAATGACTCATTGAGACCTAATGATTGCAGTTCTTATCCACTGCCTCTGTCTCAAAGTCTTTCTACTTTTACTTCCCCAGAAATAATTATCAAAAGTATTTCTCAGTTCTACACTCTTCAAGTCAGGTAGTTGACTAATCTGTCTTATCTATTTTAACTAGGTAAATATATGATTTGTTAGTCTTTGGGGAAGTGCTCACCATCTCATGTAGTTAACTAGGTGGAGCACATTGGCACAAACATGGCTAAATGTGTCAGGACAGTTAGTAATGGTGACTCCTTTCAGTGGGATCTTTGGTCTGGGCATGTTTCAAAAGCATAAAGAAGACCCATTGATTCTTTTGTTGTTTTTGTTATTTTTATTTGTTCTAATTAGTTATACATGGCAGTAGAATGCATTTTAATACATTGTACACAATGGAGCACAACTTTTCATTTCTCTGGTTGTACATGATGAAGAGTCAAACAATTTGTGTGATCATACATGTACTTAGTGTAATGATGTCCATTTCATTCCACCATTTTTCCCACTTCCATGCCCCCACCCTTCCCCTCACTCACCTCTGCACAATCCAAAGTTCCTCCGTTCTTCTCTTGCCCCACCCCCCATGACGGATCAACACCCACATATCAGAGAAAACATTTGGCCTTTGTTTTTTTGAGGATTGGTTCATTTCACTTAGGATAATATTCTCCAACTTCATCCATTTACCTGCAAATGCCATAATTTTATTCTCATTTTTAAAGTTTTATTTATTTTTATTTTTACAGACTGCATTTTGATTCATTGTACACAAATGGGGTGGAACTTTTCATTTCTATGGTTGTACACAATGTAGATTCACACCATTTGTATAATCATACATGTAAACAGGGTAATGATGTCTGTCTCATTCTGCTATCTTTCCTACCCCTCCCCTTTCCCCCTCATTTCCCTCTAAACATTCCAAAGTTCCTCCACTCTTCTCTTAAACCCCCTACCCATTATGTATCATCATCCACTTATCAGAGAAAACATTCAGACTTTGGTTTCTTGGAATTGGTTTATTTCACTTAGTATGATATTCTCCAATTCCATCCATTTACCAGCAAATGCCATAATCTGATTCTTCTTCATGCCTGGATAATATTTCATTGTGTATATATACCACAGATTCTTTATCCATTCATCTGTTGAAGGGCATCTAGGTTGGTTCCACAATCTAGCTATTGTGAATTGAACTGCTATAAACATTGATGTGGCTGTGTTACTGTAATATGCTGATTTTAAGACCTTTGGGTATAAACCGAGGAGTAGGATTACTAGGTCAAATGGTGGGTCCATTCCAAGTTCTGAGGAATCTCCATACTGCTTTCCAGAGTGCCTGCACCAATTTGCAACTCCACCAGCAATGTACAAGTGTGCTCTTTTCCCCACATCCACGCCAACACCTATTATTGCTATTGTTCTTGATAAGAGTTATTCTAATTGGAGTTAGATGAAATCTTAGGGTGGTTTTAATGTGCATTTCTCTAATTGCTAGAGATGTTGAACATTTTTCATATACTTGTTAATTGCCTCGCCCAGTTCCTTAGCCCATTAATTGATTGGGTTCTTTGAATTTCTGTTGTAAAGTTTTTTAAGTTCTTTATAAATTTTGGAGATTAGTGCTCTATATGAAGTCCATGTGGAAAACATTTTCTCCACTCTGTAGGCTCTCTTTTCACATTATTGATTGTCTTCTTTGCTGAGAAAAAGCTTTATAGTTTGAATTCATCCCATTTATTGATTCTTGCTTTTATGTCTTGTGCTTTGGGAGTCAGGTTAAGGAAATATGATCCTAAGCCAAAATGATGACGATTTGGACCTACTTTTCCTTCTATTAGGCACAAGGTCTCAGCTCTAATTCCTAGGTCCTTGATTCATTTTGAGTTGAGTTTTGTGCAGGGTGAGAGATAGGGGTTCAATTTCATTTTGCTGACTATGGATTTCCAGTTTTCCCAGCATCATTTGTTTAAGTACCTATCTTTTCTCCATTGTATGTTTTTGGCCCTTTTGTCTAGTATGAGATAACTGTATTGTTGTGAGTTTGTCTCTGTGTTTTCTTTTCTGTACCATTGGTCTTCATGTCTCTTTTGGTGCCAATACCATGCCATTTTTGTTTCTATGGCTCTGTAGTACAAGTTTAAGGTCTTCTGATATTGTGATTCCTCCTGCTTAACTCTTCTTGCTAAAGATTGCTTTGGCTATTCTGGGTCTCTCATTTTTCCAAATGAATTTCATGATTGCTTTTTCTATTTCTATGGGCAAAGACATCAGGATTTTAATTGGAATTGTCTTGAATCTGTATAACACCTTTGGTAGTATGGTTGTCTTAATGCAGTGTAGGATAGTGAGCAGTAGGTGGCATGGATGCCTTTGTAAAGAGAATAATTAAAAGACAATATCATATATATTCACCAACAATATTGAAAGCATGACTGATCATGCAAGATGGGGCAATACTATCACCACCTGTCTTTAAGAAGTTTGAAAGTGCTGTGTATGTCTATATCTACATCTGCATTTGTACCTATATTTTTATATGGTTCTCAATTTTTGAATTTTTTACTTCAGAAGCATGCAAAAGTGATATACATTTCCTTTTTTCCTGGGTTAGCAATATAAGTGCAATACTCTTTTGTAATGCTTGGCAGCAGCAGTGAGTCATAGCAATCCCATTTATTCACATAATCACAAGAACAAACTACTGACACTTTACAATGTATTGCTAAGCTATGACGTTTAGTAAGTTGCTTGTGTTAAAAGTATTTGCATTCATTTTCAATTTACAGTGGATTTATCAGAATATAATAGCATAAATTGAGAAGCATCTCTATGTCTACCTATCTTTAAAATAGTTATTGTTTTCTTATAATTAATACATTATTAATGATTCTACTTAAAGCATTATTGCAGTTCAAGAGAGAACTTACTAAATTATGATTTTAATCAAGACAGCATTATTGGTTTCTTTCTCTGTGCTTCCATTCTATTTGATATTTAAAAGAAAACCTGTGGGAAAAGATTAAATATACTGCACTTGCTGTTAAGTCTTTAAAAAGTCCCTTGATATTGTCCTATAGGGCCATTGAATAAAACCTTTGGGACTTAAAAAGTAAATCATATATAAATATTATATTTACCCTGAAATGACATTTCTTCCAGCAAATATTCAAAGATGTTATTTTACTGTGTTGAATATTTAAATAAGTAAAATACACTCAAATTATTTTATTTCACTAAAGAGAACACAAAAGCACTGGATCAGCTTTAAATTTAGTAGTTCAGTGTGCTGTGATATATATTGATCTATTCCTAGAAATAATGTCTTACTTATAATTGAAAAAGTGAAAAGAAGATCTTCTGAGTTTTGGGCATTTAGTAATTATGAATTTTCAAAATAATCTCACAATTTATGTTGCATTTATCTGATCTACTTAGATAACATGAAATAACATCTATAGAAAAGTAAAATATTTATTTGTTAAATATTTCCATTCTACTTACATGTAAATAGTTATTTCTAAAACTTGTATTTCACTCTTAATTTAAACAATATAGGCTGACAACAATCACCTGATTTGGGTTTTTTTTTCACTGAATTAGTTAATTTCTCTATTAACTCACCTTTCCATAGAACTGCATTGACTTTTTTCCAACATTTCCCTTTGGTACTGTCTCTTTAGAAATAGCTTACACTGTTGAGAGATGAATGCTGCTGGCCTGTGTTTCTCACAAGGGCACTTTGCACAGTTCTTTCCAGCAAAATGAAGTGAGCTTTCACCAGTCAGATATTCCATTGATAACTTACAAGAATGTGTTACCTATGATAGTAAATGCACTAGTTACCTAGGGAAAAAAATTAATGGTATGAGAAATTCTGCTATAGTACACAGTATGATTATTTTTCATGCAGTGAAATTAAAATATTTTCTTTTATTAGTAATCCCCCTTGTCTCACCAATCACACTTTATAGGCCTGTTTTATTTCTGCTACTCTTCATCTATAACCTCCTTTATTCAATCTTCTTTCTTCCTATGTACACTTTATTCTTTTCAAAGTTCTTAGTGAAAAGAGGAAAGGTGTAATGAAACATTTTACATTGAGATGCTAGAAGGGTCTGGATATATTATATTTGTCATATTACTCAAACGATTAAAAGAAGACAAACCTTGCACCACTCTCTTGAAAATGAAGATAGGGTCAGAGAAGAAACCATCAAGTTCACTGAGATCTGAAGTAAAGGAAGAGCCACAGGAGTCTAGAATATTGCATAGGGTAAGTAGACTTCCTTAATTGTTTCCAGACAGGAGCCCTCCTGATGATATCACATATTTTTAGAAGGTTAAATCAAGTAGAAGTTTTAATGTAATTCTCTGCAGTTCTCTACTGCTATTCTGCAAATATTTTGTACATGGTACATAACATTATGACCTAATAGTAATAATGTAGGTGTTATATCTGTGAACACATCACTTCTTTGTACTAGGATACTAAACAACAATGTCAGAAATGATGCACAAATGTGGAGAATATGATACTTTCACCATGTGACTGCCATTAAAGGGTAACTGTTTATTCATTGTGAAATTAGAGTAGTAGACTGGACTTCATATATTTACTTCAAAATAGATTCATTGAAAGTTTATGTATTATTGATTTCCAGTAAATTTCAGTTAGATTTGTCAATATTATATGATACATTTTCTTTAAAATATAATTCAAGATTATGCTAAAAAATGAAAAATACAAAAACATGATATCAAAAGGATGAGTCTGCTTATGTTCCACTTCAATTCCTAGTACCCCTCCTTAGAGGTATCCAAAAATTACTAAGATATACAAATATGTAGACTGAATTCACATGCAGAAAACTACAGTGGCAGATTATATTTTCCAAAAATTGCCACAGCAATTAGATCAAACTGGGATCCCTCACAATCTTCTAGAACATATTGTATCCTATCAAGAGATGGAATCTGTTTCTTCTCCTCTTTAACCTGGGAAACGTTTTGCTCCTGCTTCAACAAATAGAATGTGATGGGAGTCATAAATGTCTGATATCTAAGACAAGTATAAAATGCACTATGGTTTCTGTCGAGTTCTGTCCTTATAGTGGAATTATCATCCTTATTAGTCACTCACCATGTGGTGAGGAAGCTTATATCATGTGAAATGGACATGTGCAAGCAGGTGTAAACATGTCTCCTAATGCTAAGTAGAGCCAACACAATCTGATTTTAGTTAATTGATACTCAAGTTGCAAATATTTTAAAAAGACCACTATCATTTAAATTCACTAATATTTGTATTATTAGTTATACAGCCATAGTAATTGGAATACCTGCCAATTTAAAGATGGTGCTGTTAGGGCCTCTTCCTCTTCTTTTAAATACACCAATCATATTGGATTACGGTCCAAATAAACCTTAATAATTTCTTTTTTTAGAAAAAAAAGGAAAAGAAGTTTTATTGCTTTCCTAGCAAAGGAGAAATATAGGGGACAACTGTCCCAGAAGCTGGGATTCTTCTCATCAACAGGAACAGGGAATTTTAAAGAGGTGATTCGAAGGCTACATTTCAGGTGTTCTCTGATGGAGTTGTAATTCACTTGTTAATTTGGGAAATGGTCATTTCTGAGATCTTCTGGTACCATCCCCAAAGTCTGAATTGCTTTGTTCCTATGGTGGTTGTGTACTCAAGGACAGATAAATCTACCTAAAATGGGGAAGAAAGGCGATCCTGTCTCCCCTGAGATTAGGGAGGGGGAGAGATCAGGGAGGAGCCTGGAGAGAGGAAGAGAAAGAAACATGTCCATTAAAAAAAAAAAAAAAAGCCAAAACAAAAACTTGTGTTTGCAGAGCAGCAAAGGCTATTTTCAAAGCAAAAAGTGGACCACTGTTACAAGATGTCTCCAGAGAAGGGTCTGAGGAGTCTCAGAAAGGAGGGGAAACTCAACTCAGGAACAGTAGAGTTCTTAGCATATGTGGCAAGGAATAATTTTAGCATGGGATACACAAAGATATAGAGGTTTATTTAGGAAGGTACATACACATTCAAGGGATAATGCGGGCTATCTTGAGAGTGAGAAGCAGCCCCTATATAACTTCTTTAAGTACTGTGTCTCCAAATACAGTCATGCCAAGAGTTAGGCTTAAATAAGTGAATTTTGGGAAAACACAGTTGAATATATAATTTATACACACATGCATACACATCAATTATATACATAAATGTCATATATATGACAGATACATTAAAAATTATCTAAGATATATTCTTTATATTGTTTGTTAGCTAGCCCTCAATAAGTTTCAAAACTGTGCCATGAAGTTATTTTAATATACACTATTGTGCAATTTTTCTTTCATGAAAAAAAAAAAACTTCTATTAAATTGTTCTCTTATATCATCTTGGAATCTGCTACTTTTCAAAGAAATTGCAACTAATTAATATCAGTTGAAATATTTGTAGATTCTAAACAAAAATAAATTGAGCTATATCTACTTTCTCTCTTCTTAGAAGCTTTTCAGTTAAATTGAACTAATTGTTGCAGAAAAGAATTACTATCATCTTCATGATTTTGGTGTTGGTTTTCCAAGCTTGTTTGTTTACCTTAGTTCTTGCATATTTTCTGTATGCATGACAAGACTGATGATACCTTGCCTAGTTGCCTGCTCCAGGTATAGAAGCTAACATGGTTTTCTGTTCATATATGAAGGGCTTGTTTTTCTGAGTTTCAATATACAGAGACTTTCCTTCACTAACTCTTCATTAGCCCTGTAATGTAATTCTTAATTAGTTTGATTTTCATGTTACTCCAGAAACAAA
Source organism: Sciurus carolinensis (assembly GCF_902686445.1). Classification (NCBI taxonomy): domain Eukaryota; kingdom Metazoa; phylum Chordata; class Mammalia; order Rodentia; family Sciuridae; genus Sciurus; species Sciurus carolinensis. The sequence continues at coordinate 73,345,678 of NC_062232.1, read as the reverse complement.
GATTTCTTCCATTGAAAAAGTTCCATCAGAGGAACTTCTAACTGTTCAATTTAATAATACAATAGTTTGTTAAGTTGTAGGAATTAAATTTATGGGACTTGCTCTTCAAAAACTATAAAAAATTCCAAGATAAGACAGAGATCTACTACAGTGCAGAAGACTACATCTAATTTTTAGTAGTATGTCTTTTAGCTATGCATTAGTTCCTCTTTATCCTTGCTTTTACTTTGCATGTTTTCACTTACCAACTTCAACTGTAGTCCAAAAATATTAAATGGAAAATATACAGAAATAATAAACTGATAAATTTTAATGTGTGATATATTCTGAGTAGTATGATGAGATCTTGTATTGCCCTGCTCCATTCAACTTGGGGTTTGAATCATACCTCTGTCCCACATTTCATGAGATATTTGCTACCTACTCATTAGTCACTTAGTAACTGTCTAAGTCATCACATCAACTGTCAATGATATCACTGTATTTCTGAACAAGAAACCTTTATTTTACTTAATAATGACACCAAAGCACAAATGGTGATGCCAGGAATTTTATTACAGTATATTTTTATGATTAATATATTCCTCTGCTTAATTTAAACTACAATTTATTGTAGGTAAGTATGTGTAGGAAAAATAGAGTATATTTAGGTTTTGATACTATCTGTGATTTCAGGAGATCTTGGAACAAATTCCCTGTGGATAAGAGGAGACTACCATTAAATGAATCTTAAAAAGACAGGTATATTAGAAAGTAAAATGATACCCATCCAAGGTCCTTATATTTTGACTCATCTAGAAATAATTTTATGTGGCATATTTTATTTTGGAAGTACATAGATGTCTTTAGAAAAGTTTTAGAATTTGAATGTTTTAGAGACACATTCTCAAGTATGTGTCTTAGGAAGGTCTAAATGGACTGGCCAATAATCTTTTTTCCCTCTTAGAAATAGTATATCAGTGGTCAGGCAATTTTAGAATTGTAGTTGGACAGGTCATATGGGCTTGAAATATCTCAGAACTGAAACATATTAGAGATTCTATTAAATGATCAGTATGTAAAATTCAGGAGATATTTTATCATAATTCATTTTGTTCACATATTATAGGAGGATTATTACTATGGTCTTAGTAATTTGAAAGGAATAGTCTTATGAATATTTTCTATTTAAGTGCATAATGATCAGTTAGTTTCTGCTATACCTGATGCTGGCATAGACATAATCAATATATGCTCAATGATTTTATTAAAATATTGAGGAAAATACAACTAGTGTTGGAAGCATTTCTATGGTTGACTAATTGATATAGAGACTTTTTGAAGTTCTTGATTTCCTATAATGTCTATGATAAGTGAGGAAAATAATGCCTATTTGAGAGCATTTCTGATAGCGCAATGCATTTATCACTGTCAAAATCTTCCACATGCCAAGGGAAATGCATCAAGACTCTGAAGAACAGTTAAACTCCTTTTGAAATCTCCACTTATTAAAACATCTCTAGAATCCTTTGTATCTGGTTGACATTTATATAGAGAGAAGAAGTGTCATAAATTTTTGCCATATAGTTCTCTACTTTTATTACACCAATTGCTTATTATTTCAATAGTGTCAAATTGTTGATGGCCTACCAAAAATATACCAATCCTTTATTTCATAGCAGAACTTCAAATTTATTCTGTGCATCAATGTGCTTAAATAGAACATTTGATTTCCCAACCTCCATTGGAGCTACAGGCAGTGTGTGACATAATTCTATCCAATAAGATATCCGTATAGGCAGAAATCCCTGAGGAATTAATTCATTCTTAATAAAAGGGCAATTTTCTAGGATGAATCTCTTCATCATTTCACCTTTCGCCCTCTGCCTCTCTAACCAGTTTTGAAATCAGCAGGTCTTTATGTCCACTGGATACCCTGGAATATGAAAGCCTCTACACTCTATGATCCGCAGAAATGAAAGTTGGAGAGATCCTGGCTTCCTGTTGGCATTGGTGAGTCTCATTAACAATCTTGAACTTCCTGCCACTGGGCTTCTTCTCATGTCCTAAAAATAAATCCTTCTCTGTTTAGTCAAATTCTTTGAGTTTGGTATTACTTGTAACTCAATATGTACTGACCTGAGGACATGAGAAGTGAAAATTTATAAATCAAAGTTGTTCTATTGTGAATGTAGTTTATGAATTGTAAGAGTAAAATAAAACCTATTAAGGAGTTGTTTGATGTAAAGTACAAAGGTGTATTAAGTATTCAGACTGGTATAGATATATTTAATGGAATCATTTGATTTTAAATGCTAAGAGAACATCAAAGGTACATCGACTTAGTTTGACATCAAGTTGTACAAAAGTATGAGGAAAACATTTAAAATTTTATGTATTTAAAATTTTAATTTAATTGATGCATTCATGAAAGATGGAAATTGCCTAATTACTAAACATAGTCATATAGCAAAAAGCAGTAAATTTGTGGTTCATTCAAAGTTGAATCTTATTTATTGGTTGGAATCACTGTAAAGGACATCACAGCACAACATGTGTCAGTGGACTATCCTGTTGCAATGCCAAATAACAGGGACAATTAAAAATATCTTGCATTCTTTCAATGACTTTTATTTACAGTATGGACATAGACACTTATGTGTGTTTAAAAATAAATGTAAGTCTCCATAATTATTTTAAAGACTTGATAGGGAGGACTTATCCTATCACTGTTTATTCAGTAAGGCACAGAAAGCTCAGTAAATGGTCTGTGTTCCTGATGGGAAAAAGGGGATCATTGATGGTCATGCATGCTGGATTTTATGTGAAACTTACAATATAGACCTAAATGTGTGTTAGAGAAAGGAATTTATAATTGATACAACACATATTATTGGGCAGATATTTGTATAAGAACAGAAAAACTCACCTTGAACTTGTTATATTAGTAATATATTAACAAGTTCTTTACATAGTTCAATTCCTATCCTATGTTGGAGACACTGTTACATGGAAAGTATGTGTTTAAGGACAGGCAAAGCTATGGTGAATTTGTTGTTTCTAATAAATTTGCAATGGACAAATATAATATGAAATTCATTTATAAACACTGTTATTAATTTAAACAAACAAAACCACTTTTAAGGAAATTTGTACAATTGTACTTCAATAGTCATTTTTAAATGGTTGGTTGATATGAAGTATTTGGGCCTACATTATGAAATGTAAATTTTGTGCAATGAAATGATGAATCTTTGTTATACTCTTAAGACCCCAAAGTAGAAGTTTTAGCAAATTTAAGGGAATTCTATGTTTTTAAATGCTAGAAGAAAAGTTCCACAGGAAAATATGGCCAAAATCATGACAAATTTTTTTAAATGCAATATGTGTATTCAAATTTGAACTGTCAACATTATTGATGAAATAAGTCTATAATTTTTAGAGATTTTATTTATTGTATGGGTTTTCTAAAACAGGCAGAAGAATTCAACATGGGAGCAAAGATTTATAAGCTTGCTTAGGACTAATCCAAAAAATAATTTGGATTTTTAGCAACACAAGAAGAGTTGATGACTAACATACTTATAAAGTAATGCTATCCTTCTAGTAGATTGCATCATTTAAGAGAAATGAATACCTTTTAAAGGGAAGCTGGTTTTATATATGGATGGTGTTTTTCTCAAAAATTTTTATGAAATAAAAATAAAATGCTTAGATGTAATTGGTCAATAAAAGTAAAGTTGAGCATGATCTTATATATTACAATTTATTTTCTAAAAAGATTAATCCAATGGCATTTTTAAATATCTCTAAGATGAAGTACCCATTTTGTTTTCACTTTTTCACCATATTGGATTCCTGTTAAATAACTTTATGTATAGTTGCAGGAGCTACTATCATTAATTTGCTAAAATGTGTATGAAATAAATATATAGGAATTTTAATGTGTTAAATTATATATTTTTAATTGAAAGAGCACAAGATATGATATGTATTTTCTTCATTCTGTTGGTTAGTTTAAAGGGAATGAACACTATCTGAGATTCGGAGATCACACCTTTGGTCAATTAGCTTTGTACTGAAGAACACTTCCTATCTTAGTGGGTAAGTCTGTGAGTTATAGGAACACTTATACTGAGTGAGTCTTGTAAAGTAAAGAAGAGCACAAGCAGGGGCAAGGTTCTGCAAGGTTACAGAGTACCACATCAAGTAAGATGGTTTTTAATTTAGCAGTATGGAGTAAGTTGAAAGGATTGGTGTCAATGAAAATTGTAAAGGTCCGCCTCAAGAGGCTGGTGTCTTTTGTGTGAACTGTAGGACATTTATGGGGGAGGACACCAGTTTGAGAAATTGCCTAGTAGACCTCTAAAAGAGTGTGGAGTCTGGAGGATGTTAAAGATGTCTCTATGGTGTGTGTGGATCGATAAGGCACAGAGGGCCTGTCAAGAGTTTTCTGATCCTGCTGTGAGAAAAGAAAAAGCCAAGGTCAGTTTCTTCAGCATATAAGGGAACATGCAATATGGATCTGAAGAGTCTCTGTTCTAGAATAAGAGATGAGTAAAGCTATTATTAACAAAATTCTAAAAATGCCAATCATAAAGATAAAAATTGGCTGATTTGACTATGCTAAATTCAAGATCTCTATTCTTCAAAATATGCCATAGGCAAAATTAAGAGAGGGTTAGTTGAGTGGAGGAAGATTTTACAATAATCATCAATAACAAAGCACTAATAATATCTAAAATAATAAAGAAAGCACTGAAAATCAGTAAGAATAAAAATTAAGGCACAAAAATATTTATATGAAAGAAAAATATTTATTCTCTCAAATACTATATTTTTCAAGGAGCTTACAATAGGTAAATAACCCTATGGAAGGTAGATTAGATGAACATATATTAATTATATGAAAGTGGGTGCCCATGTTCATAGAAGAGTGAAATTACAGATAAAGTGTTAAAGAGAATATGTTAATATTGAATAGAAGAGTACTGCTTGTGTTAATGAGAGTAATTAATTAAATGAATAGTATAATTAACCTAAACTGAGGTCCAAACAAATCAACAGAGAGATAGGCCAGCACTCCACATAATATTTTCATAGTAGATATGACCCTCTTTTTTGGGGGGTGGATAATGGGGATTGAACTCAGTGACACCCGACCACTGAACCGCATCCCCAGTCCTATTTTGTATTTTATTTAGAGACAGAGTCCCACTGAGTTGCTTAGTACCTCGCCATTGCTGAGGCTGACTTTGAACTCTTGATTCTCCTGTCTAAGCCTCCTGAGCCACTGGCATGTGCCACTGTGCCTGGCTAGATATGACCCTCTTATTACAGTTATGCTCTTATTGAGTTTATGGAAATTTTCTATATTCTAACAGCAAGTGTTACTTAGATGTACTAGATATCTACCCACTGACATGCATACCCAGAATGATACTTTGTCCACTGTCAGTTATAAATGAAGGAAATCTAATTTTTGAATTTGAACTCTTGGAACATAACAGAAGTTTGCTTATGTCTATGCAAGAGGGTTATGTTGAATTTCCAGATAGGTTTACTTTTGGAGATGTAGGTAGAAAAATTGTTAGAATTGATTATAATTTTCATTTGCTGGTATAACATTTATTTCTAGTCCTTTAACAGAAGATAGTTACAGAAAAATAGTAAATTGTTCAGCTTAAATCTTTGTTGTTTACTTAAGTATATAATTATATTCTGTATTTTTATGTTTCTGATATATTTCATAATTAGAAATATAAGCATATGTCATTACCTAAAAGAAAAGATAAATTTGTTCTATATTTTAGAATTTCTACATCAACATATAGAGTTTTACCCAGTTATTTCCCATAATTCTTTAAGTATGTGCCTAATATTAAGATATGAAATATTTCCTGAATATCTATTTATGCCTATTATAGTTTAATAAAGCAGGCCTATGTATTATAAGATCTTAAATTTTTGAAATAAGAAATCATAAAGCAGCACTTATTCCTATGAAATTTAACAAACTGTGATTAAAATAAATATTTAAGTATATAACATTGATATAAACATTAATATGCATGTGTATTTCCATATCATGTATTTATTTCCATATCCTAATGTAAAATGTACACACACACATGCACACACAAACACATATGCCTACCTCTTTCAAGTTTAACTAGGTCAAATTGCTCAAGACATCTCTTTTATCAGGTTTCTTGACTGTAGGAAATAGAGACTCATTTAGGATTGATAATAATGGAATTTTATCAAAGGATTTGTAAGACCTTAACTGAGTCAAGAATTTCATAAGAAGAAAATGAATTGAACTATGATAAGACCTCGTGGAGTGAATTCAAGACAATCATGAAGATATTCATCTTTTCCCATCATAAGAAATGATAATTCATAGATCTTCCTTCTAGCGCCTTGCTTTTGAGATGATTGATCCCTTCTTCACTTCCTTCCTTCCTTTCTTTCTCCTCAAATATGCTAGACACTGTGGTACTTATTGAAGATACAGTGAATTGGACAAAACAAACACTTCACACAATTTACAATAAATTGGTTATGCTAATAGGGCCGATATGAACCAAATAAAGAAAACTATTGTAAAATTTAAATTCCAAGGTATGGTCTTATGGACAGGAACATGGTGCCATACATATGTATGTGAATAGTTTCTGAGGGTCAGTGAGGACTCTTCTATGAAAGCAGAGCTGAGATTCAAGAGATATACAGCTTTTAACTTATGTAACAAAATGAGAGTAAATACTATTTCAAGCAAAGTAAATAATGTTACAAAAGTTCATGGGGAGGGAACACAGTATGTTTTAACATGATTGGTCTGTTTGCTTGTTGAAAATAGACGAGCAAGGGTGCCAAAAGTGAAATTTGGGAGAAAGCTTTAGAGGTTTACAAGTGTCTGGGAAGAGATGATGGAGGCTTCCACTAGAGTGTTAACAGTGGAGAGAATGAGAAGTGATCACTAGTGGGATATGTTTTGAAATTGAAACTCACTTCCTTTTCAGATGAATTGGATTTGGGTGACACAAAGAATGTGAAATAGGATTTTTCCAAATTTATTGCCCTAAGGACCTGACTGAAAATTTATACTGCTTACTGAGGTTAGGAACCCAGTTGCAGAGAATATTTGACAGGAAATCAAAGGTTTATATCAAGACATGTTAAATTTGAAATAACTGGTAAGCATGGCAGTGAAGATTATGAATATGTAGTTGGTTATTTTATTTTGGATTCCATGAGAAAGTTCTGAGTTGGAAATAATGACTTTAGGATTCAAATCTCTGGCAGGTTTTTATAAGCCATAGGACTATATTAGATTACTTAGGAAATGATTGTAGATAAATCAGTCCTAGAGATATGTCATAAGGATTAAAAGATTTAGAGCAACAAGAGAAAAGTATATAGCTAAGAAAAGTGAGAAAAGACTGTTAATGAGGTAGTAGGAAGAAAATCAACTGAAAAATCCATTTAAAATAGTTTATTTGTCATACTGGGTCACAAGAATAGCCACTTAGTACAATGATTAACAATCATAAGTGCTTCACTCATGAACAAGTAATATACATTTCTTTCTATGCATTTGTCCATTTAATGACTACCCAGACATGAAACCAACAGAAACAGTACAAAAAGATCACCGAAAAATATATAAAATAATTACTGGAAATTCAGGGTAATGATGACATTTCTGATGAAATTCTTTCCAAAATAGACTAACATGAATAAGTAATTAGTAAGCAAGTATGAAACTAGAAATGAATTTAGAAAATGTAAAGAAGTAAAAGAAGACAGATTTACTCACTAAAGTTACGTCTTGCCTATGATTATACTTACTAATGTGTACATGAGAAAAACTTTCATAAAAAGGTACAAATAGAAAAGGAAATAGCATCACAGCATATTAGTTAGCTTATTATAAAGACATTGTGTAGTATGCTGATTTTACGTCCCTTGTGTATAAACTGACAAGTGGAATAACTAGGTCAAATAGTGGTTGTATTCCAAGTTTTCTGTAGAATCTCCTTACTGCTTTCCAGAGTGGTGGCACCAATTTGAATTCCTACCAGCAATTTATGAGTGAACCTTTTTCCCCACATCCTCACCAACATTTATTGTTGCTTGTGTTCTTGATAATTGCCATTCTGGCTAGCGTGAGATGAAATATTAGAGTAGTTTTGATTTCATTTCCATAATTACAAGAGATGTTGAATTTTTTTTCATAATTTTCTTTATCCATTGTATTATCTCTTCTGTGAAGTGTCTGTTCAGTTCCTTAGCCCATTTATTGATTGAGTTATTTGTTTTATTGGTGTTAAGTTCTTTGAGTTCTTTATATAACCTGGAGATTAATGCTCTATCTGAGGTACATGTGGTAAAGATCTTCTCCAATCTGTATGCTCTCATGTCCTTGTTTCCTTTGCTTAGAAAAAGATTTTTAATTTGAATCCATCCCATTTATTGATTCTTGATTTTACTTCTTGCACTTTAGGAGTCTTGTTAAGGAAGTCAGCTCCTAGGTCAAGATGGTGAAGATTTGGGCCTACTTTTTCTTCTATTAGGTGCATGGTCTCTGTTCTAATGCCTAGGTCCTTGATCCACTTTGAGTTGAGTTTTGTGCAGGGTGAGAGATAGGAGCTTAATGTCATTTTGTTACATGTGGATTTCCAATTTCCCCAGCACCATTTTTTGAAGAGGCTATCTTTTCTCCAGTGAATGTTTTTGGCCCCTTTGTCTAGTATGAGATAACTGTATTTAGGTGGACTTGTCTTTGTGTTTTCTATTCTGTACCTTCAGTCTAAGGGTCTGATTTGGTGCCAATACCATGTCCTTTGTGTTACTAAGGCTCTGTAGCATAGTTTTAGATCTTCTGGTATTGTGATGGCTCCTGTTTCACTCTTCTTGCTAAGGATTGCTTTGGCTATTCTGGTATCTTATTTTTCCAAATGAATTTCATTGTTGCTTTTTCTAGTTCTGTGAAGAATGTCATTGGGCTTTCAATAGGAATTGCATTAAATCTCTATAGTGGTTTTTGTAGTATGGTCATTTTGACAATAATAATTCTGCCTATCCAGGAGTATGCGAGGTCTTTCCATCTTCTAATATCTTCTTTAATTTTTTTCTTTAGTTTTCTGTAGTTTTCGTTGTAGAGGTCTTTTACCTCTTTTGTTAGATTGATTACCAAGTATTTTATTTTTCTTGAGGCTATTGTAAATGGGGTAGGTTTCCTAATTTCTCTTTCAGTAGATTTATCAATGATGGAAAGTATTTGATTCATGGGTGTTGATTTTCTTTATCTGCTGCTTTGCTGAATTCATTCATTAGTTCTAGAAGTTTTCTGGTGGAAATTTTTGGACTTCTAAATATAGATTCATGTTATCAGCAAATAGTGATAGTTTGAGTTCTTTTTTTATTATTCATATCCCTTTAATTTCTTTCTCCTGTCTAATTGCTTTGGCTAGAGTTTCAAGGATGATGTTGAATAAAAGTGATGAAAAAGGGCATCCTTTTCTTGTTCTAGTTATTAGACAGAATTCTTTCATTTTTTGTTCATTTAGAATTATTTTGGTTTTGGGTTTAGCATGTAGAGTTTTTATACAATATTGAAATATTTTCCTATTATCCCTAGTTTTTAAATCTATTGATGTGATGAATTAGGTTTGTTGAGTTTTGTATGTTGAACCAACCTTGCATCCCTGGGATAAATGCCACTTTATCATGTTGCACTATCTATTAAGTATGTTTTTGTATGCAATTTGCCAAAATTTGGTTAAGAATTTTTACATCTCTGTTTGTCAGGGATATTGGTCTGAAGTTTTCTTTACTTGATGTCTCTTTGTTTGGTTTTGGTGTCAGTGTGATATTAGCCTCATAGAATGAGTTTGGAAGTTTCTCTCCTTTTCTATTTCATGGAATACTTTGAGGAGTATTGGTATTAATTCTTCTTTAAAGGTCTTGTAGAACTTGACTGAGAATCCATTTGGTTCTAGGCTTTTCTTGATTTATAGGTTTTTGATAGTGTCTTCTATTTCATTGTTTGAAATTAATCTATTTAAATGTATATATCCTCCTGATTCCCTTTAAGTAGGTCGTATGTCTCTAGAAATTCGTCAATGTCATCAAATTTTCTATTTTTTTGGAGTATAAATGTTCAAAATGTTTCTAGTTATCTTCTGTATTTCAGTCATGTCCGTTGTGATACTTCCTTTTCTTCACATATTTTAGTAATTTGATTTTTCTCTCTTTTTCTCTTTGTTAGTGTGGCTAGGGGTTTATCAATTTTAATTATTTTTTTAAGGAATCAACTTTTGTCAATTTTTTGAATTGTTTCATTGGTTTCAATTTCATTGATTTCAGCTTTGATTTTAATTATTTCCTGTTTCCTTCTGGTTTTGATGTTGAACTGTTCTTCTTTTCCTAGGGCCTTGAGATGTAATGTTAGGTCATTTATTTGTTGACTTTCTATTTTTTTCATAAATGAGATCAATGCAATGAATGTTCTCTTAGTCCTGCCTGCATCATTTCCCAGAGATTTTGATATGTTGTATTGGTGTTCTCATTTACCTCTAGGTATTTTTTGTGTCATTCTTGATTTCCTCTGCTATCCATTTATCATTCAGTGCAGCCATATCAATGCTTATAGCAGCTCAACTCATAATATCTAAACTATTAAACCAACCTATGTGTCCTTCAGCAGATGATTGGATAAACAAATTGTGGTATATATTCACAATTGAATATTACTCACTTTTAAAGAAAAATGAAATGATGGCATTTGCAGGTAAATGGATGGAGTTGGAGAATATCATGCCAAGCAAAACAAGCCAATCCCACAACACCAAAATTCAAATGTTTTCTCTGATATGGGGATGCAAATTCACAATAAGGTGGGGTGAGGGAAGAATAAAGTTACTTTAGATTAGGTAGAGGGGAGTGTGGGGAAGGGAGGGGTACAGGGATAGGCAGGATAATAGAATGAATCTGACATTACCTTAGGTACAGATATGACTACACAACCAGTGTGATTCTCCATCATGTAAAACCAGAAGAATGTGAAATTATACTCCATTTATATATGATGTGTCAAAATGCATTCTACTGTCATTTATAACTAACTAGAACAAATTAAAAACATCAATTTCTCTTAGAATTGAAAAAAAAACATATTAAGCAATCATGCTGTGGGTGGATGACTAATAGGTGGAAAGCCTCCCACCTGGGATAGGTGATGGGAAGTGTTGGGGTCTGCAAGAAGGCTGAATTTAAGTTTCATGGGATAATGGGAGCACAATTACAATAAAATTAATATAGTGTATTTCTTTTCTTTTTATATTTTATAATTTAGGATGTTGGTGTGTAAATTATAAGTGAATAAAAGTTTAGGTGGATATCTCTTAAGAGAAAGAAATATATAACACATGTCACACGATTTGCACCCAATGGGGCTGAGATTCGTATCCAAAATACCTGGGTTTGGAGTTAATAAACAACTACTGAGCTTTGCTGCTTAAAAAAAAAAGATGTTGTGATGTTGTATAGTAACTAATAATACTTAAAGGAAAACCAGTTAGATGGTATTTTCATTGAACAGATAGTTATTAGAAATACATTGGTAGAATTCTGTAACCAGCTATGTGATTCAGAAAATAACAATTGTCCATGATTGATTTATTTTGTAATCTCTGAATCAATGTCCTGTCTTTGTAAATGACAGAGACAGAAAATTACTGAGACCAAAAAACAATTAGTTCACAGGAAATTATTAAAGACAAAAGAATAAACAAATCCCAAACTTCCTAAATGTGGTCTCTCTCTGACTAATACATGTTTGAAATCTGAGATACTCTAAGAGACTTACAGATTTGAAAAGATCATTTCTTTGACACTATCAATTTTTTTCATTTAAACTCATAAAATATTTTCATGCCACCTTGGCCTACAAAGTATGAGTCAATTCTTTTCTCTTAAGGAGTAACCATTTATTTTTTATATAATGTACATATGCATATACATATACATATTATATGTCAGCTTGGTGTATGGACCATGCCTTTAACATCCAAGTAAGTAGACCTCAATTTTGGGAACCTGAAGATTGTACAAGTGGTGTGTGAGTGTGGAGGAGGATTTTGCTTTAGGGAAAACAAATTAGTAATTAAAATTAAGTATAAATATATGAATCTATCTAGATGAGAAAATACATCACAACAAACATCAAATTTTAAGACTAAAGACTAGAGATAACTTTTTCTTTCCTTAACTTTATAACATACCTCTAATTTTTTTTAATTAATTGAAGCAAAATTCACAAAAAATTAAGCCATTTTGAAAAGAACAATTTGATTTGTTTAGTACATTCACAACAGTGCACACCAGCACCTCTGCTTAGTTCTAAAATATTTCCAGCACTCCAAATACAAGTCCTTCAAAATCATTAATTTCTCCCATGCCACCTTTTCCCAGTTGGCACAAAACACAATTCTACCTTCTATTTGTATAGATATGTTTATTCTAGATTTTTGTATTAATGCAATCTCACAATATATGACACTTTATATCTAGATTCTTTAAATTAGCAAATGTTTCAATGATTTGTCCACATTACAATACACATCATTACTTCATTTATTTTATTGTGAACAATATTCCATTATATGTACAAACCACAATGTGTTTATTCATTTACCTATTGGTGGACACTGGAATATTTAAATCTTTTGGTTATTGTGATTAATGCTACTATGAACAGTTATATTCATTTTTGAATATATTTGTTTTCAGTTGTTTTAGATATATACCTAGGTGTGGAATTGCTAGAAGGTATGCTTAATTATTTGATTAATTGCCATACTGTTTTGTATAAGTAGCTGTAACATTATATAATTCTACCAGAAAGGTACAAGTTCCAATATTTCAACATCTTCTCCAATATTTCTTATTTTTTAAAAATTATAGTCATCTTAGTGAGTGTGAAATGATATACATCAATATAGTTTTTAATATATATTTTCCTAAGGAATAATGATGTTGAATATATGGTTTTTATTTCCCTCTTATGTAATTTTGTGGATGTTTGTTTATTTTTTTTAGATATTTTCTTCATTGTTGTCATAGAAATTCCAAATGACATCTTAAATTTATTGAAATCTTATTTGAAGTTACACCAATTTACCTTCATTAGCATATAAAATTGCTCCCGTAGAGCTTCATCGTCCCCTTTATTTTGCTATGTATAAAAATTACACACTTCTATACATTGTGTGTGCTCAGCATTTTTTTAATCAATAGGGAATGAAAAGTGGAATTACAAAACAAACACAATAATCCTGGGCTTTATATTTATCTAAATAGGTAACTTTTATATTACCCTTATAGATTTTGATTCTGAATTTGAAATAATATTTTTTTTTCATTCAGTGTTTTGAATATGTCATCCATTGCCTTCTGATTTTATGGTTTCTGATGAGAAATAGGCTGCTAATATTATTGAAGTTCTCTTGTTAGTTTGTGTAGTCAGTCTAATGTCTATGCTTCTTCAACCATAGTTTCTGTCAATTTATTGTGAAAGCAAGTTTGTAGTGAGGTGAGAACTGAGCAATAGATCCATTCAGTTTTCTAAGAAAGTCTTCTACAAGACAAAGAAGAGCAATTTAAATGTCCATGTTTTCTCACATACCCTTGAAACTTTTAAATTTCTATGTTATCCATTTTGGATGGAAATCATTTGTGAATGTATTATAGACTACTCTGTATTCATAGGATACACACATAAATTAATATCTTAACTTAGGAAAATCAATGTGTTAATTACTTTATTGTAGTTAAAATGCTATTTTGAGGAAGTGTTAAGGTTAGTAGACTCTTAACTCTTATTTTGTATTATATGTTTTGGTTTATTAACTAGGGAACAACTCCAGATTTCTAAATGTTTCCTGAGGTATGGTATTACTTCTGGTTGGTGTCTTGCTATCAACTCAGAAAACAAATAGGCTAGAATTATATGTTAATTAAGAGTAAACAGGAGGCTGGTCGTGGTGGGGCACACCTATAATCCCAGTGACTTGGGAGGCTGAGGCAGAAGTATAGCAAGCTTCAGGCCAGCAAGTTAATGAGGCCATAAACAATTCAGTGAGACACTGTCTCAAAAATAAAAAATAAGGGCTGGAATGTGGCTTAGTAGTAAGGCACCACTGGGTTAAATACCTGGTACTAAAATAAAAAAAAAAAAAAAGAAGTGAGGGAAAAGTAAACAGCCTCTAAACAATCAAACAGTAGTCATATACCAGCAGGGCTATCTAACAGCACTACAAATACCACTCCTTCTTCCTATATTCCTGGGAAGCCTGGCTAATTTAACAGAGTAATTTTTCCCATTGAAATTCAATCATGTCCTCACTATTCATCTCAACACATTATTTTAAGAAGCCATATTAAATAAATAAATCATAGATTAAATGTAATTTCTACCTTCAGTGTAAACACTCTTTATCGAATATAATTTTATGAAACCAGTGGATTTGACCAAATATATACTTTTTGGTTGCAATCTGTTCTGATACCTCTTTGGTTGTAAATAAGTAGAAGAGCACTCTTGTTCAAGAACTTTAGGAAATAACATCTTTTTTTAAAGAATGACATTTTGGTGGCTATGGATTTTATACTTCAAAGTTTTCATCTGAATCAGATGAGTGTGCTCATGAATAAAGTTTCAGATTATGGAGGTGTTACTAACCTGTGAAAATGTGATATGTCATTTATCTTAATTTGTTTACAAAAAATATAGTTCTAAAATGTTAAGTATTTTCTAAAGAATCTTGTCAACAACAGTAAAACCAAAAATCCAGATAAAAATATAAGGTACTTGGTCTACTTACAGATTTATGAGGGGTAGGATTATAAGGAACCTAAGGAATCATTTAATCTGTACTAAAAATGTTATAGGTAAGAAAAATTGAGGGCATGAAAATTTAAGATATTTTCCAAGATCACACACTGAGTTAGTAGCTGCAAGATATTAGAAACTAAAACCCAGACAGGAAACTTTAAAGTGTCTCTACAGTACAGGTAATAGAAATATAAACTTCAATTTAGTTCAAATAATCTACAATTGTGAACTTTGGGAAAATAAAAGAAACTAATTCAGATATTTCTAAAATCATTTTAGAAATGTGGAAATTGTGAAAATGTACTTGTTTTAACTACCATAGCTCTTTGAATCTTAAAAATGAAATATTTTTATACTTATTCATAAAATACTTTATCTCTATTTTGCACTGTCGCGCTTGGGATCTGGATGAGGTAATAAATGAAGATGATTTACAGTCATTAGAATATCTTCTGATGAACTGAATCAACTGTCTTTCCATGACTGCAACTTTTGCACTGATTTTTAAAAGGTACGACCTGTATTTTACCATGTTTCAAAATCGATATGTTTAATGAACAATGTTCTGGATACAGAATATAAGAAATTCACATTCCAGAGATGGTCACAGATAATATATTGTTAAAATAAAAACTTAATCATTTATAGGAGTCACATTATTCTCCACAGTATTGAATTATGATAGTAGTTTTCTCACATACACTGAAAAATATATTGCTCATGGTGGATTTATGGAATTAGATTACTTAGCAGAATTCAAAGGGAATAAGATACAATGAAATTTGAATCTACAACTAGGGTAGCATTTCAAACTTTTGAAAGTGAATGTGTTCATAATGAAATATGGTCAATATGAGAGCTTGATGTTCTAGCGGAAATAAACACTCTCTGTAAATTATGATCCAAAGAACTCCATCTGAGAAAGAACAATGCATGTTTAAGTGAGAATATTTAAGAAATATTCTTCTCTTGGGATTATTTTTTCTTTGCTGTTTACTGGTAAGAAGCAAAGACTATTTTAAAATGGGATTACAAGACAGTCTGATGTTACAGATCTTGTAGTACATTTGCTGACAAACCTAATGACAAATGGAAAGGAAGCAAAAAGGTAAATAGTTTTATTTTCCCCATAATCTATTTTTTTCACTCCATCATCTCTTTCCTGAGCTCTGTGGTTCATAAGAAACTGATAACCAAGTAAGCAGGCAAAAATCACTAGGCCATAAATATATATGTGCAAATTAGTTTAGGAATAGCAGTTGCTTATTTTGGTAAAGTCAATATCAGTGATGTCCTTGATAACCTTCTGTTGGAACAGAGTATATAATTAGAATATGGAGCAGAAATGTTCCTGAGGTTAGGCAAAGAAGATGACAAGCAGAAAATCTCCAGCTGGAAATATTTCATAAAGGCAAATGATCACCTCAAATACAATGTGCTATTTTTCATTGACACATCATAAACCTATGCCATTTCTGAAAGAGACTTTGCACACCCTTGTCTTGAATCCACTCAATAGTATATGCTTTCCTGTCTTTCCATTGGAATTCAAATATTTTTTAATGGAAATCCTCCAAATGATCAGACACAGTTTTAACGATATCTTCCAAGTTCTTTGTAACTATATTCAATTTCCTATTGCCTGCTACTTAAAACAACAACAACAACAACAACAGCAAAACAGATCTATAACAGTTTTTTATAGAAAGAAAAGATTTTACTCTTGGCATCTCAAAACTGCTTAAATGTTCCTACAAAAGAAATTTATGGTCTAGATATTCAAGAGTAATGCTACAACTAAAAGGGGAGTAGGTCTCAGTAATTCATATTTCTTCAGGTAGACTCACAAGACTGCACTACCTACAGGGAATAATCTGACTGCTAAGTCACAGATGATTAGGGACCATCTCTTCTTACCCAACAGAAAGCTAATTGTTATCTGAACACACCAAGGATTGGAAGGACCCTCTTAGAATTGTTATAGAGGTGAGATGTTATGATGAAAAGTACTTGCATATCCAGGTAACTTAGAGGTAATGCTGAAAAATAAAGTGCATCTTGTAAATGACCCAAATCCTAATGAAATTTACATTAGGAAGACAAAACTACCCATCTCAGCATGTATTATTATAAATAGATCCAATGTCTATTTTGATTTTACAAATGTTACTTTCCGTACTGAATCCCTAGATGTTTCCCTATGATTCAACATTGCAGCCCTCAACATACTTGATTGTATTTATCCTAATATTTTAAAGCATTAGCTGTAATCATTCTTTCTTTCTTTGTTTTCTTAATTCAGGTTTACACAAGCTCTTTTGGCCTGTCTTTTTGCTCCCAAATTATCTGCTCCTGCCATAAATTGCCCCATTTCTTTCTTCTACATATTTAATTTATATATTTTCGGTTTTCTTTTCTCTGTGAATTTTTCAATTCTCCCCTTTTCATTTTTCTATAAAGTGTGACAGTAACTTTACTATAACTTATATCTCAATTCCCAACATATAAAATAACACTACTTTAATTCAATATCCAGATTAGAAAAACTAAATTATTACAGAGGTTGGGAAGCTGACATAGTCCTTAGATGAAGGTGTAAAACTGTTTCTTCCATGTGATTGTGGATTGTTATTGTTTTCCTTCCTTATTGGCATAGAAAATAAAAAAACATTTACAAAATCAATATCCTCATGTCAAGTGGCTGAGTCTGTATTGCTCTCTTCTAGAAGATACTGCATTTAGTATGGCAGCTATGTTTTGTACTTATTACTTGGTACAGCTCTCAGTGTTATACAAATTGTTCTGTAGGGGACAAACAAGAGAATGAGAACAACTTCCATCCCGTAATTCTTCAGATGCTTGAGAATACAAACACTCTGCTACACCTTCATAATGCTTTATTATTTGTAATTCACTATACTGGCCAGGAGTCTGACTTAGAGGTATCTATTTGGCCTTTGTCCCCTATGAAATTGTATCCATAACAGGCCAACAAAACCATATGTGGGTGTGGGTTATTCCAACTTCCAGGTTTTTCAAACCTGGTTATACATTCAGAGACTAAAAATGACAACTGATTTGGTTTAAAGAACTTTGAATCTAGGGGTGAGCTGTGAATTACACTTTAGTCAACATTCTTTTAATACCTGGCCTCCATGTGTTTCATTCTAACAATGGACCATGATGAGATTTCAGAGAGTTGGATGTCGAGGTCAACATAGATCCTGCTGTGGTTTGGATATAGTTTGTCCCCAAAGTGTTCATGGGTTGGAAGCTTGGTCTCCAGTTTGATGGTGAGGCAGTAGTAAAAAGTGGAGGAATATTTAAAGGGTGGAGCCTAGCAAGAGGTGGTTAGGCCATTGGATACACTACTTTCAGAAAGGACTGATGTAGTTCTCTGAGACTCCAGTTAGTTGCTGTGATAATGAATTGTTATAAAGATAAAGATTGGGTACTCTCTGATCTCTGGCTTCTTGGCTTACACATATTCCTGTCATGATGATATCCACCAAGAGGTACTCACTAGTGTCTGAAGAAATGAAGCTTCCCAATTTTAGACTTTTAGGTTCAGAAACTGAGCTAAATAAACCTCTTTTCATTATAAAATATTAACCTAAGGTATTTTATTATAGCAATGAAAACACTAATACAGACCCTTAATACTTCTTGAAATATCAATGTATTTCCTTATCTCAGTGTACAGTAACTTTAGTAACTGGCTATAGTTGCCTCTGTATACATTTTAATGAAATCATGTTGTTCTAATGGAATACAGTTCTAAAGTTATGCATGTTGTTTTAGGGCCTTTCATTTGGGGAATGGACAATTTTTCCATCAGCTAATCCTTGGACTGAAGGCAGACTTAGGCCTTGAAATTTGCCAGTAATCAGTACATTTTTTTTTAAGGTGACTGCCCTCAGCTTCTTGCTCATTCTGTTTTTTTTTTCCTCTTCAGATCATATATATCAGTATCCCTGTTAGCCCCAGAGATTCCATGCTCTTTAACCATCTCCTCAATTTTCTGCAAGACTACAACTTATGATAATAGCTGTGCCCTCCTGGGTTTTCAAAGTTACACTCTACCAACTCATCTCTGTTACTTGCAGGCAACAGGCAGGGGAGGCATCATCCCTATCAATATTAGTGAGTCTAGCTCTGTGACTACCTCTCCTGTTCTCAGCCCCGACCTGCAGAGAACAGCCTCACTGAAATTCTCAGGAAGTTAGTGCCTCTCCCTCCAATGAATTCCAGTGGCTTCAATGAACAATTGGTCCTCCACACCCTAAAATTAGTATAGTACTCTTCTAGGTCTCATATACTTTATCTATTCCAACATTTCCACCCCTGTTAGCCTGTAATTATTCCTCGACTATATGCCAGGGCAATTCAGACAATTCTACTTCACTTGTAATGATTAATAATTTTTTCTACTCTTTTAGAGACTACCTTATCAGTGAGTTTGCCCTACATACCAGGGGCCTTGCCAGACATTAAATCCATTATCCTGAGAGAAGGCTTCAAAGACAATAAACTCTTCTTTATCTAGTCCTTTAATGAGGCCCCATTCATAAAGCACCCTAAAATCTAATTTCATATAAATCCCTATAGCATGTGAGTAGTAGATATGTTACATTTTGATTTATCTTTAGTTCTTGACCTGGCAGCCAAAAGAAGATGTAGGAACAGTTCCTGAAGGAAAATGTTTTCTTATAGAGATAATATTTATGTGATATCTTCCTAGATGGAAATAAGAAAGTATAGTCAACTGTTGTAGGTCATGAGTGAGCAGATGTGTCAAAGAAGTCAGAATATCCAAGGCTTGCATATATACCTTAATGTAACAGACCCGATCCAGTCACACATTCAACCTGAGTTTAGTTTTAGACTATTATTTTCTTTCTCTATGGAGATAACATCCACTTTGTTGATTGTCAAAAAAGTTCTTTGGTCTTTACACTTAGTTTTTAATTGTTTAGTAATTCCTTTTTATATTCCATCCGTATAACTTCATAAAAATACCACCAATTTTGCTTTATTTTGTACGTTTTCCCCCAATATCTATGCTTTTATTTCTCCTTTTCAAAATATTGAATCATCACATAGGTAAAGGCAATTCCATCCACTGGGACTTTCTCCTAATTCACAATGGTGAATGACTTTGAAATTGTGATACCAACTTGTGTCAGATAATCTCCATGCCCAACATACTGCCTGTAATAAAGTACTAATTGCCAAATCTCATATGACATTTTGCTCTTGTTGTTCACATCTGTCATCAAATTTGACTATTGGGTATCCTGGAAAGAAGATTGTGAGATAGACTTAGAAATGCAAGTAGTTTTTTAAGGGTGATAAAACAAGATGCACTAGGGGAAATCTTATGATTCTATGAATATCTAGTGTATATGAAGTAAAGAAGGAAAAAGGCAAAATTAAGTATAGAAAAATCACAGAGATTCCTGGAACATTTCATTAGGCAGAAATTACAAGATGCTGGGACTACTGCCATGCTCACATGTTGGTAAAGAGTTTTCAAGAAAGAGTAAGGACCTGCTCAAAATCTGAGACGTATCCTGAAACCAATAACAGTCAGAGACTGTCAGCAGAAAGTATTCTTTTTAGCTGAACTGCGAGTTCTTTCTTGAACATTTGAGTTTTTACTGCCATAGAAACAATAAAATGTAGACAAGAAAAGAGGCTCATAGAACAATTGAATGAGAAAGAAATACTTAGTAGAAGAAGAAAAGTCAAAGGGGAAAAGGAAGATGGAAGGCACATGACAATATATAATGGTGACAACCAAAGGAGCTAAGGAACCATGGAAGTAACAACAATGATAATCATATATTAGCTATTTTTCAAGTGCTTTCCATTATTATGTATGCAATAACATTGTGAAGTGTTATCGCTTTACTCACACAAAAGCTGAGATAAAGGAAACAAATTAATGAGCATTATAAAATTAAGAAGTGGTTGATATGGGGTTCGAGTTGAATAGTCTAACTTTATATATCATATCTATCACTACTGTATGTGATTAAATCATATTTAATAGGTTAAAATAAATTTTGACTTTTATTAGTCTTATAAATATATCTACTATTATATATAGAGATTATAATATATATTATATATTACCAATTTACATGTCACAATATATAAAAGCATCATTTAATTTTGAAATTTTATAGAACATATTATATACTTCTACCTAAAACATATGTTAGGTGAGTTATTACATGATTATATATCATCATAGCACATTATACAGAGTTAATATATACACTTATGGTCAGTTGGGGTGTCAGTTTTTGTAGAAAATATAATAAACATATTAAAAACCATAGTTAGCCGGGTGCAGTGGTGCACGACTGTAATCACAGCAACTTGGGAGACTGAGGCAGGAGGATCCTGAGTTCAAAGCCAGCCTCAGCAAAAGTGAGGCCCTAAGCAACTCAGAAAGACCCTGTCTCCAAATGATATACAAAATAGGACTGGGAATGTGGCTCAGTGGTCAAGTGCCCTGAATCCAATCCCCAGTACCAAAAAAAATCCCATATTTATTCAGATAAATATGTATGTTTAATAGATTTTGTTTGAACTTTAGAAATAGTTTTCTATCCCTTTCAATTATTACTGAAATTGTTCAGGAATCCTCTAGGTATCCTTTAGAAACCATGGTTCTACAGACATATTTTATCTACACTATAGCTTGCTATTAAAATTCTGCACAAACCCAAAAATAGTTCTTCACAAACAACTACCAAATACTTTCAATTTCCTTTTTGTGGATCATAGACTTTCTATGAAATATAAAAGTTATATTTCAGAATGTTTTATGAATATTTCCACTTGAATCTTTAAGATGTACTGCTTGGAAATAATTTAATATATTATCAAAATATTTTGAATTGAAACAAAAACACAAACAGTTGCTTACATGTCATAAAATATATACAAACCTGAGCTATGTAAATACCATTATCTAATTTGAGAATTACTTCCTTCTCTCACCATTTGAGTTCTTTTAGAGTAGGACATGAAGAAAAGGGTGTTAACATAGAATATTAATTATTGCTTTATTTCTACCTAATAAGTTCTTTTAAAGGAATAAAAAATCAAGTTTAAGTAAAAGATAAACAAAGTAGCTGAAAGCATTCAAAACAGGTTTTATCAACTGACCTTGTAACATTCTCCATAGCATATCAGTAGTACATGTTTTTCTGTAAAAGTTAAACACACATTTATAAAAATATTTCATATAAAATATTTTATATCAAGTATGCAGCTCTTTTAATATCCATTATATAGCAGACAATATATCTTAAATCTTTTTTTTTTTTCTGTTTTGGTACTTGGGGTTAAATGCAGTACCAAAGAATCAATAATTTATTGCTGAGTTACATCCCTAAATCTTTATTTTGAGACAGGGTCTTACTGAGTTGCCAAGAATGGTCTTGAACTTGCAATCCTCCTATCTCAGTCTCCTGTATATGAGGTTCAACCATGTCCAGCGTGGATGAGGGAAGAAATTTCTGTCAGAGGATGGTGCTGATTATAAATTCATTACTAATAAACTTATCTAATCAATAAACACAAGAGCCAATACTCTTCAAATGGAAGGGGGTGTGGTAGATCATGCCATACCAGATCTGGCCTCAAACAAGATTGAGAAGCCCACCTTCCCTTTATTTATATTTGCATAGATAAAGGGACCAAGATCAGGAGGGGCTTCTTCTGTGAGGAATAGGACTGGAGTTAGGGAAGCCATTTGTTTAGACAATTAGCATATCCTCAGGGCTGAGCCCCCTCTGAACAGGGCCACCTACTCCCTGGCTGTCTGAAACAGTCTCCCATGACTGCCAGTTCCTGGAGTCAGACCTCTGTATCCCATGACTCAGCCAAGTCTGATTCTGCTAAACATGGATGACTTCCCACACTCCTGAATTACTGGGATTGTAGGTTTGTACCACCATGCCCTGCTTAAATGCAGTTTAAAAAGACAACCAAAAATTTAACTCTCTTTTCCTACAACTAATTGGGAGAGTTACTACAGTCCATCCCTCACAGCTCAATTTTTTCTGTGAAAGATGGAGCAAGAACATTGCACCTGAGATTGTCCTGATTATAGTGATCCTGTGGAGATAGCTAAATTCTTAATAAGTAAATGTAATTGTGTATTTAAATTAAAAGATTAAGAATATGGCCACAAAATGGATTATTGACTATATATGACCCAGTGGCCCTTAAACTAATATTCAAAAATGTGGCAAGATAATATAAGCAGGAGCTATCTTAATGTAATAGAAAAAATTTAGTACTCATTGTATTACACAATAAGTTTAATCATTATGTTAACTCATGGCTTCTTGGCATTTGTGTTTTAAATTTATATTTAACTGAACAACAGAAAATAGGAATAAGAAAAGCAGGGCAACCAGATTAATAAAGGAGACAAACTAAAAATATTTACTTATAGCATGAAGTAGTAACAAATCATGTAGGAAATTGAGAGAAGGTTCCAATAGAAATAATAAAACTATGATTTTAGAGTTAGAAACTCAAAAGTGTAAATTTACTTGGTGATATATCAAATCAATTCTGGTTTCCCATTTTATAGTGATTATCTACCTAAATATTATGATTTTGTGATAACAAAACTGTTAGCATGATAACTTGCTATTGATTTTAAATATAGAAAAATTTTTGAGCAAGAAGTGACACCCAGGTAAAAGTATAGTCTGTAACAAATTTGTGTCAACACATTGGGTCATATATACTACTTTTGAATACAGGGCCAGTAAATCCATAGTACATACCATAGTAAATTTTACATAATTAACATATTATTATTCAGTCACTACCCTTTACTTCACTGAAATAAAAGTGTTTTTCTTACCTTGATTCCAGTGAAAATTTCAGATAGTCATTACTAACAATTTGGAGTTTGCATGTAGTTTTAACATTGTCTTCTCTGAACTAGTGTTATATATTAATTTTAGGGTTTTTTAGGTGAGTTCAGTTCATATTGAATGACCTGATTAGAGAAGAAGTACACAATTACACAGTATTTGGAGTAATAGATAAATTGTCTTGAGTAATGTATGTGTAACCCCTGGATAAAGTGCATCGTTTCACTTATGGCATTCACAAGTATTTGAATATGGAAAATATTTTTATTTCCACTAAGGTTTATAGGGTTTGTATAAGTTTATATCATGTATCATTCATTCATGATATGAAAGGTTATATATTTCAGGAAGTGAACTATAAATAGATTTTCATAGGTAAAATTTGGCACGGTGTATACTCATTTTATATTTCATTTTTTATTTGTTCATATATATATATATATATATATATATATATATATGACAGTAAAGTGTATTTTTGTCGGGGTCTTAAGCCCCCTTGCCCTTCTCGACCAGCGACAAGGGAAGGGGACACTCCCCAACAAGGTCAGACTGGGACAGGTAGGGCCGACTGACCGCCCGCTCCCAGCCCTCCCAGCGGAGGACAATCAGACGCGTCAGGGAGACCCGTCACAGCAGGAACTCGTTTATTGAGGAAGTCGCACAGCTTTTATGTAGGTCAGGGGCTAGGTGGGAACCAATCAGTTTAAAGGTCAGCAAGGCAGGGGGGTTCATGCCGGCAGGAGTCCCATTGGACTATATGGCAAGCACGAACTGATCACGTTCGCGGAACTGTTGTTAACCAATCCCTGATGGTGGTCTGATTTATCGTCATTAACTATTGAAACCGCCTTTGAGGCCTTGATCTTGCTCACTCGCCAGGGAGCAAGGAGTCAGCCTGAGTTAGTTAACATGTCATTAGTCCCAACATATCCCCCTTTTTTGTTTTATATTAAGGGTGTGTCTGTCTTAGGTTGCCCCTGGGAGGGTCTTACCCATCATGGAACATCACCTTAGCAGTTTGGGGGTCCGCCTTACTTGAAGGTGTGCCTGTCTTAGGTTGTCCACGGCAGAGCAACATTCTTACCCATCATTGGACAATGAGGCTCTAGCACTCATTTCCTGTCTTAGGTTGGTATGAGCTCCCCATGAATCTTACCCGTCTTTGACTACCACCTTAGCACTTCAGGCGGGCCCCTCAGGAGGAGTAGGGCTTAAGGGAGAGAGACCCCAGTGTCCTGATAAGAGTGATCCATGATCCTATAGGGCTCCCAATCATCATCATGAAGGGCGGTATAATGCTGTCGGACCACCATTAGCTGCACAGACTTAGCCTGACTTTTCAGTAATGGATAAGATTATTGATTATGCAAGGCCCAAAGGTGAACACAAAGATAATGGTGATTAGTGGTCCCATAAGCAGGAGGAGGTAGGGGAGCCACCCGTGTAACCCCAGTCCAGAGGAAATTGGAGTGGAGCTCACTCCTACGACATTCCAGATCTTGTAGGTTTTTGATTTAATCTTGAACAATGCCAGAGCGGTTGACGTAGAAACAGCACTCTTCACCAAGGAACAGGCAAAGTCCTCCTTCCTTCACAGTTAGAAGATCCAAACCATGGCGATTTTGCAGGACGACAGCAACCAAGGAATCAAGTTGAGCCTGTAGATCTAAGATGGTAGAGCTGCAAAGTACAAGGTTAGGAGCTCTGTGTAGCTCTCTAGGAAGTCCACTGTCCAAAGTCATGAGGTGAAAGATGCCAATCTCAATCACTGTTGTCACATTTTTGCTACTGTGCATTACACTCTTTCTTAAATGTCATTTTAAGCAGTTTACATATATTGACTCCTGAGTCTACATGAACATTAGTTGACAGTTTAACATCATATCTAAACATGAATTAAAGAAATGCTGAGAGAGCTTTTAACTTTTCTTTTGTGTGGCAAAGTGACGAAATGTTTTTATGTTAACCTTTAAACAAATCAGGCTCTCAATAACCTCCAGAAATACATTAACAAGTTTTACATATACCCTATTGATGATAGGTCCTATAATAGAACATTAAATGATAGAAATAAATCCCCAATAAAATTTACTCTTTTTAAGTTTAAAATTACCAATACAGACAAGTTTTAGTTTGGAGAATAGCAGCTTGATAAAGTCCCTGCTTTAAAAACTTATACACCTGGAAAATATGAACACATTCAACATACAAAGAGTGACCATTTCACAATTACCTTGACACTTTTATATTACCAAATTTTGTTTTTAAAGAAAAATTTAGACTCTAACATAGTACAATACTCTAACAGTTGCTTAACCATAATTGTATAAACCCCAATTTTTAAGACTAATTGTTCTAAAGAATAAAACTTAATAGACACAAAGTTAAGAGTAAATTAGTGTTTCTAAGAAATCCTTGTCATTTAACCATATAGATTAAACTTTGGTTTATATCAGAACATTAGTATTTCACCTTAGGACAAAAACCTTAAATAGCTTTAACTGTGTCACATACATACAACCAACTTAGTTACATGCAAACTTGTTGAAATTTGCCCTTTACTTACATAGACTTTCTTAGCACTTACTTAGACCCTCATTTCATTTCATCACACAAGCACTTTCTTACCCAGAAACATTTCCTTTTCCTTTTTACTAAATATATTTCCATACCCAGAACCTTTTATTTTCTCTTTCCTGTTGACCCCTTTTTGTTCACATTCTGAAACAACTCTTATGAAATTTCTGAATTTAGATAAATTACTTTATTTTAACAAGATTAAATATTTTGTTATTTATAGTACTATAATTGAAACACAGTTGAAACTTTTAGAACCCTTTGTGTATAGAATTGTACCTGTTAGGACATAACTCTTAGTAACCTTGTTTTTAGTTTAGTGATGACACAAAACAATTTTCTCTACAAACACATTTGAGTAATCCCATGCATGTCAACTCTAATTCACTTATTTTCTTAAAAAAAAAAAAAACAACAAGATATTAGACAAGTGTCCTGAACAGTATTTGCCATCTTTTTCTTGTTGAAGGAAAGTCCTAGAAAATTGATGTTAGACATTTATTAACATCAACATTTTATTATTTGACCACCTAGAGACTTGCAAGTATTTTGAAGACATTTTACTTCTATTAGTTTACCCAATTTAAATTGAACCTTTTGAAATCACATGAATTAAGTATTTGGATCCATTTTTAAATTTTAATTTTAGGAGTGCTCAGTTTTGATACAGACAGCACAAAATATACATAACACAAAATCAAAGGCCTTGAAACTTTATAGGTGAATCTCCATTGCAATGTAACAGATGTTCAAAAACTCTAGTTGAATAAAAGAAAAAAAAAGAAATGATCAAAAAAGTCATGAACTCAAAAAATATGTAGAATTAAAAAAAAAAAAACAAGAGTCCTGGAAAAATTATACGACCGACCGTTAATTACTTTAGTAAAGCACCATCAGGTAAGACTTTTTGCTCTTTTTTTCTTTTTTGGGTTTGAGACTGGTCTCCTACTGAGCCTTCAGGCTTTCTCTATTTACATTTCAATGTAAGCCTTGACTGAGATCTGGATCTGAAAGGGCCCAAAATGTTCTAGCAGAAACTTGATGCCTAGGGCATTTTAACCCTTATTCCTGGTTAGTAATCAATTCAGGTTTGGACGCAGAAAATAGTGAAACAATTATCTCCCAATACTTGTGGGGACTGGGGCTACTATATCATACTCGTTACTAGGACATGTCACTGGTTGGGCTGGTTACTCCCTCCACACCGGCGTATGTGGGACCTCATGGCAGGAGGACTAGGTGGCTGGGTGGGCGAAGTTGGAGGAGGAGGAGGAATTAAGAGAGGGAGAAGAAGGAGGCATTTGAAGGAAGAGCAGAGAAGCGCAAGAAAGAAGAGACTTGAAGATAAGGAATCCCTTTCCATCTGCCCGCTCGCTTGTGGAAGCTGTGTGCCAATATCTTTCGTAGCCACAATCCACCTTCCCATGGAGCTATCTTTCATCTCTCCATAGGCCGATTTGTGATCGGTAGTCATTCCTTCCCAAACTAACTTTTTAACATTTACCAGGAAGGCCATACAGGGAGGGGGGAGGTTAGAGTCTGTGAGTTCTTGCCCAGTATCATAAAATGGTCACCAAGAAGATTTCCCGCCATCTGGAAGGAGGAGGGTGACGACTTTCATTGGAGGTCTGATATGACCCCAGAATACAAGATGGCAGTAATGAGCCTCCCCAGGGCGGTAGTGAGCCCTCCCTATGTGTAGAGGCTGGCTGCCCTCGTGGTTCCTCAACCTTGGGAGGAGCAGATGGAGATGGATTGAGCTCCTCATTAAAGGTCTCCCAAGGTTGTTTACTATGTGGCATGTTTCTGGAAGGAGATGCAATGGGAGGAGCCGGCGGTTCTTAGGTGGCAGCTCTTTGGGGAGAAACTTGGAGCCCCCTTTGGGAGGTCCTGGAGAGAAGCAGGCCTTAAGGGCGGATAATGTAGGGCAGACTCCTAATGGAGGACCCTCCCCTAAATTGATTTCCCTCTTCTTAACAAGTTGTTCTACACGATCCCATGTGGACCAGTCAAAAAGATTAGTGGAAGGAAGCCAAGGGGCCACCCGAGTAAAGGTGTTCCAGGCTTTTTCTGCCTGTGTATCAGACCACTCAAGGCCCCTACTCTTCAGCATGAGTCTAAGAGCTGAGAGCGCAGGGTCACCATGTGTGGTGTGTGTTTGCCCCATCTTTTCAGGGATGTCTTACCTCGGAACTCCCTTGGCCCAATCTGCCCGTACTTTCGGTTTCAAAACTGCCCCTTTGCTTTGGCTGCAGTTCAGCCTTGAGGGGCTCCATGTTGGGCACCAGATGTAAGGGTCTTAAGCCCCTTGCCCTTCTTGACCAGTGACAAGGGAAGGGGACCCTCCCCAACAAGGTCAGACCGGGATAGGTAGGGCGACTGACTGCCCGCTCCCAGCCCTCCCAGCGGAGGACAATCAGACGTGTCAGGGAGACCCGTCACAGCAGGAACTCGTTTGTTGAGGAAGTCACACAGCTTTTATGTAGGGTGGGGGCTAGGCAGGAACCAATCAGTTTAAAGGTCAGCAAGGCAGGGGGGGTTCATGCAGGCAAGAGTCCCATTGGACTATATGGCAAGCACGAGCTGATCACGTTTGTGGAACTATTGTTAACCAATCCCTGACGGTGGTCCGATTTATCATCATTAACTTTTGGAACCGCCTTTGAGGTCTTGATCTAGCTCACTCGCCAGGGAGTAAGGAGTCAGCCTGAGTTAGTTAACATGTCATTAGTCCCAACATATTTTGACATGTTATACATACATGCAGTAAAAAAATTTCTAATTAGGATCCCATTCTTGAGGTTGTACATGATGTGGAGTTTCACTGGTCATGTATTCACATATGAACAGAGGAAAGTTTTATTATTCATTCTTCTGCCTTTCCTATTCTTATTTCCCCTACATTCCCTCCTTCAACTTTGTGTAATCCAATGACCTTCAGTTTGTATGGTCCCCCCTTCTTGTGCATTGGCATTCACATATCAGAAAGAATTTTAGCCTTTGGTTTTGGGGGGATTAGTTTATTTCACTTAGCATGACAGTCTCCAGTCCCTTCCAATTACCAGCAAATGACATAATTTCATTCTTCTTTATGACTGAATAATATTCCACTGTGTATAAATACGACTTTTTTTATCCATTTATCTGCTGAAGGGCATCTATGTTGGTTCCATAGCTTGGGTATTGTGAATTGAACTTCTATGAACATTGATGTAGCTGTGTCAGTGTAATATGCTGATTTTAAGAATTTGGGGTACATGCCAAGGAGTGAAATAACTGAATCTAATGGTGGTTCCATTCCATGTTTTCAAGGAATCTACATAATTCTTTCCAGAGTGGTTGCACCAATTTGCATTCCCACCAGAAAAGTATGAGTGTACCTTTTTCTCCACATCCTCAACAACATTTATTGTTGCATGTACTCTTGATAATTGCCATTCTAACTGGAGTGAGATGAAATCTTACAGTAGTTTTGATTTGCATTTCTCTAATTGCTAGAAATGTTGAACAATTTTTTACATATATTGGTTGACCATTCATATTTTGTCTTCTGTAAGTGTGTGTTCAGTTCCTTTGTCCATTTATTGATTGAGTTGTTTTTTGGTATTAATTTTTTTTAGTTCCTTGTGTATTCTGGAGATTAGTGCTCTATCTGAGGTGTAGGTTACAAAGATTTTCTCACATTCTATAGGTTTGCTTCCCACACATGATTGTTTACCTTGCTGTGAAGATTTTTAGTTTGATACCACCCCATTTATTGATTCTCAATTTTGCTTCTTCTATTCTGTTCATTGAATATGTGTGTTTTTGTGCCAATGTCATGCCATTTTTTTTAGCATGGTAGTATTATTTAAGGTATGTTATTGTGATGTTTCCTGCATCACTTTAGTCACTAAGGATTTCTTTGACTATTCTAGGTCTGTTATTTTTCCAAATGAATTTTATGACTGCTTTTTCTATTTTATATGGAGAATGTCATTGGAATTTTAATAGGAATTTCATTAAATCAATTTAGCACTTTTGGTAATTTGGCCATTTTGACAAAATTAATTCTGCCTATCAAAAAACATAGGAGATGGGAGATCTTTCCACCATCTAAGGCCTTCTTCAATTTCTTTCTTTTGTGTTCTATAGTTTTCATTTCTTTCAAGTCTTTTGTTAGATTGATTCACAAGTGTTTCATTTCATTTGATTTTGAGGCTATCATGAATTGGATAGTTTTCTTAATTTCACTTTCAGTTGATTCATCATTGGTGTATAGGAATGCAATTGATTTACAAGTGTTAATTTTACAACCTGCTACTATGATGAATTTGTTTATAAATTATAGAAGCTTCCTGTTGAAGGTTTTTGAGTCTTCTGAATATAGAATCATGTCATTGGCAAATAGTGATAGTTTGAACTCTTCTTTTCCTATTCATATCCATTAATTGCTTGCTTTTTTCTACTTAATATGGCTAGGTATTCAAGGACTATGTTAAAATTAAATGGTGAAAGAGGGCATCTCTGTCTTGTTCCAGTTTTTAGGGGGAATATTTTCAATTTCTCTGCATTTAGAATGATGTCGACCTTGTGTTTAATTTACATATGTTTTACAATGTTGAGGTATGTTCCTACTATCCCTGGTTGTACTAGTGTTTTGAGTATAAGTAGATGCTGAATTTTGTCAAATGCTTTTTCTGCATCTATTGAGATGATCATGTGCTTCTTGTCTTTAAGATTGTTGATGTGATGAATCATGTTTATTGATTTCCATATGTTGAACCAACCTTGCTTCCCTGGGCTGAACTCCATTTGATCATGCTGCACTATCTTTTAAATATGTTTTGTATGTGACTTGCCAGTATTTCATTAAGAATTTTTGCAACTATGGTCATCAGGTATATTGCTCTAAAATTTTCCTTCCTTCATGTTTCTTTTTCTGGTTTTGGTGTCAGAATGATACTTGCTTCATGGAATGAGTTTGGAAGTGCTCCCTACTTTTCTATTTCATGGAATAATTTGAGGAGGATTGGTATAAGTTCTTCTTTGAAGGTATAGTAGAACTTTGCTGAGATTCCATCTGGTCCTGGGCTTTTCTTTGTTGGTAGGCTTTTCATGACATCTTTAGTTTTATTGCTTGAAATTGATCTCTTCAAATTTTTCTATGTCTTCCTGATTCAGTGCAAGTAGTGCATATGTCTCTAGAAACTTGTCAATGACTTCATGGTTTTCTATTTTATTGGAGTACAGATATTCAAATAATTTCTTATTATTGTCTGCATTTCAGTAGTCTCCATAGTGATATTTGTTTTCATCACAAATTTTAATAATTTGCCATTTTTCTCTTTTTCTTCATTAGCTAGGCTAAGGATTTATCACTTTTATTTTTTCCAAAGAACCAACTTTTTCTGAAGTATGTGTGGAAAAGATTTTCTCCCACTCTGTAGGCTCTCTCTTCATATTCTTGATTGTATCCTTTGCTGAGAAAAAGCTTTTTAGTTTGAGTCCATCCAATTTCTTGATTCTTGCTTTGATTTCTTGTGCTTTGGGAGTCTCATTGAGAAAGTCTGATCCTAGGTCAACATGATGAAGATGCTGGTCTACTTTGTTTTCTAATTGGTGCACAGTCTCTGCTATAATTCCTATGTCCTTGAACCATTTTGAGTTGAGTTTTGTGCAAGGTGAGAAATAAAGGTTTAATTTTATTTTACACATATGGATTTCTATTTTTCCCAGCACAATTTGTTGAAGAGGCTCTCATTTCTCCATTGCATGTTTTTGGCTCCTTTGTCTAGTATGAGGTAACTGTACATGCATGGGTTTGTGTCCATGTCCTCTATTCTGTACCATTGATCTACCTGTCTATTTTGGTGCCAACACTATGCTGTTTTTGTTACTATTGCTCTGTAGTATAGTTTAATGTCTGGTATTGTGATACCACCAGTTTAAAATTTATAAAGAACTTACAAAACTTTACACCAAAAATACAAAGAACCCAATCAATAAATGGTCCAAGGAACTGGACAGACACTTTACAGAAGATTACACACAGGCAATTAATAAATATATGAAAAAGTGTTCAGCATCTCTAGTAATTAGAGAAATGCAAATTAAAACAACTCTAAGATTTCATATTACTCCAATTAGAATGGCTATTATCAAGAACACAAGCAATAATATATGTTGGTGTGGATGTGGGGAAAAAGGCACACTTTTACATTGCTGGTGGAGTTGCAAAATGGTGCAGCCACTCTGGAAAGCAGTGTGGAGAATCCTCAGAAAACTTGGAATGGACCAATTTTTGACCCAGTTATCCCACTCTTAGGTTTATACCCAAAGGACTTAAAATCAGCAAACTACAGTAACACAGCCACATCAAGGTTTATAGCAGCTCAATTCACAATAGCAAGATTGTGGAACCAACCTAGATGCCCTTCAACAGATGAATGGATAAAGAAACTGTGGTATAGATACACAATGGAATATTATTCAGCCATAAAGAAGAATAATATTATGACATTTGCAAATATGGATGGAAGTGGAGGATATCATGCTAAGTGAAATAAGCCAATCCCCAAACACCAAAGGCCGAATGTTTTCCCTGATAAGCAGAGAATGATATATAATGGGGGTGGGGGCATGGGGAGTGAGAGAAGAATGGGGGAAATTTAGATTATGTAGAAGGAAATGAGAGGGAGAGGGGTATGAAAAATGGTGGAATGAGACAGACATCATTACTGTATGTACCTGTATGATTACACGAAAGGTGTGAATCTACATTGTGTACAACCACAGAAACAAAATGATGTACCCCATTTGTGTACATTGAACCAAAATGCAGTCTGTAAAAAATTAAAAGATAAATAAAAAAAGGAAAAATATTTTTTAAAAAAACAACTTTTTTTCATTGATTTTTGAATTTTTTCCCAATTTCATTAATTTCAGTTCTGATTTTAATTCTTTCTTTTTCTTATAGTGTTTGTTTGTTCTTTTTCTAGGACTTTGAAATTTAAAGTTAGGTTATTTATTTGGTGACTTTCTAATCTCTTAATGAATAAACTCAATGCAATGAACTTTCCTCTTTGAATTGCCTTCAAAGTATCCTAGATATTTTGATATATTATGTCACTATTCTCATTTACCTCTAAGTAATTTTTAAAATTTCATCCCTGATTTCATCAGCTATCCATTGGTCATTTAATAGTATATTATTTAATCTCCAGGTTTTAGAATAGCTTCTATTTTGTATTTTATCATTGGTTTCTAATTTCATTCCATTATGTTCTGACAAAAATGCAAGGTATTATCTCTATGTTTTTATATTTACTAAGAGTTGCTTAATGGCCTGTTACAAGGTTTATTTTACTGAAGAATTCATATACTGTTTATAATAAAGTGTATTCAGTCACTGATCAATGAAATATTCTTTATATGTCTGTTAAGTCTAAATTATTAATAGTATTTTTTAGTTCCATAGCTTCTTTATTAGGTTTTTGTTTGGAGGAGGTATCTAGTGATGAGTGAGGTTTGTTAAAATAACTCAAGTATTATTGTGTTGTGATCTATTTCATTCTTGAAATTCAGAAGGGTTTGTTTACTATATGCAGATGTTCCATTGTTTGGAGCATACATATTTGAGATTGTTGTGTCTTATAGATGTAGAATTCCCTTAAGCAGTATGAAATGGCCTTCTTTGTCCTTTTTGATTAACTTTGTCTTGAAGTCCACTGTATCTGCTTGATGACAGTATCCCTAGGAGTGATATGTTCTTTCCCATCCTTTCACCTTCAGTCTGTAGATGTCTTTGTCTATGAGGTAAGTATTTTAGTTAGAGGTAGCATATTGTTGGGTCTTGTTTTTAATCCAATCTGCCACCCTATGCCATTTGATTCATGAGGTTAGGCCGTTTACATTCAATATTATTATTGAGAAATGCTTTTTATTCCCTGTCATTTTCTCTTATTTATGGTTTTTAATCTGAATTAATTACTCCTTTGACTATTCTTCCAGTGTAATTCCTCCCTTTGCTGGTTTTTACTTTCATTTCTCATTTCTTTGTCATTAAATATTTTATTGAGTATGTTTTGTAGTGCAGTCTTTCTAGTTGTGAAGTTTTTTTAACTTTTGTTTATCATGGAAGGTTTTTATTTAATCATCAATTCTCAAGTTTAATTTTGTAGGTTATATTCTTAGTTCCCTTCCATTTTCTTTCAGAGTTTGGTATATTTTATTCTAAGATCTCCAACCTTTAAGTGTTGAACCCTTAAGCTCAGATCCAGATTCATTTTACCTTTCATTTTTATCTGGCAGCCTTTAAAATTTTATCCTTATTCACTATGTTAGGCATTTTCATAATAATATACCTTGGTGTTGGTCTGTTATAATTACATTTATTTGGGGTCCTATATGTCTCCAGTATTTGATTTTCCATTTCACTTTCAAGGACTGGGAAATTTTCTGATATTTTTTCAATGAAAAGATTGTGCATTCCTTTGATTTTATCTCTGAGCCTTCATCTATCCCATTAAGGCTTAAGTTTGTTTTTTTGCTCTCCCATATTTATTGGAAGTTCTGTTCATAGTGCATTTAAATATTTTTCCATGGTCAACTTATTTTCAAGATTATATATTTTGACTTTTTTTTTGCTTGAAATTCTGTATTCCAAGTGGTCTAGTCTGCTAGTGATACTTTCCAACGATCTTCAAATTTGGTTTATTGGTTCTTTCATTTTGAGGTTTTCTACTTGATTTCATTTTGGAATCTCTATCTCTTTATTGAAGTGATCTTTTGCTTCCTATATTTTCTCCCTTACATCATTTTTTACCTTGCAAATCAATTTAACTGTAAACATTCTAAACTCCTTTTTTTGACATTTCTTTCACTGTGATGTCAATAGATTCTGTTATTGAAGTATTTCATCTTTGTGGGGTAATTTGTTCCCTTGCTTTTTCATGTTGTCTTTGTGTTCACCTATCGTCAAATTGGTTTTGAGGCAGGACAGTTTCTACCATGTGGATTTATAGGGTCCCTAAATGTTTCCAGTACTTCACAGTTTAGAGGAGACAGATAAGGGCAACAACCAATACAAACAATTATAGCATTAAACCAAAAAGTTCCTGCAATAGTACCTACAATGTTAATTTTCACAACGATGTGAAATGATATTATCAGTTATTGCTCATGGTAAAAACAGTAGGTTTACAAAAGTGTATACCATTTCAAGGGGTGAAAAGGGATAAAACAGAAGTGATGTAGGTTGTATTGATTATGAAGAAGAAGGACAGGAAATAGAAGTTAAAAAATTAAGTGAAGAGTAAAAGAACAATTAAGACTGCCTCTTAGCAAAGGAAAGAGGAGAAAGAAAGTCAAGGGAACAAGATGAGTGACACAAAAAATGTATAAAACTGAAACTAAAACAAAATAAAAATAGAAATAAGAGAAGACAAGAACCAAACCAATATATACTAATCAAACATTTTAGTCTTCGAAATACTGATCAATGAAAAATAACTGCTTTCAAATAATGCTAGAAATGAGAAAAAAGAAATGGATATGAATATGTACGAGTGTCCAGTTAAAGACAACATTCATTAAGAGCAAAAATAAGAGGTGGGTGGTAGAAAAATGTTTGTAGATTCAAGAGATGAGTAGGGCAAATGCAGAGGTGATGTTGATCGTGTTTCTGATGGTGTAGAAAAAATAGAAGTAAAAAACTAAGTGGGGCTCAGGCTGTAGCTCAGTGGCAGTGTACTTGGCTAGAATGTTTGAAGCACTGGGTTCAGTTATTAGCACCACATATAAATGAACAAATAAAGGCATGCTGTCCATCTATAACTACAAAAAAAAATAAAGAAAATAATTAAAGGAGGAGAGAAAAGTAGAGTTTAGTTGTTAGCAAGAAAAAAGAGAGAAATAGAACAAATTGAAACAGAGTTGTGAAATACACAATAGAAATATACAAATACACTAATCAAAACCCCTAACCCTCAAAAAAACAGAGCAATTAAAAATAACTACCTTCAAGAAATATTAGAAATGAAAAAGCAGAAAAAAATAAGTATGTGTAGAAATGTGTCAATGTCCATCATGTAATCGGTACACATTCAAAACAAAACAAAACATAAACAAAAATAGAATAGTCAATGAGAGTATATATACTTTGTGCCAAATTGTCTTTCTGTTTTTACTTCGCTTCCCTTCTCAGGTGGATGGTGTGGGAGCTGGGGAAGATGTTTTTGGCTTCACTTCCAGGGTATAGTTGCCATTGGGTTCTGAGATGAGTCTCTGGAAGTGAAGGTCCCAATGGTGGGGATTAGGTCTAGAATAGCCCCAGGTGTATTATTGTGCAGGAAGTTACTGAGCATTAATGAATCAACACAGTTCTATGACTATCCCACTACTCTTCCCAGGGTACTGCTTATGGTAAGAGGAAGTTGGTCATTTGCTGCATCTGTTGCTCACAGATACTGCCCATTTTGGCCTCCCAAGGACTGTTTCTCAGCACTGAGTTCAGTTATTTCACCAGTTCAGGTTCTTCAACCACTGCCTGTCACTAATCCTGTGTGATGCCCTGTTCAAGGGAGAGAGGAAGGGCAGTCTTTCTTCAGCCTCTCCAACCTGTATAACCCCCATGCAAAATGGCCTCGGTGCCACAAATTCTCTATACCAGATTTTCCTTGATTTGCTAGGCTGAATTTAAATATCACAGTTGTCATCTGTCGGATTCTTGTGTTTGACTCAACCCCAAACTCACAGATCTAATTTATTTAATCTGATTTTGCACTGCCGTCTTACGGAGATACCAAAATGTCTATGGTTTGGGCTCCAAGTGACCAGCAGGCAGACCCAGGTGACTTTCATGCACAGGTTTAACGAGCTGAATAGCCTCTGGGTAGGCCCAGGGCATGCTGTTCCTTTGATCCTGGGTTCTATATGCCAAGACTTTCTGAGCACTTTCAGTCTTTTAAGACTTTGTGTACTAATTTTTCCCAATACCACCAGGAGCTCAGCTCTAATTTCATTCCTTATCCTTCTCTAATGTACCACAACTTTCCCAGTCTTCAGGGCTTTCTGTCCAATATTGAATATCAATGAACTGCTTTTTTTCCACTCACTTCACAGAGAAGTAGTTTTCTAGCAGTTTGAGTCTGGAGTCACAGAGCTATGAGAAAAGTAATCAACCATCTTTTCTCCCATTAATGTAAAGGCTTTTGATCAGGATTCAACAGAAATCTGCCAAACCATAAGAAAGTTGGGTAACAAGTGATATGAATGTAAATCATAAATGGAAAGATTTGAGACAGACATCACCATGCTAATCATCAGAAAATTTATTCACTTTTTTCCTTTATTCCTCTCCTTTTGTATTCTATTGCTTTATTTTGGTTTGATTTTTTTAAACACATTTTGTTTCTCTGTTTGTACATGAAGTAAAGGAATACCATTTGTGTAATCATATATTTACATAGGGTAATAGTATTTGATTCATTCTGTTATTTTTTCTTCCCCTCCCACCCCTCCCATCCCTCTTTTCACTCTATACAGTCCCTCCTTCCTTCATTCTTGCCCCCTACCACACCACACTAAGTATCATCATCCACTTATCAGTAAGATCATACATCCTTTGGTTTTTTTGAGATTGGCTTATCTCACTTAGCATGATATTCTCCAATTTCATCAATTTGACTTCAAATGCCACAATTTTATTATTCTTTATGGCTGAGAAGTATTCCATTGCATATATATACCACAGTTTTTTAATCCATTCATCAGTTGAAGGTCATCTAGGTTGGTTCCACAATCTGGCTATTGTGAATTGAGCAGCTATGAACATTGATGTGGCTGTATCGCTGTAGTATGCTGATTTTAAGTCCTTTGGGTATAGGCCAAGGAGTGGGACAGCTGGGTCAAATGGTACGTCCATTCCAAGTTTTCTAAGGAATCTCCATACTGCTTTCCACCAACAAAGGGTGAGTGTACCTTTTTGCCTACATCCTCGTCAACACCTATTGTTGCTTGTATTCTTGATAATCACCATTCTAATTGGGGTGAGATGGAATCTTAGGGTAGTTTTGATTTGCATTTCTCTTATTTCTAGAGATGTTCAACATTTTTTCATATCTCTGTTGACTGCTTGTAGAACTTCTTTTGTGAAGTGTCTGTTCATTTCTTTAGCCCATTTGTTGATTGGGTTATTTGTATTCTTGGTGTAGATCTTTTTGAGTTCTTTATAGATTCTGGAAATCAGTGCTCTATCTGAAGTATGAGTGGCAAAGATTTTCTCCAACTCTGTAGGTTCTCTCTTCACATTGCTGATAGTTTCCTTTGCTGAGAGAAAGCTTTTTAGTTTGAATCTACCCCAGTTATTGATTCTTGCTTTTAATTCTTGTGCTAAGGGTGTTCTGTTAAGGAAATCTGATCCTAAGCCGACATGTTGAAGATTTGGACCTACTTTTTCTTCTATAAGATGCAGGATCTCTGGTCTGATTTCAAGGTCCTTGATCCATTTTGAGTTGAGTTTTGTGCAGGGTGAGAGATAGGGGTTTAGTTTCATTCTGTTACATATGAATTTCCAGTTTTCCCAGCACCATTTGTTGAACAGGCTATCTTTTCTCCATTCCATGTTTTTGGCACCATTGTCTACCATGAGAAAATTGTATTTATTTGGGTTTGTGTTCATGTCTTCTAATCTGTACCATTGATCTACCTGTCTACTTTAGTATGAATACCATGCCATTTTTCTTACTATTGCTTTGTAGTATATTTGAAGTTCTGGTATTGCGATGCCCCCTGCTTCACTCTTCCTTCTAAGGATTGCTTTAGCTATTCTGAACTTTTTGTTTTTCCAGATGAATTTTGTGATTGCTTTCTCTATTTCTGTAAGGTACATCATTGGGAAACAATTGGAATTGCATTAAATCTGTATAGCACTTTTGGTAGTATGACCATTTTGACAATATTAATTCTGCCTACCCAAGAACATGGGAGATCTTTCCATCTTCTAAGGTTTTCTTTAATTTCTTTCTTTAGTGTTCTGTAGTTCTCATTGTAGAGGTCTTTCACCTCTTTTGTTAGATTTATTCCCAAGTATTTTATTTTTTTCAAGGCTATTATGAATGGGGTAGATTTCCTAAATTCTCTTTCTGAAGATTCATCACCTATGTATAAAAATGCATTAGATTTATGAGCATTGATCTTACATCCTGCTACTTTACCAAATTCACTTATGAGTTCTAAAAGTTTTCTGGTGGAATTTCCCAGTTCCTCCATGTATATAATCATGTCATCAGCAAATAGGGATAGTTTGAGTTCTTCTTTTCCTATTCGTATCCCTTTAATTTCTTTGGTCTATCCAATTGCTCTGGCTAGAGTTTCAAGGACAGTGTTGAATAGAAGTGGTGAAAGAGGGCATCCCTGCCTTGTTCCAGTTTTTAGGGGGAATGCTTTCAGTTTTTCACCATTTAGAATGATATTGGCCATAGGCTTATCATGGATGGCCTTTACAATGTTAAGGAATGTTCCCACTATCCCTATTTATTCTAGTGATTTGAGCATGAAGGGATATTGTATTTTATATAATGCATTCTCTGCATCCATCGAAATAATCACATGATTCTTGACTTTAAGTCTATTTATATGGTGAATTACATTTATTGATTTCTGAATGTTGAACCAAAAGTGCATCCCTGGGATAAAACCCACTTGATCATGGTGCACTATCTTTTTAATATATTTTTGGATGCGATTTGCTAAAATTTTGTTGAGAATTTTTGAGTTGATGTTCATGAAGGGTATTGGTCTGAAATTTTCTTTCCTTGATGTGTCTCTGTCTGGTTTAGGCATCAGGGTGATATTGGCTTCAAAGAATGAGTTTGGTAGCGTTCCCTCCTCTTCTACTTCATGGAATACTTTGCAGAGTATTGGAATGAACTCTTCTTTAAAGGTTTTGTAGAACTCGACTGAGAACCCATCTGGTCCCGGACTTTTCTTTGTTGGTAGGCTTTTGATGACCTCTTCTATTTCATTGCTTGAAATTGATTTATTTATGTTGTGTATGTCCTCTTGGTTCAATTTAGGTAATTCATATGTCTCTAGAAACCTGTTGATGTCTTTGAGATTTTCTGTTTTTTTGGAGTATAGCTTTTCAAAATAGCTTCTAATTATGTTCTGTGTTGCATTCCAGTGCATTGGGATATTTCTTGGCTCATTCTGAATTTTAGTAATTTGGGTTTCCTCTCTCCTTCTCTCTGTTAGTGTGGCTAAGGGTTTATCAATTTTGTTTATTTTTTCAAAGAACCAACCATTTATTTTGTCATTTTTTAATTGTTTCTTTTGTTTCAATTTCATTGATTTCAGCTCTGATTTTAACTATTTCCTGTCTTCTACTACTTTTGGTGTTGCTCTGTTCTTCTTTTTCTAGGACTTTGAGCTGCAGTGTTGTCATTTATTTGTTGACAACAAAATTTTCTTCTTTTATTGAATGCGCTCCATGAAATAAATTTTCCTCTAAGGACTGTTTTCATAGTGTCCCAGAGATTTTGATATGATGTGTCTTTGTTCTCATTTACCTCTAAGAATTTTTTTATTTCCCTCCTGATGCCTTGTGTTATCCATTCTTTATACAATAGCATATTACTTAATCTCCAGGTGTTAGAGTAGTTTCTGTTTTTTATTTTGTCATTTATTTCAAATTTCAATCCATTATGGTCTGATAGAATACAAGCCTGTATCTCTATCTTCTTGTGCTTGCTAACATTAGCCTTGTGGCATAAAATATGGTCTATTTTAGAGAAGGATCCCTGTGCTGCTGAGAAGAAAGTGTATTCACTCTTTTTTGGATGGTATATTCTATAAATGTCTGCTAAGTCTAAATTATTGATTGTGTTATTGAGATCTATGGTTTCCCTGTTCAATTTTTGTTTGGAAGATCTGTCCAGTGGTGAGAGTTTTATGTTAAAATCTCCTAGTATTATTGTGTTGTAGTCTATTTGATTTCTGGAATTGCGAAGGATTTGTTTGATGCACATGGATGAGATACTCTTTGGGGCATAGATGTTTATGATTGTTATGTCTTGCTGATTTATGCTTCCCTTAAGCAGTGTGTAATGTCCTTCTTTATCCCTTTTAACTACCTTTGGATTGAAGTCCACATTATCTGATATGAAGATGGATACTCTGGCTTCTTTGCTGAGTCCATGTGCATGGTATGCTTTTTCCCATCCTTTCACCTTTAGTCTGTAGGCATCTCTTTCTTTTAGATGTGTCTTTTGCAGGTAGCATATTGTTGGATCTTTTTTTTAAATCCAATCTGCCAGTCTATGTCTTTTGATTGATGAGTTCATGCCATTAACATTCAGGGTTATTATTGAGATATTATTTGCATTCCCAGTCATTTGGCTCATTTTTTTTTTTTGACATGTCTTGATTTCTCCTTTATTTGGCTGTTTCTTTAGGATAGTTCCTCCCTTTGCTCATTTGCATCTTCATTTTTCATCTCTTCCTCATGGAATATTTAGCTAGAATATTCTGTAATGCCAGATTTCTTTTTGCAAATTCTTTAGCTTTTGTTTATCATGGAAGGATTTTATTTTGTCATTAAATCTGAAGATAAATTTTGCTGGGTATAAGATTCTTGGTTGGCATCCATTTTCTTTCAGGGCTTGAAAAAATGTTTTTCCAGGCCCTTCTAGCTTTTAGGGTCTGTGTTGAAAAATCTGCTATTGTATTGGTTTCACCCTGAATGCAATTTGATTCTTTTCTCTCAGAACCTTTAAAATTCTGTCTTTATTTTGTATTTTAGGTATTTTTTTTATAATGTGCCTTGGTGTGGGTCTGTTGTAATTTTGTATATTTGGAGTCCTATAAGCCTCTCATACTTGGTTTTCCATTTCATTCTTCAGATTTGGAAAATTTTCTGATATTATTTCATTGAATAGATTGTTCATTCTTTTGGTTTGTCTCTCTGTGCCTTCCTCAATCCCAATAATTCTTAAATTTGACCTCTTCATGATATCCCATAGTTCTTGTAGATTCTGTTCATGATTTCTTACAATCTTCTCTGTCTGGTCAACTTTGTTTTCAAGATTAAATATTTTGTCCTCAATGTCCTAAGTTCTGTCTTCCAGGTGTTCTATCCTATTGGTTATGCTTTCTATGAAGTTTTTAATTTGATTTATTGTTTCCTTCATTTCAAGGATTTCTGTTTGTTTTTTTTTTTCATTATCTCTAACTCTTAATTGAAATGATCTTTTGCTTCCTGAATTTGCTCTTTTAACTGTTGATTGGTGCTATCATTCAATGCCTGCATTTGCTCTTTCACCTCATCGTTTGCTTCCCTGATCATTTTAATTATGTACATTCTGAACTCCCTTTCTG
Source organism: Sciurus carolinensis (assembly GCF_902686445.1). Taxonomy (NCBI): domain Eukaryota; kingdom Metazoa; phylum Chordata; class Mammalia; order Rodentia; family Sciuridae; genus Sciurus; species Sciurus carolinensis. Next base: position 73,302,949 of record NC_062232.1, on the reverse strand, counting down.
ACATTTCTTCTGCCATGCTGTCATTGGATTTTATTGATGTAGCCTCTAGGTTTGTTTGGGACATTTTCTTCCCTTGTTTAATCATATTGGTCAGATATCAGTGGAATGCTGAGATATTGCAGATTTCCTCTATTGACTTATATTGTCCCTGTAGATTTCCTATGTGTCACCTCCTAACCTTCAGTAGTCTGACTCTTGGAGGAACTTAATAATGACGTGCTCCAGAAGAAAGCTGCCCCTGTAGGCGTGGTGGCCTTCAGGTGGGGTGTATTCTCTGCTGGTAGGCAGAGGCACCGCCACTTGTTGACCAATGGTCAGCAGAAGGGGAAGTAGAGTGCAGGCTGAGGCATGGCTGGTCTGGGCCTGTGTCTCTGGTTCTACCACCTTAGTGGGAAACCCTTGCCTGGCAGGGAATACTCACCAGGTGGGGACATCTCGCTGGTCAGCTCCCCTCCTAGAAGTTCCCCTTGATCCAGAACTACCTCCTGGTTTGGGCAGCCCTCCTCTGCAATTTTCCCAGGGGCCCAAAACTACCTCGTAGGCCAGGGAGCCTTGCCCTGCGCCAAAGTGCCTCGCTGGGCCGCCCCTACTTGGAGAAGCTGCCCACGGTCCTGGGACCTTTGGTCCTCCCCTAAGCGTCTCTCTGTGTGGCTCCTTCTCCAAGAAGCTGCCTTTGCTCCATGTCCAAGCATCTTGCTGATCAACTCCTCCGAGAAGCTGCCGAGAGTCCTGGGGCCTTTGCTCTGATTTTTTTTTTTGATAAAAACATATAAACTTATTTCTCATTCTTTTATCTTTGTCCTTCCCCTTTTATCTCTGTAATTCCCTAGACAGAAAATTTTCTTTAGTGTAAGGAAATGTGTAAATCAGCATTTTGTCATTGGTTCTAAAACACCTGACAAAGAACTAAAAGGAGGAAATACTTATTTTGGTTCACAGTTTCAGAGGCTTCAGTCCATGGTCAGCTGGCTCTGTTGCTTTGATCCTGAGATCAAGCAGAAAGATGTGATGGATGAAAGTTGCTCAACTCTTGAAAGCCAGGAGCAGAGAGAGAAAATGAGGAATGGGCCAAGGATAAGACATAATCCCCAAGGGCATGCTCTTAGTAGTCTGCATCCTTCAACTATGTCCCACCTGTGTACATTTTACATCATCTGCTAGAAATCCATTCAACTATTGATGTATTAATCCACTGATGAGGTCAGAAGTCTCATGTTCCAATCACTTCCCCAAAACCCATACCTGAAAATTGTTGCACTGGGGACTAAGCCTTCAACACATGAGTCTTGTGGGGACCCTTTATGTGCAAACAATAAAGGGAAACATCTAAGAAAAATGTTTACAAAAGATTATTTTGAGAGGAAATACATTTAATATTTTGGTACAGTATATATGTTGAATCTGAAAAAGTTAGAACTCTTCTTAAATAGTTAGAGGTCATTAATTCACATTTTGAAGGATTCACCACTAAGTAAAGTTCTCCTGTATTTGACAACCTAGGTTAATCAAACATCTGTTTCTAAAGGGAAAGCTACAACAAAGCTAAAAGTATAATCCACCTTCGTAAAAATGTTAAGCTTTTTAATGTCCAGATTAAACTTATACAATAGGATCTTAGATGATATAAATAATATATGAGAAAACATATTTCTAAGTTTTTTGTCTTTATTTCCCAAAGTATATGATCTCTTTTCTCAACTATGGGATCATAATCAACCATCACTTGTCTACTTGGAGGATATCATTGGCTGACCAGGAACATGTAAAAGGTTATACTAAAAGACACTACATTAGATATTGACTTCTCAGTTCACTAAAATTCTTGAACTGGTCTATAATATAAGAACCATTTCTAAAGAGTTATTGAGGTATTTGTAGAATTGAATTCTGTTTTTCTGCAGAAGTGTCTTCAAGACTAATTGACTGATCACCAGACATTATAGGGAAAGTAAAAATTTTCTCCATGTTCATAATCTTATTTTCTAATTTCATTTCAAATATAAGAACAGAGAATTATGTTATTTCCTGGTTAGGTAACTTGTCTTAATTATGCCTGAAAAACTTCATTTCAGTTTCCTTATCTAGTCATAGGCAAAGATAAATCTTAATGATTTCTTAACTTCACAAAAATCAAGTTATTTCCTTCTAATGTTCCTGGTCTTGAAAATCTTTGTATGTTTATTTATTGTAGTCAGCATCTATTCAAACTATACATTTTTATATTAGTTAACTGTACCACTTTTCCTTTTAAAATGTGGCTTTTTTCCTTGCTATGATTTTATCAGATTAGCACTATTCTTCCAAATTTCTACCTCCAGTGTTTGCTTACTGTTATTCTTCTACCCAATACACAAAAATAGTTACCTGTGGCTTAATCTACTATTTATATGCAGCATTAATTTATCTAACCAATTTTAAATTTTGTCCTATATAGTTTTTTTCCATGTCCACAACTTATTTTTGCCTTAAATTAATAAACAACAGGGTACATATTTTAATTCTGTATAATTCCATTTATACTCAGCTAACAGAACATCATGCTAAGTGATAGTGATGGTCTCCTTCATGGTAATGATGTTGGAATAGACACCAGATTAAGTAATATGAATTTCATCAGTGTTATTATAATAGATTTTTTTTTTTGGTACCAAGAATTGAACCCAAGAACATATAACCACTGAGCCACATCCCTAGTCATTTTTTGTGTTTTTATTTAGAGATGGGGTCTCACTTATTTGCTTAGGACCTTGATAAGTTGCTGAGGCTGGCTTTGAACTTATCATCCTCCTGTCTCAGCCTCCCAAGCCACCTTAATGAATCTCAAAAACATTTGTACCTATGTACCTATCATGTAGGAATCTATGAAATCTTGTATTGTTATGTTAATGGTACCAAGAAGCAATAATTCCAGGAATTCAAAGAATTTATCCACATAATAAGTACCTTGTACACTACTACTGTTAGCATATTAATTCATGGCCTTATTGAATGTTTAATTGAAGATTCAACTTAAATTCCAGAAACTGTGAGTCATGAATGGAATCTTTCTTTATTCATTCACTGGTTTGTATACTGTACAACACATTGAAGAATTAAAAAATAATATTGATGAATCAGTGAATTAACTACCAACTTTATATTGTGCATTTAAATAATTCACATATAAAATATATCCAATCCCTTAGGATAAAATTGTCCTCATAGGAAATCTCATACCATATCCTTAATACAGTTGTAAACAATTAAATAATTATTTCAATTATTTTTTGGTTAAATTCCTAGTGTTCCAAGGACTATGTGCTGGTCAAGAGTGAGATGGCAGTAGAAAAACTGAAATATTTCAAATAAATTAGCATTATGCTTCAAGGAAATAGAAAAAAGAAGGAAAAGCTAATTTTAAAGTTAGTAGAAGGAAGTAAATAAAAAGAATAAAGCATAAATCACACAGTGAATAGAAAAACTAAAGAACAGTAAATATAAGAACTTGTTTGCTTTTTAGAAAAATTAAAATCAGGGGCTTGGGAGTGTTGCTCAGTGATTGAGGGCATGCCTAACATGTGTGAGTCCTGTGTTCCATTCCTAGCATTGCCCCCCGAAAATCAAAACACAGTTCACCTAAGAAAAATGCAAGGTAAAACTTAAGTAAATGAAATCAGAAATGAAGGAGACATTACTACTGATACCATAAAAAGTGTAAGAGACCATCAGGAACAGTTACTGCCACCAAAATGTATAACCTAGAAATATTTGATACATTCCTAGAATCATAAATCCTATCAAGAGTGAATCATGGATAAATAAAAAATCTGAGCAAAGCAATAATATGTAGGGAGATTCAACCAGTAATAAAAATATTTCCAACAAAAAAAAATACAAAGGCAAGGTAATATCACTGGTAAATGCTACCATACATTTAAACCCCTCTTACATTTATCCGGAAAATTAAAGAGATAGGAATACTTTTAATCTTATCTTATAAGGCCAACATTAACCTTATACAAAATTCATGCAAATTTACTAAAAAATATATATAGAATAGTAACTTTGATGAATGTGATTGGAAAATCCTCCAAAGTACTACTGATCAAATTCTATAGCACATGAAACATAAGTCATGATCATGTGAGCTTTACTTCTAGGATAGGTGGTAACTTCTACATAAACAAATCAATCAATGTAGCATATCAGATTAGAGAAGGATTTAAAAAAAAAAACAGAAGTTCATCTCAATAGCCACAGAAAAAAGTATTAAAAAAATACCATTTTGTGATAAAAACTCTAAACCAGTTAGGAATAGAAATAATGTAGCACAACATAAAAAAGCAATATGAAAAAAATACCATGCCTAACATCATAGTTAATCGTGAAAATCTGAACACTTTTCCTCCTAGATCAAGAACAAAATAAACACATCCAATCTTGTGCCTTGTAACCAACATATTTCTGAAAGTGTTAGTAAGAGCAATTAGAACAAAAAAAGAAAAAAGTAATCAAAATTAGAAAACTATATGCAAAATGTTTTCTAATTGCAAATAAGATGATCTTATATTTAGAAAACCTGAAAGATTCTACCAGTACCTATTAAAATTAATAAAAATTTCAGTAAAGTAGCAAAACACAAAATCAACACATAAAATCAGTTACATTTTTATAAACTAAAAAAAAAAAAAAACATTAGAAGTCAGTGCTGATTATAGTGGCATCACAAATAATAAAATATGTAGGAATAAATTTAGCCAAAGAATTGAAAGATCCATATACAGAAACTGTGACGTGTTATCAGAAATAAAAAGAAGACACAAGTAAATGGGGATATTCTATGTGAATGGACTGGGAATAAAAAACATTTACCTAGAGATTCAGTGCAATTTGTCAGGGTCCTCTCTTCCACATCCCGTGTGAAGGAGGAAAGGGTTAACTGCCGGGGGGATGTTGGTGATTTTTCTATCTATTACCCAAAAAACTTATCTACTCAATAAACACACGAGAGCGAGGGTATGATGGGTCCGGCTATACCAGCTATGGCCTCTTTACAACATTTGACCTGGAGTCGCCCAACTCTCTTTTATTTATATACACATAGGTAAAGAGGGCAAGGACCTGGAGAAACTTCTTTTGTGATGGACAGGATAGGGTGGAGTTAGGGGAGCCATCTTCTTAGGGATAAAATTCCAGAAGGAGACAGGGAACCACTTCCATGCAGTGCCACATACTTCCTGGCAGTTCCTAGAAGCCAGACCTATGTGTCCCATGGCTCAACCTAGTCTAATTCTGCTAAATAAGGACGACTTGCCACAGCAATTCCTCTCAAATTTCCAATGACATATATAACATAAAATTTTTAAAAAATTTTTAAATGTATATGGAAAACTTGTCCCATGACCTGGTTCTGCTAAAACCCTATAAAAAAGTGACCCTCATGGTGGCCCACTGCCATTCCCCGCCTTCCACCAAGATGTGCCCCTTGGGTGCTGAATAAAGCATTGCAGGACCATTAAAAAATGTATGTGGAACCATAATATTCCCCAAAGAGCAAAGCAAACTTGAGAAAAAGAAAAACAAAACAAAAAGGAAAACAATCAAACAAATAAGAGCAAGGCTTGAGACCTAACACTGATTCCCAAATCTGAAAAACTATATTAAACTACAATTAGTAATATATATCATGTACATACATAGAGAGTATGATAATATATATATAGTATGATAATAGCAGTAAAACAAATACGTTGATGAATGGAACTTAATAGAGAGCTGGCAAATAAATGCATGCATATACAATAGATCATTTTCCTACAAAGTTTCCTGGAACACACAATGGAGAGAGGCAGGAAAGGGCAGTCTCTTCAATTAACTGTACTGGAAAAAATTAAATGTGATCCTTATACCTCAAAAATAATTAAAACCTTCTGTGTAGTCAGGCATGGTGGTACACACCTATAATCCTACAGACTCAGGGGGCTGAGGCTGGAGGATCACAATTTCGAGGTCAGTCACAGCAACGTAGCTAGATCCTCTCTCAAAATTAAAAAAAGAAACTGGGGATGAGGTCTGGGGTGTGTTTCAGTAGTAAAGTACCTCAGTGATCAAATATCCTCCATGCAAGATCTATAAAACTCTTTAAAATTCATAGAAGAAAATATTATGTAAAATGCCTATGATATTGGCCCTGGGAATGATATATTGCATATGACACCAAAAGTACAGTCAATCAACGTGAAAATAAAGAAATGGAACAATGTCGAACCAAAAAATTTCTCCACAACAAAATAGTTAATAATCAAGAAAATGAAAAGGCAACCAGCAGAACAAGAAAATATATTTTCAAATTGAATATCCAATAAGAAATTAATATCCAAAATATATAAGAAACTCACAACTATATAGGAAAACAAAAACAAAGAAAATATTTAAATCTTTCAAAAATGGATAGTAAACTGAATAAATAATTTTCAAAAGAAGAAAAACAAAAGGCCTATAAGAAGTTTCTCAATATCACTAATCATCACAGAGATGCAAATCAGATCTGCAATGACATATCATCTCATATCTCTTTTGATAGCTATTATCAAAAAGACAAAAGATAACAAGCAGTATGAAAGATGTGAAGAAAAGGATACCTTTGAACACTATTGGTGGAAACATAAATTAGTATAGGTTTATGCAAAATGGTATGGAGCTACGGAACTTCCTCAAAACATTAAAAAAGTACAACTACTCTATGATCTAGCAATCCCCTCTACTGGGTATGTATTCAAAGGAAATTAAATCAGTAATTGGTATAGATATCTGCACTCCCATCTTTACCACAGCATTCTCCATATCCTCACTAACACTTTTTTATCTCTTTCCCCATAATAGTCATCCTAATAGTTGTAAATGCTATCTCATTTTACTTTTGATAGATATTTTCCTAATAGTGATTTTGAGTAACTTTCGAATAACTTTTCGTATACTGTCATTTATGTGTTTCTTTTGAGAAACGGAAAAAAATGTGCATATATATATATATATATATATATATATATATACAAGTCATGCTCCATTTTATTATTTTTTCTGTTGAGTTGTACATGCTTCATATATATTTAGGATATTAAAGATTTGTTGGATATATGATTTATAAATATTTTCTCCCATTATGTAGATTGTCATTTCATTTTGAAAAGATGACAAACATTAGCAAAGATGTGAAGGAAAGGGAGCCCTTATACATTGTTATGGTGCATGTGAATTGATACAGTCATTATGGAAAACCGTATGAAACTCCTTCTAAAACTTTTAAAAACCAAAATAAAGTAGAACTGCCATATAATCCAAAAATCCCACTATATATATAGTATAGAAAACACTATCTAAAAAGGTTTTGCTCTCCCATGTTCATTGTAATATTTTTCTCAATGTCTTATGTGTCTGTTAATAGATGAATAAATAAGGAAAATGTCACACATACACACACAGGAGTATTATTCAGTCTTAAAAGAGAAGGTAATTCTACCATCTGACAATATTTATTAACTTGAAGGACATCAAGCTTCATGAAACAAGCCAGACACTGAAAAACAAATACTGCATTATCTCACTTACATGTTGAATACAAAATTGTCCAAGTCTTTCAATCAGAGAGATGAGGTAGATACCAAGGCCCAGGGGTGGAGAGATTGGGGAAAGAGTTCAAACTTTCAGTTATAATTTCTTCTCACCTACCATATTAAATTTCTTCACTATATAAAAATATCTGATAAACTAATTATGTAGAAGAGCTTTATTTAGCTCATATTTTCGGAGGATCAAAATTTAAATAGAACAGAGCAGGTTTTATGTTGAGGGCTTCCCTTTGGCAATATCACCTCATGTTACAGATAGCAGTGTGGAATTACAGGCAAGAGCAAAGAAATGGTTATATCTTGAACCAGGAGCAGTGGTAGAAGACAAAAAGGGTCACAGTTGCTCCTTTTAGAACAAATCTCTCACAAAAATTCAAGGGATTTTATGATAATTTCTAAGGTATTGTGGAAGTGTTTTAATGATGTTACCCCTCCCAAGAGGATCTCCATGGAGAAAATAAGCCTTTAACAAGTGAAATTTTGAGAGACACACTTCGACCTTATCCAAGTGATAACCCCTAATATGAATCATGGTGATTATAGTTAATAATAATAATATATATGTATATTTGAAATTCACTAAGAAAGTAAGATGAGTTCAATTATTCCCTCCAAAGAATCAAGTTATATTAGAAGATGATGTTAATTAAATAGACAACAGAAATAATATCATAGTGTATAAATATTTTATTGGTTATTTATACTGCAATCAAACTTATTTATATAATAGGTTACTATTTAGCAACAAAAATGAATGAAATATTGAGCATACACATGAATGAATCTCAGCAACTTTTTTTTTTTAAGGCAACATTTTTATTTTTTTTCTTTTCTTTTTTTTTATTGAAAACAAATGGGATACATTTTGATTCTCTGTACATGGAGTCAAGGCATACCATTCATGTAATCATAAATTTACACAGGGCAATGTTGTTTGATTCATTCTGCCATTTATTCCCCCTTCCCCCCAACCCACCCACCACTCTTTTCCCTCTATACAGTCCTTCCTTCCTCCATTCTTGCCCCCCTCCCTAACACTAACCCTAATTCTAACCGTAACCCTAACACTAACACTCCCACACCCCATTATATGTCATCTTCCGCTTATCAGCAAAATCATTTGTCCTTTGGTTTTTTGAGATTGGCTTATATCACTTAGCATGATATTCTCCAATTTCATCCATTTGACTGCAAATGCCATAATTTTAACATTCTTTATGGCTGAGGAATATTCCATTGTATATATATGCCACCGTTTCTTTATTCATTCATCAATTGAAAGATATCTAGGTTGGTTCCACAATCTGGCTATGGTGAATTGAGCAGCTATGAACATTGATGTGGCTCCATCTCCGTATTATGCTGATTGTAAGTCCTTTGGGTATAGACCAAGGAGTGGGATAGCTGGGTCAAATGGTGGTTCCATTCCAAGCTTTCTGAGAAATCTCCATACTATTTTCCGGAGTGGTTGCGCTAATTTGCAACCCTACCAGCAATGTATGAGTGTACCTTTTTCCCCACATCCTCGCCAACACCTATTGTTGCTTGTGTTCTTGAAAATAGCCATTCTAATTGGGGTGAGATGGAATCATAGGGTAGTTTTGATTTGCATTTCTCTTATTACTAGAGATGTAGAACATTTTTTCATATCTCTGTTGATTGCTTGTAGATCTTCAATGTGAAGTGTCTGTTCATTTCCTTAGCCCATTTGTTGATTGGATTATTTGTATTCTTGGTGTAGAGTTTTTTGAGTTCTTTATAGATTCTGGAAATTAGCGCTCTATCTGAAGTATGAGTGGCAAAGATTTTTTCCCACTCTGTAGGCTCTCTCTTCACATTACTGATAGTTTCCTTTGCTGAGAGAAAGCTTTTTAGTTTGAATCTACCCCAGTTGTTGATTCTTGCTTTTATTTCTTGTGCTATGGGAGTCCTGTTGAGGAAGTCTGATCCTAAGCCGACATGTTGAAGATTTGGACCTATTTTTTCCTCTATAAGATGCAGGGTCTCTGGTCTGATTCTGAGGTCCTTGATCCATTTTGAGTTGAGTTTTGTGCATGGTGAGGGATAGGGGTTTAATTTCATTCTGTTGCATATGGTTTTCCAGTTTTCCCAGCACCATTTGTTGAAGAAGCTATCTTTTCTCCATTGCATATTTTTGGCACCTTTGTCTAGTATGAGAAAATTGTATTTATTTGGGTTTTTTGTCCTTTTCCTCTATTCTGTACCATTGATCTACCTGTCTATTTTGGTGCCAATACCATGCCATTTTTGTTACTATTGCTTTGTAGTGCAGTTGAAGGTGGGGTATTGCCATACACCCTGCTTAACTCTTCCTGCTAAGGATTGTTTTAGCTATTCTGGGTTTCTTATTCTTCCAGATGAATTCCATAATTGCTTTCTCTATTTCTGTAAGGTACATCATTGGAATTTTAATTGGAATTGCATTGAATCTGTATAGCTCTTTTGGTAGTATGGCCATTTTGACAATATTAATTCTGCCTATCCAAGAACATGGGAGATCTTTCCATCTTCTAATGCTTTCTTTAATTTCTTTCTTTAGTGTTGTGTAGTTCTCATTCTAGAGGTCTTTCACCTCTTTTGTGAGATTGATTCCCAAGTATTTTATTTTTTTTTGAGGCTATTGTGAATGAGGTAGTTTTTTCAAATTCTCTTTCTGAAGATTCATCACTTATGTATAAAAATGTATTGGACTTATGAGTATTGATATTGTAACCTGCTACTTTACTGAAATCACTAATGAGTTCGAAAAGTTTCCTGGTGGAATTTCCAGTTTCCTCTAAATATATAATCATGTCATCAGCGAACAGGGATAGTTTGAGTTCTTCTTTTCCTATTCGTATCCCTTTAATTTCTTTGGATGTCTAATTGCTCTGACTAGAGTTTCAAGGACGATGTTGAATAGAAGTGGTGAAAGAGGGCATCCCTGCCTTGTTCCAGTTGTTAGGGGGAATGATTTCAGTTTTTTACCATTTAGAATGATATTGGCCATGGGGTTAGCATAGATGGCCTTTACAATGTTAAGGAATGTTCCCACTATCCCTATCTTTTCTAGTGTTTTGAGCATGAAGGGATGCTGTATTTTATCGAATGCTTTTTCTGCATGTATCGAAATAATCGTGTGATTCTTAACTTTAAGTCTATTGATATGGTGAATTACATTTATTGATTTCCGGATGTTGAACCAACCTTGCATCCCTGAGATAAAACTCACTTGATTGTGGTGCACTATCTTTTTAATATATTTTTGGATGCGATTTGCTAAAATTTTGTTGAGAATTTTTGCGTCGATGTTCATTAAGGATATTGGTCTGAAATTTTCTTTCCTCGATGTGTCTCTGTCTGGTTTTGGTATCAGGGTGATATTGGCTTCATAGAATGAGTTTGAGAGGGTTTCCTCCTCTTCTATTTCATGTAATACTTTGAGGAGTATTGGAATGAGCTCTTCTTTAAAGGTTTTGTAGAACTCGACTGAGAACCCATCTGGTCCCAGACTTTTCTTTGTTGGTAGACTTTTGATGACCTCTTCTATTTCATTGCTTGAAATTGATTTATTTATGTTGTGTATGTCCTCCTGGTTCAGTTTAGGTAATTCATATGTCTCTAGAAACTTGTTGATGTCTTTGAGGTTTTCTGTTTTGTTGGAATATAGATTTTCAAAATAGCTTCTAATTATGTTTTGTATTTCACTCTTGTCTGTTGTGATATCCTTGTTCATTCCAAATTTTAGTAATTTGAGTTTTCTCCCTCTTTCTCTTTGTTAGTGTGGGTAAGGGTTCATCAATTTTGTTTATTTTTTCAAAGAACCAACTATTTATTTTGTTAATTTTTCCGATTGTTTCTTTTGTTTCAATTTCGTTGATTTCGGCTCTGATTTTAACTATTTCCTGTCTTCTACTACATTTGGTGTTGTTCTGCTCTTCTTTTTCTAGGGCTTTGAGCTGCACTGTTAAGTCGTTTATTTGTTGATTTTTACTTCCTTTTTTGAATGTGCCCCATGAAATAAATCTTTCTCTAAGTACTGCTTTCATAGTGTCCCAGAGATTTTGATATGATGTGTCTTTGTTTTCGTTTACTTATAAGAATTTTTTTTTATTTCCCTCTTAATGTCTTCTGTTATCCATTCATCATATAATAGTGTATTATTTAATCTCCAGGTGTTGGAGAAGTTTCTGTTTTTTATTCTGTCATTTATTTCTAATTTCAATCCATTATGGTCTGATAGAATACAAGGTAGTATCTCTATCTTCCTTTATTTGCTAACAGTAGCTTTGTGGCATAAAATATGGTCTATTTTAGAGAAGGATCCCTGTGCTGCTGAGAAGAAAGTGTATTCGCTCTTTGTTGGATACTATATTCTATATATGTCCATTAAGTCCAAAATGTTGATTGTGTTATTGAGATCTATGGTTTCTTTATTCAATTTTTGTTTGGAAAATCTATCCAGTGGTGAGAGAGGTGTGTTAAAATCACCTAGTATTATTGTGTTGTGGTCTATTTGATTTCTGGAGTTATGAAGGAGTTGTTTGATGCACATGGATGAGATACTGTTTGGGGCATAGATATTTATGATTGTTATGTCTGATTTATGCTTCCCGTAAGCAATATGTAATATCCTTCTTTATCCCTTCTGACTAGTTTTGACTTGAAGTCCACATTATCTGAAATGAGGATAGATACTCCAGCTTTTTTGCTGTGTCCGTGTGCATGGTATGTTTTTTCCCATCCTTTCACCTTTAGTCTATTGGTATATCTTTCTATGAGATGAGTCTCTTACAGGCAGCATATTGTTGGTTTTTTCTTTTTAATCCAACCTGCCAGTCTATGTCCTTTGATTGATGAGTTCAGGCCATTAACATTCAGGGTTATTATTGGGATATGAAGTGTATTCCCAGTCATTTGACTCATTTTTGTTTTTTGACATGATTTGGTTTCTCCTTTATTTGGCTATTCCTTTAGGCTAGTTCCTATCTAGTTCCTCCTGTTGCTGATTTGCATCGTTGTTTTTCATCTCTTCCTCATGGAATATTTTGCTGAGAATGTTGTGTAATGCCAGCTTTTTTTTTTTTTTTTTGTAAATTCTTTTAGCTTTTGTTTATCATGGAAGGATTTTATTTCGTCATCAAATCTGAAAGTAAGTTTTGCTGGGTATAAGATTCTTGGTTGGCTTCTGTTTTCTCTCAGGGCTTGGTAAATGTTGTTCCAGGCCCTTCTAGCCTGTAGGGTCTGGATTGAAAAATCTGCTGATATTCTTATTGATATCCCCCTGAATGTAATTTGATTCTTTTCTCTCACAGCCTTTAAAATTCTGTCTTTATTTTGTATGTTAGGTATTTTCATAATAATGTGCCTTGGTGTGGGTCTGTTATAATTTTGTATATTTGGAGTCCTATAAGCCTCTTGTATCTGGTTTTCCATTTCATTCGTCAGATTTGGAAAATTTTCTGATATTATTTCATCGAATAGATTGTTCATTCCTTTGGTTTGTTTCTTTGTGCCTTCCTCAATCCCAATAATTCTTAAATTTGGCCTCTTCATGATATCCCATAGTTCTTGTAGATTCTGTTCATGATTTCTTACCATCTTCTCTGTTTGGTCAAGTTTGATTTCAAGATTAAATATTTTGTCTTCAGTGTACTACGTTCTGTCTTCCAGGTGTTCTATCCTATCGGTTATGCTTTTGTGGAGTTTTTAACTTGGTTTATTGTTTCCTTCAGTTCAAGGATTTCTGTTTTTTTTTTTTTTTCTGTATCTCTAACTCTATATTGAAATGATCTCTTGCTTCCCGTATTTGGTCTTTTAACTGTTGATTGGTGCGATCATTTAATGCCTGTATTTGCTCTTTCATCTCCTCCTTCAATGCCTGCATTTGCTCTTTCATCTCCTCGTTTGCTTCCCTGATTGTTTTAATTATGTACATTCTGAACTCCCTTTCTGACATTTCTTCTGCTGTGCTGTCATTGGGTTTTATTGATATAGTATCGAAGTTTGTTTGGGACATTTTCTTCCCTTGTTTTCTCATATTGCTCAGATATCAGTGGGACTCTGAGATATTGCAGATTACCTCTTTGGCTTATAGTGTCCTTGTAGATTTCCAGTATATCACCCCCCAGCCTTCAGTAGCCTGAAGTCTTGGAGGAACTTGATAATGCAGTGCTTCCAAAGAAAGCTGCCCCTAGCCCGCTACTGGTTCCAGGTCTGGGGGCTGGCTCTGTGCGGAAAGGTTCTCACTGGGCGGCCTGCTCCAAGAAGCTGGCTGTGGAAGGAGCCTGCCACAGGAGGGAGCAAGGCTGCTTGTGCAAGTCTCTGGCTGCCCTGCCCTGGTCCCAAAAGCCACCCACGGGCCAGCACCCACTGCTGGGCTGGGGCTTGGAGCCAGCTCTGTGCGGAAAGGCTCCCACTGGCCAGCCTGCTCGAAGAAGATGGCTGTGGAAGGAGCCAGCCGCCATAGGGAGAAGGGCTGCCTGGGGAAGACTCTAGCTGTCTGCCCTGCTCCAAGAAGCCGCCCCTGTCTGGGTCTGCCGCCCTGGCCGAGCTTCACCCGGTGGGAGAGACTCATTCCGGGGCTCTATGTTAGTCCGAGTCTCTCAATGCCTCCCCTTCTTGAATCCTGGGTTCTGGAGTGACTGGAGATGCAGTCACCCTCTAGTCCACCATCTTGGATCCTCCACCTCAGCAACTTCTTATTGAGCAAAAATAACTACACAAAAAGCATACATACTATACAACACTATCGTCATGAAGAATTAAAGACAACTCTATAGTAATAGAAATCATTTTAGTGTATTGGTTCATGCCTTTAATTTAATTATTTTTACTTCACATTACCTCCCTTTCCCCTCCCCTCCACTTGATGCCCTTCAACCCTATTAATCTGCCTTGAAATTTCATGAATGTTTTCCCCTCCTTTCCTTTACTACTAGTTTCCACATAGGAGAGATATAATACTTGTCTTCTGAATCTGGTTTGTCACTCTCCAGTTCCATCCAATTTCCTACAAATGACATTCCCCATAATAGCTGAATAAAACTCCACTGTGTATAATACCATATTTTTCTCATACATTTATATGTTAAATCACACCTGTATTAATTCCATTACTTGGATATTGTGAACTGGGCTTCCATAAACATGAGTATACATATATTTCTAAATTATAATGACGTTAAATCTTTTCAATAAACACCAAGGATTGATATATCTGGATCATGCAGTAGTCCTATTTTGAGTGTTTCAGGAACCTCCATACTGATTTCTATAGTGACTGTACTAATTTATATTCCCACCAACAGTGTACAAGTTTTACAATTGCCTACATCCTTGCGAGTATTTATTGTTATTTGTATTTTTATGCTTGCCATTCTGACTGGAGTGATATGGAATCTCAATGTGAATTTTTACATTTTCCCATTGGCTAAGATAGTGAATATTTTTCATATAATCATTAACAAATTGCACTTCTTTTGAAAAGTATCTGTTCATTTGCCCATTTATCAACTGGGTTACCCGTTACTTTGATTTTTAAAATTTTTGTTCTTTATATATTCTGGATAATTAATCATGTAAGATAAGTAGCTGGTAAAGACTTTCTCCTATTCTGTAGGCCTTCTCTGTATCTAGTTTCAATCTCATACATGTGGATATCCAATATTCTCAGCTCCATTTGTTAAATAGGTTTTCATTTCTCCAATGTAACTTTTTGACATCTTTCTCAAAAATCAAATCCTTATATTTTCTATTCTACTCCATTGACCTACATGTCTGTTTTTATACCAGTATCTTGCTATTTTTGTTACTATCAATTTGTAGCATAATTTGAAATCAAATATTATGATGCTCCCATCTTTGCTCTTCTAGCTCTCAGGAATGCTTTTTGCTCTTCTGTATTAACTTAAGAATTGTTTTTTCTAGTTTTGTGAAGAATATGTGGTATTTTTATATGGATTGTACTGAATCTGTAGTTTGTCTTTCATAGCATGGCCATTTAAAAAGTGTTAATACTGACTCTCCATGAGCATGGGAGATCTTTCCATTACCTAATATCCTCAATTACTTTTTTCAATATTGTGTAATTTTTCTTTTTGAGGTTTATAACCTCCATGGTTAGACTAATTCTTTGGAACTTTTAGATGTCATTGTGAACAAATTTCTGGTTTCTTTCTCAGATGATTCCTTAGTATTGTATAGAAAAGTTATTAAATTTTGTTTGTTGATTTTGTATCCTGCTACTTTGATCAATTTATCGGTTCCATAGAAATCTACTGGTGGAATCTTTAGGAATTTTTAAAGTGTAAGTCATATCATCTGCAAATTGAAATAATGTAACTTCTTCATTTACTTTTTTAAAAAAATTTAGATGTTGATAGACCTTTATTTTATTCATTTATTTATATGCAGTGCTGAGAGATGAACCCAGGGCCTCACAACATGCTAGGAAAGTGCTCTACCACTGAGCCACAACCCCAGGCCCTTCATTTACTTTTTGTAATCCCTTTTACTTCTTTCTCCTTGATTAGTTGAAATTTCTAGTTTTATATTGAATATGATTGCTGAGTCTGGTCATACATTTCTTATTTCTTATGTTAGAGGAAATAATTTCAGATTTTTCCCATTCAGTATGATGTTGAATTTGGGTTACCTTTGAGGTATGTTGAAGGAAGTTTCTTCTATCCCTAGTTTCTTCAGGATTTTAATATCATGAAGGGGCATTACATTTTACTGAAGGCTCTTTCCTTCTCTCATGCTTTTGAGGCAATTTGGGGGACTCTTTCATAGGCCCAGGTGCTACAGAGTCTACTGCTTGTGCAGATATATCCAAGAACCATGGGCAAAACCCTTCCTAATGTGGGGGCATAATAGTGTTCCTAGGAAAATATTGTCACACAGGAAAAAGCACCATAATCTTGCACACCAGAAAAATATTCTGCCCTACTACAGTCTGCTCCCAATTCTGAGGTAGATCTAAGGAGACTTTGGCTCAAAGAGATTTTAGTGTACATACTATTTAGACAAATTTCTTCATAGGCACCCTCCAGTGACAATATCTACTGCTATCTTCATAGATGAATATGCAAGAACCCGTCTTTCCCCGATCTGTAAGCCTCAGTGCAAATTTTGTGAAATGGTTTCTGGTCATGGTTTTCTATTCACTAGCTAAGAAAAGTGGGCCACTTCTCACCGATCAGCCCATGATGTAGATTCTGTATCAGTTAAGTTCAGTCTGATATTCTCTTCTACTACTGTGTCCAAAGCAACATTTCCATTTTTATTTTCTATTTCTTCCTCTTTGTGTTACCTCTTCCCCAGCCTTGCTCCAGTGGCCTGGGGACAGGTTTGGAGCCAATGTATTCCTTCTTGTTCTCTATTTCAGTGATAAGAATCTTTAAGACTCTCCAATCTCTGTCAATCTAATAATGATCCTGGGTGTGTTCATTCAGTCACCCACTTTGCTGTATAGCAATTCTTCAACTTTTTCCAATTCCAAATTACAGAGGAGTTGCAACTCATAGTTCACTTCTACTCCACCATCTTGATGTCTCCAGAATATTGTTAATGTAAAGTGGTTAAATGATCATTGTGTTTCATCAGTGTATCTTTAAGGTTTTTTAATATTGTCCATAATGTGCTTAAGTGTAAGTAGAAACAAGATGGTGGACTTTTTTCACTAGAATGCTATTGTTGCAGTATTTTCTAATTCATGAATCTAAAGAAATTGGAGGCATAATTAATTTTTAAATTATCAAATGAATAAATAATTCTGTTCTAAATCATGAGCAAATCTTTATCAATAAAATAATTTCTGAAGTTTGAAATTATTATGTCCACTGTAAAAAAATGTTCAGATTCATTTAGGATGCATCTACAAGTCTTTTATCATCACTATGTAATACACTAAATATAAAGCTACTTTTGAATCCAGTCTTAGATGTGTAGAGAGGATCTTAGCTAACTGGAAAGGTAAGTCAGGGAGTGCCATAGACTCCTGAATATAAAGTAGTTACTTATCTATTTCTTACACTGCTTTTAGAATAATGGAGGAAATTTTTGGTGCCATAAACCACAGAGGATTCGAATTGTATGGTAACATTTAGAATTATGAGTTTGGAAGGAAATAGAGAAAAGACAGCCTCCCTCTGAGTCAAGTAATAAACACTGCTTTTATCCTCAAGATGGCAAATCAATCTACTTGAGAAATGAGTTGGGATCAGCCATCTTCAAACATTTATCATTCAATTCAGATATGAAAATAATTGAGAGATATGTCTGCCTGAAATTTCACATGTTGGAACTGGCCCTAAATATTGTTTGTCCAGCTGGATGGACATGAAATTTCTATGAAGAATGAACTTGTTCGCATATGCTATTGCAGTTACCAGTATATAAACAAGACAGGTTTGTGTGAATTTTTTTTTTTTTTATTTCATATGGGAGATGGGAGAAACTTGAGAAAAAGAGAGGGTCCTTGACACTAACCAAGGAATTTCAGAATTTGATGTAATTATTCTTCAACTGGATGAAATAATAATAAAAAGGTTACAATTGCTTCTACCATTGCTTTGTATAATGTGTAAGAACACATTAAGTGATAAACCTTATTGCTTTTTATTACTTATAATCTTACTTTTCATATATACCCTGTGGAAAAGACATAATATGCCTCACATTCTGATTGCTCAGAAGGAAATAACAGTACTCCCATAGCACAAGAAATAAAAGCAAGAATCAATAACTGGGATAGATTCAAACTAAATAACTTTCTCTTAGCAAAGGAAACTATCAGCAATGCAAAAAGAGAGCCTACAGAGTGGGAGAAAAATATTTGCCACTCATACTTCAGATAGAGCACTTATCTCCAGAATATATAAAGAATTCAAAAAACTCTACACCAAGAATACAAATAACCCAATCAACAAATGGGCTAAGGATATAAACAGACACTTCACAGAAGAAGATCTACAAGCAATCAACAAACATATGGAAAAATGTTCAACATCTTTAGTAATAAGAGAAATGCAAATCAAAACTACCCTAAGATTCCATCTCAGTCCAATTAGAATGGCGATTATCAAGAACACAAGCAACAATAGGTGTTGGCGAGGATGTGGGGAAAAAGGTACACTCATACATTGCTGGTGGGGTTGTAAATTAGTGCAGCCACTCTGGAATGCAGTGTGGAGATTTCTTAGAAAACTTGGAATGGAACCACCATTTGACCCAGCTATCCCACTCCTCGGCCTATACCCAAAGGACTTAAAATCCGCATACTACAGAGATACAGGCACACCAATGTTCATAGCTGCTCAATTCACAATAGCCAGATTGTGGAATCAACCTAGATGCCCTTCAATTGATGAATGGATAAAGAAACTGTGGTATATATATATACCATGGAATATTACTCAGTCATAAAGAATAATAAAATTATGGCATTTGCAGAAAAATGGATGAAGTTGGAGAATATCATGCTAAGGAAGATAAGCCAATCTCAAAAAACCAAAGGATGAATGATCTCACTGATAAGTGAATGATGACACACATAGTGGGTGGGAAGGGGGAAAGAATGGAGGAAGGAGGGACTGTATAGAGGGATAAGAGGGGTGGGAGGGGTGGGGGGGAAATAACAGAATGAATCAAGCACTATTACCCTATGTAAATGTATGATTACACAAATGGTATGCCTCTACTTCATTTACAAACAGAGAAACAAGATGTATCCCATTTGTTTACAATAAAAACAAATTAAAAAAAAAGAAGAAGAAATAGGAATAACTTTCTTCAGAGATATGTTGCAAATTAAATATTTATGTGAAAAGAAGTGGTCTGTGTAGGAAAATATAAGGAAAAATAGAGTTCAAATATGTGTTTTCAGAAAACTCTATACTAGGGGTTTTAGTTAGTTATTTTGCTGCTGTCACTGAAAGACCCAACCAGAATGACTGTGGAGGAGGGAAGGTTTATATGAGGGCTCACAGTTTCGGAGGCTTACTGAATTAGTGTTTTCCCAAAACAAAGCCTCATATAATACTTAATGAAGAGTATACATTTTATAACATGGTTACTTTACACCCCAAACTGTGGACAATGTACAACACATAAGAAAGTGACATGAGTATTTGCAATGCACTTTATGAAATCTTCCAATTCTTTTTTTATCCTTGCTGTTTCACCTCCTTTTTTAGGGTGGTCAGGGTTATGGGCTATGTGGAAATTTTCTGTAATGTGGCTACTACCTAAAAAGAACTTTCTCTACATAGAAGAAAAAAAAAAAAACAGCTAAGAATCATGTCATTAACATGGGCATTTGGCATGCTATTTTTATTTATTTTATTTTTATTTACTGTTTTCAGTTCACCTTACTCAATATTTTTGATTGTACATTCTAGAAATCTCACAGCTCATTAGATATTAGCAATTTTTTTTGTACTGGGAATTGAACCCAGGGAGGGGAAAACTAACCACTGAGTCACATCCCCAGCTCCATTTTTTGTATTTTATTTAGAGACAGCTTCTCACTAAGTTGGTTAGTTGCTGAGGCTGGCTTTGAACTTGAAATCCTCCTGCCTCAGCTCCCTGAACCACTGAGATTACAGACATGTGTCATCAATCATGGCCAGATATTAAGAAATTTTTATGAAGTAACTTGAAAATTTGCAAATAAAAGTAATGATTATGAATAAAAATATATATTCTCATCATAAGAGACAATTGAGTGAGAGAATAAAATATGAACTGCAGCAGACACATCTATAAAGATTACCCCTGATAAAACTCTGATTTTAAAATTTTCCATGCTCAGTATGATGAGGGTTTTTACCTAAAGTGCCAATCCCATCTAGGAAGGAAGAGAGAGAGAGATAAGAATAGGAAATACAGTGGAATAAATGTAACATAATTTTCCTATGAACATATATGAAGTTACCTAAGTAAACCCCACCAGATTTCTACTTTTTTGCCTCAAAGATTTTACTAAAGCCAAAAGCTTAATCAACACCATGCAAGCAAATATAGCCCATTAGAGACAGAGAGAGAGAGAAACTAATTCCATAGAGGTGTGATTAATGATTAAAATTTTAGAGAGCAAACTCTGAAGACAGTGGGATGGGAGTGTAGGTGGACAAGTGTGAGTTGCATTCTTCTTGACTTTTAGCAGGCTTAAGCTCCAGTTTAACACAGTTGAAAAGAACTCTCACATGCCCCTATATAGTGGATTTTCCTTTCTTCTCTCAGTCTCTGACCATCTCACTTTGGATTACTGGAATTATCTTCCTCTAAAACCACCTTAACCTAAGAATTGTCTCAGCTCTGCTTTCAGTGGAATGCCAAAAAAAAAAAAATTATCAATCTGTCACCTATTACACAATACATTCTTATGTAAAATTATATACCTATGATAATGAATCGAAATGTCATGAAACTACAACCCACCAACATTAAATTGTTATAAAATCATGTGTTGACAGATTTAAAATACTCATAAAGTTTGGTGTCCATTTTCCATATAATATTGCAATCTAGTCTTTCCCACTAGACATATTTAAAATAACTCATTTTAACATTGCCTATCTCACTTATCATGTACACATGCAGATTCATGAAAACGGGTTTTCTTCCTAGTATCATTCATCTTTGGAAAGTTAACAAAAGTCAGTGACGATAATAATATCAGTATAATGCTTACACATGCACATTGTCAATTATCATGTGAGTAAATGCAGATACTGTTGACAAATTTGAGAAAGTAAAACAAAGTTAAAATATGATTATGTGGTCAACTAAACAATTCCATTATATGAAATTTTTGAGTAGAGAGATATTCAAAAATTTATCCAAAATATGGAGTACAAATACCTTTATTGCAGTACTATTACTGCTATAATAGTGAAGAGTTGAAAGAACATATATAAAGGTTCATCTATGGAAAAATAGTTACAAAGTTGTTATGTAAAAAACACTAAAAAATTAATAGGTAGAACTGCAAATTTTGAAATGGAATGATTTTTTAGTCTTAGGGTAAAGTGAAAAAAGCCAGCTATGATAAAAATAAAGATGGTATGATATAAGACAATAGCAATATTAAATGCTTAAATACAAATAAGTACACACATATTTAGATATTCATATGATCGTGTGTATACTTTATCTGTATATGAATATATAAATTTATAAATCATTTTGAGTAATTATACCAAACTTTGATCTGACATTAACGAACTAGAAAATGAGCAAATGAGTGAAAAAGAATATCCTTTTTAGACTATAAAACTGCATAATGCTTGAATTATTTATAATGAGATAAACTAAATTACTTTCAAGTAATGAATAAAATAGGTGCAATTATTTCCTATTGCCATTTGAAAACTTTTACTATTTTACTCATAATGTGTTCCAAAAAAATAAATATGTTTATTACAAGTTTATAATTACCTTGTATTTTACTGCATGATCTAAATAGAGGTAATTTTTTCCTTTTATGTTTTATTGAGTGGCTACCAAATTTTAAAAATACATTTAGTCAAATACCCCATATATAGCATCTTAGAGTAAGAAAAGGTCCATGTACTATAAATGATAATAAAACTATTGAATAAATTTTTCTTCCAAGTATTTTATGTTAAAATAGCATCATGGGTAGTATGTTCAGAAAATGTATTTTCAAATATTCCCAAATATAACTTTAACTATTTTTTAATTAACTCAAGAAATTACCACAAGTGTATGTCCATGAATAACATGCTTTCCTGCTAAACTAGCATCACTAGTGTTGATCTGTTGAGCTAACATATGAGAAAATCTTTTAAAATGTGATTTATTGTTGGTAGCAGTGAATGAATTATAGGTTTGTTTGAACCATCCCTAGGCAGGGGCGACACCCTTCTGAGAACCCTGGGTGGAAATGCTCCAATTGAGACCGATCAGTTGATGGTGACCCTCTGAAGGGAATTCTGTACCTCATATAATTTGTGGTTCAATAGCCTTGGTTCAAATGCCAGCTGTCTGGAAGTAGAAGAGATATGGGCACAAGCTGATAAGCTTCAATTGGGCTGTTCCTGCTCACAATAAATCCTTTTGATGTTTAAATCTATGTAATAGATGTGTGGAGCCTGCTCTGATGTCAATCAAGTCTTCTCAGGGCTGGCTTACCCACCATGTCCCACTTTCTCTATATTTGTGTGTCTTTCTTCCAATCCCCTCATTAGTCCGAATTCGGGGGAAACTGAATAGACATCGTGCGCATTCACGGCAATTTACATTCTAAAATTTTGATTTACAGAACTTGTGACAGATACAGAAGACCACGATGATTTATTATAGTGGTGCTCTTCACACAACTAAAGTTAACATTGTATCAGTATTTTTGTTATAAACTCTTTAGGAATCTGTAACTTGCCTATAAAAAGTAATTCCAGGTGAAAGTTTTTTTGATATTTTTCTGCTTAAAAATTACAAATCAGATAATTTGAGAAAGCAGGAATGTAGTGGAGAAGAGGACATCTGAGTTAACATGCACTTTTATATACATGAATTCAAAGATATTTTCAGAAATAGTAAATCCCTTGCACAGAGAAGAGACTCTCCATGCTATTTCTCTCTCAAGAGCCTTAATTTCCACAAGGTAGTGATTTGTGCTCAAATAGTAAGGATGAACTTGCATTTCTATCATGTTTGATCAAATAAAAGGAAACCTTTAAGAATTATAAGAATTTCCTATAATAATGTTCTTAGATGTCTGTCTCATTCCATGATTTTTCATACTCCCCCTCCCTCTCATTTCCTTCTGCAAAATCTAAAGGACCCCCATTCTTCTCTCACTTCCCACCTGCCCCACTCCCACTATTACATATCATCATCCACTTCTCAGAGAAAATATGTACATGTATGATTACACAAATGGTATGAATCTACATTGTGTACAACCATAGAAATGAAATGATGTATCCCATTTGTGTACAATGAATCAAAATGTAGTCTGTAAAAAATCAATAAATAAATAATTTTATAAAAGAATGGTTAAGTTGGAAGGAATCTTATAAAACATCTATGTGAATTTGGAAAAATGAAAGATTCAAAAAAGAAAAAAAAGTTCTTAAAGTAATTTGAGATTAGATTATTTCCTAATTCACTAGAAAAATCCAAGTTTTATTGGGGAAAATTGTGTCAACATTCATATTATAGAATTATTCAAAGGACTGGTTAATGCCTGTCATTTTGTATTATTGTAACAAAGAGGTTGTAACTCATTTCTTTATACTGGTATAACCAATTCATAATGATAACAACAAAAACAAAATAATAGTAGTACTTAGAGCATATTACTGTTTTAGGAACAAAAACGTGTGCTGAGAGTTTTCTGAACTTTTTAAATTGCTGATATTAATTGATCTGATTGTATCTGTTTTGTTTTCTAGTGATGCTCCGTATCAAAGAGCAAAATATTCTTTAAAAACTGCAATTATTCAATATTTTTATGGAAGAATTCAAATAATAATTTGTTGAGTCAGAGTCCTTAGACCAGAATTTCTTAGCCTCAGAACTATTGATATTTTTGGATTCGTAATGCTTGTGCAAAGTTGGAGGATATTCAACATTATTACTGACCTCTACCCACTAAATGCATGTAAAAACTCCTCACTTCCCAGCCCCTCTTCTCCCCTCCAGTAAGCGAGTATGACAATCAAATATGTCTACAGACATTTTCATATATCCCCAAGGAGGTCAAACACCCCCAACCGAGAACCATTTGCTTAGTCTATTCAAATATGTTCGAATGCGGCTTGTAGATGTTTTGTATGCTAATCTTTATCTCCTATTAAAGGTCTAGAAATAATAGTTTCTACAAGATTCTGAAAAATTTTCAATCTAGATTGTTGTCAATGGACACTACAGTTTGTAACTAGTGACCAGGTACGGTGAATGAAGATGAATTATTCTTATCAGAGTAGCAGGAATTTTGTCAACATTGCTGTGACAATTATTTTTCAAATCTTGTATTTCCTTTACTTAGCCTGGAAACTGATGACCTCAAAAACTTATTACATGAAAGAAGAGTCTTTCCAACTTCAAAACTAAAACAACTCTATAGATAAGATCTAATCATTTGGTTGAATATTTCTAGGAGTATGTGAATATTTCCAGAAAGAATTTCTCTCAAAAAAAAAAATGACATTTACTCCATTGTCATTCCCTCTGTCGCTAAGGGGTGTTAATTCTTCACTCTATGTATCTGAAAACAAAGTTCTCAATATTGTCTGCATATCAGATTCACTAAGGAACTGTAAAACTTTCGATGTCAAGGTACTATCCAGTGACATTAACCCCAAAACTATGGGGAATGAATCAAGACATCCTTAGTTTTAAAAGCTGCATAAGAATGCCCAGTATTTAAGGATGAAATCCATCTCTCCAGAAACACATTAGCTTACATTTTCTTTGTGCAGTGTGGAGCATTGAACACAGGGTCTCATTCATGCCAGGCAAGTTGTCTACCATTGAGGCACACCCCCAGATCATCATGGTACTCTCAGCTGCCCCCTACCCACAAGATATACACTGTGAAGCCCAGGAAACATAAACCAATCTATGAAACTGGCATAGGTGCCCATCATGAGATGAATAAAGAAAGAAAACATTAGATAAACATACTACATATATTAATGTAAAATTTTCTTTATCTATATGTGTAATGTTATATATATATTTATGATATATGTGTATACACATACACACAAACACACACACACACACACACACACACATATATATAAACAATGGCATTTCACTCAGCCATAAAGAAGAACGAAAATATGTCATTTGCAGAACCATGGCTAAAAATGAATTATTTTTCATAGGTTGAAGCTAGAGAGAGATAGGTTGTTTGTTTTTTCATATGTGGAAGCTAGAGAGAGAAAAAAATAAATTAAAAAGGAATATCAGGAAAATAGAAGGCATATAAATAGACTATAGGAAGGGGATTGAGAGGAATATAGCAGGGAAGAATATGGTGAAGTATTGGGGAAAAATTTTACAAAATTATGCTATGTCCATTTATGAATCTACCACAATGAATCCCACTTTTATACATAAATATAATGTACTTATTAAAAATTATAACAGGACATCAAGAGAGTGGAACCAGGAGAAGAGGGCAAGTGAGAAGGGGAAGGGAAAGGGAATAATGTGGATCAAATTATGTTACATGCATAAATGAACATTGCATAATGAATCACACTATTATGTACAATTATAATGCACTAATTTTTAAAAAAGAAACCAGAAAGCTATATAAGATTTCTCAAAGTATAATTTCTATATTTGCAATATTAATATCACATGGAAACTTGCTAGTAAAGCAAACTTGAGGGTCCTACACTCCATCTAGTAAATCAGAACTTCTAGAATGTGATGCAGCAATCTGTGTTCTAAGAAGACCTTCAGTGGTTGGGACAACAGCCAAAAGTTGAGAAGGCTGGGACTAAATGAATAGAATTTGGAAAGAAAACAAAAGTTTTGAAAAACTGAAAGCAAGATAGGAAGAATTGAGATAGGAATACATATAAAAGAAAATATGTGACATTCTTTGATAATAAGATCATGTATCCAATGATGGCTATGTCTAAAGACCAGGATCACAATCTCTATAGGCAGCTGGATATTGATTTTAGATGTCAATGGAATTACAGGTAATAACAGGGGTTATTGATCTCTGGTCATAAGGGAAGAAAAAGAGCTTATGACCTTTTGAGATTTTAACAAATGAAAATATTTGAAAATTTATTTACCAAAAAGGTTGTTTGTTCATATAATACTTGTCAAAAGTATTACAAAATTTATCTGTATATTTCTTTTCATATACTCAACCACTTAACAGCATTTTAATATATAATTGGTATATCTTGTATTATCCTGCTAATTTTTATAAGAATTAAAACTTTGCTAGGTTTATAGAACTCTGAAATATATTTTGGTTAATTCATTTTTAATTTGTACTCTATTTCTCAAAACTAATAGAGATAAATAAACCAAAACTAGTCTGCCATAATGTGTTCAATAGCAAATCTTTCCTGCATTGATGAACTAATTTCATTCAGTAGAGTTTTACTGTTATGGTATCATTAAATACTTTTAGACAGGCTTATTTTCATGAATGAAATAAATATGTTTGTTTATTTCCTATCTTATATCGTTATTAGGGGTAAAAGTCATATTTGAAGAACAACAGAAAAGGTTAATAACTATGTCATTGAAATCAATCTTAATTTTATAATACTGACCAGACAACTGAATTCAAGACCATCTTTATTTTATCTGGAAGGAAATCTTTTTTTATTTTTTTAAGAAAATCTCAAAGAACTTCCAAATGTGAAAAATTTATGTAAAATAAACATAACTTTCCTATGTAGAAATATAAGCACACCATAGTGAATCTCAACATCATGTACATTCATAAGACTAGAATCCTAATTAGAATAAGATGTATTCCATGTTCATAGAAATATGTCAGAATGGACTCGACTGTCATGTATAACTCAAAGGAACAAATTTTAAACTTTCAAAAAACAATAATGTGTCAAAATGTATATGTAATCACTTGTAAGAATCCTTTTATCAAAACAATTTCTAGAAATATCAAGAATAATTACAACAATTAAAACCATCCTGCATGTAAAATTTTGTTGCAACACAAATCGAATGAATCTTTATGTTTTAAATTTGAAGATATTAAGAAAATTTCTGGACAGTACATTAATTATCTTTTCTTTGTCTTTTAGAAAAATATAGTTGTAATTAATTTCTTATATTCTTAAGTAACATTAATTCTGAAATTAACTTGAGAAGCAATCACTGCTAAAATTATTATTCTCTGGAAAAATTCTTAATTATATTATTTTAAAACCAAGCGGAAAAGTTTGGATAGGGAACTTTATCAAAATTAGAATTGCCTTATACTCCAGGGACATTACATGTGATTAAAAGAAGTTACAGAAACATAAGTGTTAATTTATCAATTTGATTCCAGGGGGTTATTGATAACTATTTTGTACTGTGATCTGAAAAATCAACAATTTTTATTAACACAATTATTAAACAATCCACAATGTAACAACTTAGCATATGTTTTAATTAACTTTTTTCACTGCTCTGACAAAAATCACCTGCTGAGAACAATTTTAGAGGAGGAAAAGTTTATTTTAGGACTCACAGTTTCAGAGGTCTTAGCCTATAGACCAGTGGCTCTATTGTTCTGGGCCTGAGGTGAGGCAGAACATCATAGTGGAAAAGTGTGGTGGAGGAGAGAGGCTCAGAATATAGCACCAAGAATCACCACTGACAAAATATATATCCCAAAGGCACATACCCAATGACCCATCATCTCTGGCCCCACATTACCTGCCTAAAGTTACCATCTAGTTAATCCCTATCAGTGGTTCGGTGTACTGACTAGATATCATAACCCAATCATTCACCTTCTATCTTTCTTGCATTGTTTCGCACATGAGCTTTTGGGGGACATGTCATTTCTAAATCATAATAGCTTAATACTGTTTAACTTCTCTAATGAGCTATTTTTGCATATGTTTAAGGTTGTAATTAATGTAGTACTTACATAATATACTAATAAGAGCTTACATTTTAAAAATAAAAATAAGGCAGTAAATGATATATTTTATTTATATAATGCTATGATAGTGAATAACATGTGTCCTTTCGACTAAGCTATGGTGCATAGTTACCTTGTCAAACTTTAGTCCAGGTGTTGATGTAAAGCTATATTAAGATATTAACATGTACTAGCAATTAAATTTAAGTAAAAGAGATTACCTTTTATAAGATGGGTAGGCCTCCTACAATCAATTGAAGGCCTCAAAAGCAATAACTGACATGACATTGAGAACAAAATTCTGTCTGAAGTCTAACAGAAATCCAGCCTGAGTTTCTCCCTTTCTGACCTGCTCTATAGATTTTAGAATTGCCAGTCCCCACAGCTGTTTTGACATTCTAGAGCTACAACCTTCCTAAAATTTATAATGGAATATAATTTAGAAAGTTACTTGGCTAAAAGTAATTTTCAGAATTCAATTTTATATGTGCTTATTTATTTGTTTTAATAATTTTTCATCAATTGCATATTCTTTTTAGGAATTATATACATTTAGTATTATTCATGATTTTCATATTAAAAATATCCAGATTCATATTAGTCTCAGTGAATATAAACTCTATGATTTGGGACCTATTTGATAGGAAATATTAAGAAGCAATATCCATTAATTTGATACTATGCTTTTGAAAATTACCTGATATTAAATTTCTGGACTAACAATCCCTTAGGAAATAAAGCAGACCATATTCTAACAATAAAACAAGGGAAATTTGTACTTCCTTGTTTTTAATTTCTATGTCTAATTCAAATAGCAAAGAGATCTATCACATCAATTCATTTGTATGGAAATTCAATCACACTTTCTAAAAAGGTACTTAATGTAGGAACACATCTCTATATTGATTTGATGATGCTAGCACTTGATTCAAATAAATGTGTCATGAAATTCAAAAAGTCGATCAATCAAACAAACTGGATAAATTATTGCAGAAAACGTGCAGGAATCAATGCACAGAAAGCTCTTATGTTTGAAATGTTAACCAATCATAATTGAGCTGATTGAATTATATTTTTGGTTGTGGAATGATCTCTTTTCTAAAATTTTAATCTGAACATTAGACTTTTATTCATTTGAAATCCAGAGAAACTGGGATGGGTTTCTCCAACAATTAACATAAAAAAATACCTAAAAGGAAAGCAGCATCTTAAGGGGACCATAACTACCTATGCTACCACTAACAAATGCATATTATTTCATAGAAAATTTGTACATTGCCATGTTGGAACTCAACCAAAAACATGTATTTTAAGTTGTTTGTAGCATTGAGATACCATACATATTCTTCCTATAAATTACTTATAGAAATTTAGAAGACTGATAAACTTAAATACTTTTAAGAGATAAAGAAGAAAAAAAAAGAAATGTGTTTCAGAATGATGATTATTTTTATTATAGTATATAATCTGAAACTTCAACTGACCAAGATACACTTTTAACTATTTAATCTACACATTACTCTAACAAGTAAGAGTAGCAAAAATATTCCATTATCACCAGTACCACCACCTCCACCAGCATTACCACTTACATATTGTATTAAAATGTGCATTTAGTAAGATCATACAGCTATGACTGACATGTTACTGCCAACAGTCAGAAGAAAATATGACATGTGTATTTATAATATGAATAATGAAATCAACTTGGTTTCTTAATTTACAATTGTAAAAACAGCTACTGAAAAATGATTTCCATAATTATTTTACAAAAGATATGTCAAATGAAAGATTCACCAAAGATATGACTAGAACTAGATATATGGAATTGTTTGTTACATGTTATAATATTTGGCCCTTTCAATAACTTTTATAACATTTGGTCATTTGTCATATTGTTAGAATTATGTTTCCTACCAATACCCATTTATCAAGATTATTAAGGCATTCTCTTACAATGGTCTGGAAAATAAAATTTGAGTTGCTGGTCCTTCAAAGTCAGGCATTGCTACATTAGTAAAACTACAGCTTTATTTCACTTGCTAATGAAATAAAATCTTTTGAATAATATAAAAAAACGCTCCCATTTTTCTTTTTAAGGACTATTGTTCTAGCAGTAAATGTTTTTGTATCATTTAACATGAAAATAGTGTATATATTACCTATAAACAAAATAATTTATATAAAATAAAATCATGTATGTATATATATATGCAGCTTTTAGAAAAGAAGTATATTAATTTTTTACCAGCACTTTTTGGTATTTGGAGGAGTTCCTCCTGATTGGTAAATCTTTGGAATTCTGGCTGAGAATTTTCAGGGTAAGAGATGCCATCTAAAAATGAAATCTAAATGCTGTTTCCCTCTCCATTCTCTACATTATGAGTATGAATAATCTGTGTACTTAGAAGTTGAAACTTCACCTATTTTCTCTCATTCTTTCTTCTTTACTTTTCAGACATATTTCAATTTAAATATTACATATCTTAAAGACTAATACGAAGGGAATTAAATTTGCAGATAGAATGTAGTCTCTACCATAACACTTTAATAAAGATATTGAAGTAAGTTAATATTTTGATAAGTATTTGGGAATTACATCAAATAGTGATTATAAGAAAAAACACATACTACATAATCGGATTTTATCAATATTATTATTGGATTAGTATGTGATTATCAAAACAAATCAATGTGATAGAAATTTCAGTATTTTAGAAGAAATTTTTAGAAATTTGGCTTTTAGTAAATTAAATCTCATACAAATAAAATAATTTCTCATTGTAAAGAAAACGAGCCATAGGCAAATGGAAGCAATAAATAATAAGTAATAAATACAAGAAAAATTCATTATATTTTATAATGCTTTATTCAAATAAACAGAATGATTGTTACTCTTGCTAAAATCATATAAACATCCCAAAACAGAAATACTAAATAAAGCTCACAATGCAATCTAAGTGGTGTTCTAATATTGCAAATTTTATTTTCATTATTTTTTATTTTTAAAATTATTTTGGTATGGGGTATTGAACTCAGGACTTATTCACCACTGAGCAACATCCCCATTCTTTTTACTTTTTGTTTTGAGTCAGAGTCTCACTGAATATCAGAGGATATGACTAATTTTCTGTGACTGGACTTGAACTTGCAGTCTAAATATCTCAACCTCCTGAGTCACTGGAACTACAAGCATGTGCCACCAAACCAGTTGCAAATCTTATTCTCATTTAATACAATTACCTTGAACAAATGCATAACATACAAAATAAAAATATTTCCAATAAATAAGTACAGATTACAAAGCATGAAATATATTTGGGTATATAGCTCTATGCTTAATCTTTTAAAAAAATTAGAAGATATTAAAATAATTGATGATAATTTAATATATTATTCTAAAGAACTAAAATTTTCAAATAGAAATCATATTTAGTTATATTTTCATGAATATTGTACTTTCATTCACTTTTTGAGGGAATAAGATTGCTAGTAAGCATAAATGAATGTGTTTTTTAAAAATTGTAACACATTTGATGTAATGCTGATTGTCATGGTTATTCTTTTTTCATTATTACACAAGTTTTTAATACAAATTTCTAAAATGTTTTTATCACTTCATTATAGTTGTTCATAATAGTAAGGTCAATTTTGACAAAATCACACATGCGTGAAATAGAATTTTCTCCATTTCAATACCAAGTACTTAATCTCTCCCTTCCCTCCTCTTACTCCCTATTCCTGTTTCTCTAAACTACCTGATTCATGATAAAGGTTATTATCTATTTTTTTATTGGTGTTTTAAAGATACCTAAAAACCCAAAGGTCTAATGTTCTCTCTGATATGTGGATGATAACACACAACAAGGGAGGGTGGGGAGGGGAAGAATAGATGTCCATTGGATTAGACAAAGGAGAATGAAGGGAAGGAAGAGGGGAGGGGAATAGGAAAGACTGTAGAATTAATTGGGGATAACTTTCCTATACTTGTATATGTATACATGATGGGGTAACTCCATATCATGTACAACCACAAGAACAGGATCCTAATTAGAATAAGTTATACTCCATTAATGTACAATATGTTAAAATATACTTCTACTGTCATGTATATGTAAAAAGAACAAATAATATTTTAAAAGATTCACATACTGCTAAAATTCGCTATAGTATATCCATACATGTAAACATCATGATTTAATCAATTTCATTACACAGTTCATCCCTTTCCCCATACTTTTTGTTCTATTCCCTTCTCTACTCTATTGATTGCCATTCTATTTTCATAAGATCCCTCTGTTTTTTCATTTATTTTCATTTATTTTGCTCTAACTTCTGCATATGAGAGAAAACATTCCAACTTTTATTTGAGTCTGGTTTATTTCACTTAATAAAACATTCTCTAGTTCCATCTATTCATTAGCAAATGGCATTATTTCATTGTTCTTTAAGGTCAAGTCAAAATACATTATGCATATATACCACATTTTCTTTCTCTATTCATCTGCCAAAGGGTACCTGGTCTGTTATCATGACTTGGATATTGTGAATTGTGTAGTTATAAATATTGTTGGGTCTTTATCACTCTAATATGCTAATTTTATTTCTTTTAAATACCATGGAGTGGGAAGGCAGGATAATGTGGTGGCTTCATTTCTAGTCTTTTATTTAATTAAAATATTTTTTATTTTTACAAACACATTTTTATTCATTGTACACAAATGGGATACAACTTTTCATTTCTATGGTTGTACACAATGTAGATTCACACCATTCATGTAATTGTACATATATAAGGGTAATACTGTCTGTTTCATTCTATTGCTTTTCCATCCCCACCCCCTCCCACCCCTTTTTCCTCTACACCATCCAAAGTTCCTTCATTATTATTTTTCCTCCATCGGTCCCCCTCATTACATATTGTTATCCACTTATCAGAGAAAACATTTGGCCTTTGGTTTTTTGGGCTTGGCTTATTTCACTTAGCATATTTTCCAACTTCATCCATTTCCCAGCAAATGCCATAATTTTACTATTCTTTATGACTGAGTAATATTCCATTGTGCATATATATCACATTTTCTTTATCCATTCGTCAATTGAAGGGCATCTATGTTGGTTCCACAATCTAGTTATTGTGAATTGAGCTGCTATGAACATTGATGTGGCTGCATCACTGTAGTATGCTGATTTTAAGTCCTTTGGGTATAAACCGAGGAGTAGGTTAGCTGGGTGGAATGGTGGGTCCATTCCAAGCTTTCTGAATAATCTCCACACTGCTTTCCAGAGTGGGTGCACCAACTTGCAATGTATGAGTGTGCTTTTTTCCCCACATCCACGCCAACACTTATTATTGCTTGTGTTCTCGATAGTAGCCATTCTAATTGGAGTTAGAGGAAATCTTAGGGTGGTTTTTAATTTGCTTTTCTCTAATTACTAGGGACGATGAGCACTTTTTCATTTATTTGTTGATCACCTGTATATCTTCCTCTGTGAAGTGTCTGCCCATTTCCTTTGCCCATTTATTGACTGGGTTCTTTGTATTTTTGGTGTAAAGTTTTTTAATTTCTTTACAAACTTTGGAGATGAGTGCTCTGTCTGAAGTGTGTGTGGAAAAGATTTTCTCCCACTCTGTAGGCTCTCTTTTCACATTATTGTTTCCTGTGCTGGGAAAAAACTTTTTAGTTTGAATCTATTGCTTTTATTGATTCTTGCTTTTATTTCTTGCACTATGGGGGTCTTGTTAAAGAAGAACATGTTGGTCCTAAGCCAACATGATGGAGATTCAGGCCTAATTTTTCTTCTATTTGGTGAAGGGTCTCAGGTCTAATTCCTAGATCTTTGATCCATTTTGAGTTGCATTTTGTACAGGACAAGAGATAGGGATTTAATTTCATTTTACTGCATATGGATTTCCAGTTTTCTCAGCACCATTTGTTGAAGAGGCTCTCTGTTTCTCCATTGCATGTTTTTGGCTCCTTTGTCTAGTATGAGGTAACTGTACATGTGTGGGTTTGTGTCCATGTCCTCTATTCTGTACCATTGATCTACCTGTCTATTTTGGTGCCAACATCATGCTGCTTTTGTTACTATTGCTCTATAGTACAGTTTAAGATCTGGTATAGTGCTACCACCTCCTGCTTCACTCTTCATGCCCAGGATTGCTTTGGCTATTCTGGGTCTTTTGTTATTCCAGAAGAATTTCATGATTGCTTTTTCTGTTTGTTTGAGACATGTCATAGGGATTTTAATTGGAATTTTGTTAAATCTGTATAGCACCTTTGGAAGTATGGCCATTTTGATAATATTAATTCTGCCTATCCAAGAACATGGGAGATCTTTCCTTCTTTTAAGATCTTCCTCAATTTCTTTCTTCAATGTTTTGTAGTTTTCATTGTACAGATCTTTCACCTCTTTGGTTAGATTGATTTCCCAAGTATTTCATTTTTTTTTTGAGGCTATTGTGAATGGAGTTGTTTTCCTCATTTTCCTTTCAGATGTTTTGTCACTTATGTATGAAAATACTTTAGATTTACGTGTGTTGATTTTATATCCTGCTATTTTGCTGAATTCATTTATGAGGTCTAGAAGTTTTCTGGAGGAGTTTTTTGGATCCTTTAAATAGAGAATCATGTCATCAGCAAATAGTGATAGTTTGAGTTCTTCTTTTCCTATTCATATCCCTTTAATTTCTTTGGTTTGTCTAATTGCTCTGCCTAATACTTCAAGGATGATGTTGAGTAGAAGTGGTGAAAGAGGGCATCCCTGTCTTGTTCCCTTTTTAAAGGGAATGCTTTCAGTTTTTTCTCCATTAAGAATGATGTTGGCCATGGTCTTAGCATAAATAGCCTTTGTAATGTTCAGGTATGTTTCTACTATCCCTATTTTTTCTAGTGTTTTGAGCATGAAGGGGTGTTGTGTTTTGTTAAATGCTCTTTCTGCATCGATTGAAATAACCACATGATTCTTATCCTTAAGTCTATTGACACGATGGATTACATTTACTGATTTATGGATGTTGAACCAAGCTTGCATTCTCAGGATGAACCCCACTTGATCATGGTGCACTATCTTCTTAATATATATTTTTTTTTATTGTAAACAAATGGGATACATGTTGTTTCTCTGTTTGTACGTGGCATAAAGGCATACCATTTGTGTAATCATAAATTTACATAGGGTAATGTTATTTGATTCATTCTGTTATTTTTCCCTTCCCCCCCACCCCTCCCACCCCTCTTTTCCCTCTACACAGTCCTTCCTTCCTCTATTTTTGCCCCCCTCCCTAACCCTAACCCTAACCCTAATCCTAACCCTAACATTAACCCCTCACACACCCCATTATGTGTCATCACCCGCTTATCAGCGAGATCATTTGTCCTTTGGTTTTTTGAGATTGACTTATCTCACTTAGCATGATATTCTCCAATTTCATCCATTTGCCTGCAAATGCCATAACACAATAGCCAGATTGTGGAACCAACCTAGATGTCCTTCAATTGATGAATGGATAAGGAAACTGTGGTATATATATACAATGGAATATTACTTAATATATTTTTGGATACGGTTTGCCAGTATTTTGTTAAGTATCTTTGCACCTATATTCTTCAAGGATATTGGTCTAAAATTTTCTTTCCTTGATGTGTCTTTTCCTGGTTTGGGTATGAGGGTGATATATATTAGCTTCATAGAATGAGTTTGGTAGGGTTCCCTCCTTTTCTATTTCCTGGAATACTTTGAGAAGTATTGGAATGAGTTCTTCTTTGAAGTTCTTGTAGAACTCAGCTGAGAATCTGTCTGGTCCTGGGCTTTTCTTGGTTGGTAGGCTTTTGATGGTTTCTTCTATTTCATTGCTTGATATTGATCTGTTTATATTGTGTATGTTCTCCTGGTTTAGTTTGGGAGGATCATATGTCTCTAGAAATTTGATGATGCCTTTGGTATTTTCTATTTTGTTGGAATATAGATTTTCAAAATAGCTTCTCATTATGTTATGTATTTCAGTGGTGTCTGTCATGATATTTCCTTTTTCATCACAAATTTTAGTAATTTGAGTTTTCTCTCTCCTTCTCTTTGTTAGTGTGGGTAAGGGTTTGTGTATTTTGTTCACTTTCTCAAAGAACCAACTTTTTGTTTTGTCAATTTTTTGAATTGCTTCTTTTGTTTCAATTTCATTGATTTCAGCTCTGATTTTAATTATTTCCTGTGTTCTACTACTTTTGGTGTTGTTCTGTTTTTCTTTTTCCAGGGCATTGAGCTGCAATGTTAGGTTATTTAGTTGTTGACTTTTTATTCTTTTCTTGAATGCGTTCCATGCAATGAATTTTCCTCTTAATACTGCTTTCATAGTGTCTCAGAGATTTTGATATGTTGTATCATTGTTCTCATTTACCTCTAAGAATTTTTTTTATCTCCTCCCTAATGTTTTCTGTTATCCATGCTTCTTTCAATAGCATATTATTTAGTCTCCAGGTGTTGGAGTAATTTCTGTTTTTTATTTTATCATTGATTTCTAATTTAATTCCATTATGATCTGATAGAACACAAGGCAGTATCTCTAAATTTTGCAATTACTAAGGGCTGCTTTGTGGCATAACATATGGTCTATTTTCGAGAAGGTTCCATGTGCTGCTGAGAAGAAAGTGAATTCACTCATTGATGGATGGAAATTCTATATATGTCTCCAAACAAAAACTAAACAACGAAACCGTAGAACTCAATACCACAATTAATAACTTAGACTTAACAGACATTTCTAATCTTTAGAGGAAATCTCCATAGTGCTTTCCAAAGTGGTTGTACTAATTTGCAATCCCACCAACAATGTATGTGTATACCTTACCTCCAACACCCTTTTCAGCATTATTATTATTTTTATTCTTGATAACAGTTATTAGAACTGAAGTGAGATGGAATTTTAAGTGTAATTTTGATTTGAATTCCCTGACTGCTAGGGATGTTGAGCATTATTTTTCATGTTGCTTGACCATTTTTACTTCTTTTGAGAAATGTTTGTCTAGTTATTTTGAGAAATGTCAGTTTAGTTCATTTATTTATTGGATTCTTATTCTCTTCTCTCTCTTTTTCTCTCTCTGTGTGTGTTTGTGTGTGTGTGTGTATGTATGTGTGTGTAAGTTTAAGTTCTTTATTTATCTGCGAAATCATCTCCATTTGAAGAAGTAGCTTGCAAAGATTTTTCTAGCATTTGGTGAGTTCTATCCCCATACTCTTATTTCATTTGTTGTGCAGAAGTTTTTAAATTTGATGCTATCTATTTTTGAATTTTGGCTTTATTTCTTAAGCTTTATGCATTTTGTTATGGAAGTCAGTGACTGCACCATCATGTTCAAATGTTGAGTATTTGTTTTTGTCTAGTAGTTGCAAAGTTTCTGGTCTGGTTCCTAAGCCTTTGATACATTTCAAGTTGACATCTACATATTGATATTCAGTTTTCCTACTGGCATGTGTTAAAAAGGCTATCATTTCTCTAACGTATATTTTGACACCTTTTTCAAGTATCACATAACTGTATCCTTTTGTGTCTGAGTCTATTCCATTAATCTTCATGTCTCCTTTGATGCCAGTACCATGCTGCTCTATTACTACTGCTCCATAGTATAATATGAGACCCAGTATTGTGATGTTTCCAGAAACACCGTTTTGTGCTTAGTATTGCTTTGACTCTTTTGGTCTGTTATTGCTTAAAATGAATATTAGGACAGCTTTTTGTAGTTCTGTGAAGAATGCCATTGGTATTTGATGGGGATTGCATTAAATGTGTAACATGCTTTTGATAGTATGTCCATTTTGACAATATTAATTCTGCCTATCCAAGAACATCAGAGTCTTTCCATCCTCTAAAGTGCTATTTAATTTCTTTCTTCAGAATTCCATACTTTATTGTACAGGTCTTTTACCACCTTGGTTAGATTTATTCATAACTATTTTATGTTAATTTTTGAGTATTTTATGAATAGAATAACTTTCACTATTTCTGTCTCAAGAATTTATTATTGTCATATAGGAATAATATTGATATGTGAATGTTGCTAGTGTACCGATATTTGCTGATTTTTTTCTCAGCTCTAAAGTCTTCTGGTGGAGTTTTTGCATACTCCAGATATAGAGCATATCATCAGTGAACAGTGATGATTGACTTCTTTTCCTATTTGTATCTTTTCAATTTCCATCCCTTGCCTGATAGTTCTGGCTAGAGTTTCAAGAACTATGTTGAATAGAAATGGTGAGAGAGAATCCTCATCTTGTTCCTTACTAGAGTTTTTTCACTGTTCATTATAAAGTTGGCTTTGGGTTGGTCATATATAGCCTTTATAATGTTAAGCTAAGTTCCCTCAATATCTAGTTTCTTCAGCATCTTTAACATTATTCAAAACTGGATATTGTTAAATGCTGTTTCTGGTTCTATTGAGATGATCATGTGATTTCTTTCCTTATTTCTATTCATGCGGTGAATTGTATTGTTTGATTTGCTTACATCAAGTGGGATAAACACATTTGATCATGATGTACTATCTTCTGAATGTATTTTTTAATATGATTTGCTAATATTTTATTAAACATTTTTATGTCTGTGTTCATCAAAGAATATGGCCTCAAGTTTTCTTTCCTTAATGTGTCCTTTTCTGATTTTGGTAGCAGTGTGATACTGGTTTTAAAGAAAGAATTTGTGAGACTTCCTGCTTTTTGTTTCATGGAACAATTTGAGGAGGACTAGTATTAGTTCTTCCTTAAAGGTCTTGTAGGTGTCAGCTGAGGATCCATTTGGTCCTGTGCTCTGTTGAACAGAATTTTGAAACAGAATTCTCTGGATGTGCTAATCTGTATTTGGTGAATATATGTAGATAAGTTTAGGCATCCAATAGTTGTTTAAATGATATATATATATTGGCATGAGTCTCAGTAAAAGGAAAATACTTAATAATAAATTATATTCTGATATATTTAAGATATGAGTATCATTTATGCTAGGCAAACTCAAATTTATCAACTTCAAAGTAAACTCCTTTGGTGTTTGGTGTCTAAAGGTAGTTAAAATCATTCTAGTTGCAATTAATTTAACAAATGGAGCAAAACTATGGGTACACTCTTTTGCTGAAACTTGGAAGTTAACAAATAACATTTAATTATTTTATACTGAAAATTATATAGCATCATTAACAGACTCAAGAATATAATAATAATAGTGGATCCTGATGGAAGAAGCAATCATGTCCAAGAAAAAAATCAAGTGCTCACTCAATTAAAGAAATTGAAATACTTTGTTTTTGTGTATGCTAATTGAGAGTACTTTATAAATTGCTTTAATTCCAGAAAAGAAAACAAAGTGTTTGCCATGTGCGGTGATGCACACTTGTAATTTCAGTGACTTGGGAGTCTGAGGCAGAAATATTGGGAGTTCAAAGCCAACCTCACCAAAAGTGAGGTGATAAGCAGCTCAGTGAAGACCCTGTCTCTAAATGAAATACAAAATAGGTCTAGGGATATGGCTCAGTAGCTGAGTGCCTTGAGTTCAATCCCTGGTTCCCAGGGAAAAAAAAGTGTTCTCTTAAATTGCTTAACTTATAATTCTATGAAGATATCTCATTGAGTTAACAAACATAAAGGGGAAGACAGTGATGTATTTTTGGTATTTTTGTTTACTTAATTTAGTTATAATTGAAGTATAATCTTTATAAGAGGTGTGAATTATATCTACTAGAACACTTCTTATTGAGCAAAAAGTCTTTTTTTTACCTGATCTCAGTTCATTTACTCAATAGGAAAAAGTAAATAAAATATTGGAAGATTTCTTTCACAAATTAATTCATAGTAATTATATTATCAACTCAAAATTTGCCAATTTCTGCTAAAAAAAACAACTTGAAAAGAAGAGAATGAAATGATCTAGCATGTAGGTGCTAGATAATTTCAGTATTTATTTCGTACTTTACAGATCCATATCCTATTCACTAGGAAGGCAGCTACTATGAACGTTATTATAACTTTCATTTTCCTATTTATTAAGAGTTATTGGTATAAGAATTATATCACTT
This sequence comes from Sciurus carolinensis, assembly GCF_902686445.1. Lineage (NCBI taxonomy): Eukaryota > Metazoa > Chordata > Mammalia > Rodentia > Sciuridae > Sciurus > Sciurus carolinensis. The sequence goes on along the minus strand of NC_062232.1, from coordinate 73,262,672 downwards.
TTCTGTTCCATTATTTAAAAAATGACAGGGCAACCTCTATGATAGTTAATCATTATCGCTCTATTTTTGTGTAATGGAGGAATTAAATATAAGGTATTATGAAAAAACTGGAGGGGGGAAATAGCCATTATTTAATTTCTGCTAATGGAATCCATGAGATATTTAGACTCGTTGATGTCAGATCTGTTTTTGGTGGTGTTGTTTGTTTGTTTTTGGTGATAACTATTTCTTCTCTTTGCTATTAGTGCTTTTTAGTTATACATACATTAGGATTCATTTAGACATAATTATAAAAGCTTGTAATATACTTTTCTCTAATTCAGTCCCCAGGGCTTCTCCTTTCCCTCTCCTCCTCCCTCTCCTGTTCCCTTCCCTGTAATGTACTAATATTTCTGATATTTACTTATGGTTTACTTAATATTACTTTGTATATATACATTATAATGAGATTCACTGTGGTATATTTACAAGGATACATACAAAAGTTAGGTTAGATTCACTCCACTGTTCTATTATTCTCTCCTTCTTCCCTCCCCCTCAATTCCCTTCTTCTATCTACTCCACTGATCATTCTTCTATTTTGATGGAAACTCCCCTTTTCTTTTGCTTTTTACCTTTTCCTGTTATTTTGTAGTAGCTTCCACATATCAGAGAATATATTTGACCTATTACTTTCTGTTTCTGCTTTATTTGACGTGAAGGTCTCCAGTTCCATCAATTTACCAGAACATGTCAAAATTTAATTCTTTATGACTGAGCAATAATCCATTGTGCATATATATCATATTTTCTTTATTTGTTTATTTGTTGATGGGCACCTAGGTTGGTTTCATAGCTTTGCTAATGTGAATTGAGCTGCTATAGACATTAATGTGACTGCATCACTGTAGTATGCTGATTTTAAGACCTTTGGGTATATACAAAGGAGTAGGATAACTGAATCTGATGGTGGTTCCATTCCAAGTTTTCTGTGGAATCTCCATACTGCTTTCCAGAAAGGTTGCACCAATTTGCAGTTCCACCAGCAGTGCAAGAGTGTACCTTTCCCCCCACATTCTCAGCAACAATTATTGTTACTTGTATTCTTGATTATTGCCATTCTGACAGGAGTAAGATGGAGTCTCAGTGTAGCTTTAATTTGCATTTCTGTAATTGCTAGAGATATTTGAACATTTTTTTATACATCTGTTGACCATTTGTATTTCTTCTCTTGAGAAGTTTCCATTTACTTTTTTTTTGCTGATTTATTAACTGCATATTTTAGTATTAAAATTTTTAAGTTCTTTATATATTCTATATACTAATGCACTATCTGAGTAGCAAGTGGCTCTTCCTTCATGTTCTTGATGGTCTGCTTTGCTTTGCAGAAACTTTTAAATTTCATGCTATACCACTTATTGTTTTTTGATTTTATTTCTTATGCTTTAGGAGTCCTGTTAAGGAAATCAATGTGCCAATATGTTGGAGGGAAGGAACTATAATTTCTTCTAGCAGTTCCAAAAATTCTTCTCTAATTCCCACATCTTCATTTACTTTGAGTTGACTCTCGTGCAGGGTATGAGATAGGGGTCAAGTTTCATTTTCCTTTATATGGATATCCTATTTTCAATGTATATTTTTTTAACTTTGTCTAAAATGAGATGACTGTATTTATGTGGGGTTTTCTCTATGTCTTATCACCTACTTCATTGATCTTCATGTCAGCTTTGGTGTCAGTACCATGCTGTTTTTGCTACTATTGCTCTGTAGTATAATTTAAGTTCCATTTTTATGATGCCTCCAGCATTGTTCTTGTTCAGGGTGGTTTTCTGTTGTTTGTTTGTTTGGGGAGGGGGTTTTGGACTGTAGTGGGTCTCATATTGTTCTAAGTTAATTTTAGAATTGGTTTTCTAGTTATGTGAACAATGTCATTGAATTTTGATGGGGATTACATTGAATCTGTATAATGCTTTCTCTGGTATGGCCATTATGACAATATTAATTGTGCCTACCCAAGAATATGGAGGTCTTTTCCTTTTCTAAGTTCGTTATCAATTTCCTTCTTTAGTGTTTTACAGTTTTTATTGCAGAATTCCTTTACCTCCTTCATTAAATTAATTTCCAACTATTTTATTTTATTTCATTGAGATTTTTTGAGTGGAATAGCCTTCCTAATTTCTTTAGATTCTTTATTGGAATATAAGAACGTGGTTCATTCATGTATGCTGATTTTTGTATCCTATTACTTTATTAAATTTGTTCGACAGTTTTAGAAATCTACTAGTGGAGTTTTTTTTTTTTTTTTTTTTTTTTTTTTTTTTTTTTTGGTGGGATCTTCTAAATATAAGATCGTGTCATAAGCAAACAGATCATTTTAAATCTTTTTTTCCTATTTCCTTTAACTTCCTTGTTACCTGGTTGCTCTTACTCAGGTTTCAAGGACTATATTGAATAGGAATGGTGAGAGTGGGCATTTTTGTCTTGATACTGTTTTTAAAGAAAACATTTTCAGTTTTTCTTTGTTTAGTGTGATGCTGGCATTGTATTTGTCAGATATAGTCTTTACAAAGTTGGTGTAAGTTATTTCTGTCCCTAGTTTCACTCAGGTTTTACACATAATTGGTTGCAGCATTTGTCAAATGTTTTTTCTGCCTTTACTGAAATAATCATGTGATTCATGTCCTTATCTCAATGTAATGAATTATGTTTATTGATTTGTTTATATTAAAACAACCTTGTGTAGCTAGGATGAAACCCAATTGATCATGGTGCACTCTCTTCTTAATGTGATTTTTAATATAGTGTGCGAATATTTAATTAAGAATTTTTGGTGTTTGTTTATTAAAGATATTGGTCTAATGTTTTCTTTAATCAATGTTTCTTTGCTTAGTTGTGGTATGAGGGTGATACTGGTCCTACCAAGTAAAATTGGCTGCATTTTCTCCTTTTCAACTTCATGGAATAATTTGAGGAGGAGTGATGTTATACTTCTTTAAAGGTCTGATAGAACTTAGCTGAGAATCCCTATGGTTCCAAGCTTCTTTTGTTGAAAATATTTTATTCAATTTTATTACTTAAAATTTATGTGTTTTCATTCTCTATATCCACATGATTCAATTTGGGTAGGTCATATATATTTAGGAATTTGTCAATATCTTCAAGATTTTCTTGGAGTATAAATTTTCAAGACAATTACTAATATTCCTCTGAAATTTAGTAACACCTGTGGTAATATTTCATTTTTCATCTCTAATTTTGTTAAATTGGGTCTTTTCTACCTTTATTTTGATTAGTGTAGGTAAGGATTTAACAATCTTATTTATCCTTTCAAAACAACAACTCTGTTTCATTGATCTTTTGCATGTTTTTATTTTCAATTTCAATGATTTTGGTCTGATTTTAATAATTCTTGTCTTCTACTGATTTTATTGTTAGTTTGTTCTTTTACTAGAGCTTTGAGTTTTAATGCTAGATTATTGATTTGGTATCCTTCAATTGTTTTAAAGCACGAGCACAGTGCTGCAAACTTTCCTCTTAAAACTGGCTTTATAAAGTCCCAGAGATTTTGGCATGTTGTATCACCACTCTAACTTCTTTCCAGAATTTTAAAAATTTCTCCCCTGATTTCTTCTAATATCCATTCAAAATTCAAAATGGTATTATTTAATCCCCAAGTGTTAGAGTGATTTCTGTTTTTTAGCTTGTTGATTTCTAATTTCATTCAATTATGATAGGATAAGATCCAAAATATTATTTTTTTTGCTAAAATTTACTCTATGACCAAAATGTGATATATTTATAAAATGTTCCATGTATTGCTGAAAAGAAAGTGAATTCAGTCCTTTGTGGATGAAATATTCTCTAGATGTCTTCTAGATATCCATTTGATTAATAATATTTTTTAATTCTGAAAAATATTTACTTATATTTATCTGTAGAGCTCTGTATATGTGAAGGACTCTGCTCATAGATCTCCCAATCTATGTCATTTGATTAGAGTTTAGACCATTTACATTAAATGGTATTATGGAAAGATGATTTTTATACCCTGCCATGTTGAGATTTTTCTAAAGCTTAATTATTCTCCTTTGTCTCTTCTTTTAGTGTAATTGATCACAATGCTGTGTTTTTATATTTCTTAATGAAATATTTCCTTGAGTATGTACCTTGGTGTAAGATTTGTGGTTATGAATTCTTCTAATTTCTGCTTATCATGAAATGTTTTTATTTCATCTTTCAATTTGAATGATGGTTTGACAATATATAGTGATCTCGTTTGCCATTTATTTTTATTTTATTTAGGAGCTTGGTATTTATTATTCAAAACCTTCCCGTCTTAGTTTCTGGTTTGAGAAATTATTTAAAAATTGAATTGGCTTACCTATAAATATGGCCTGCTATTTTTGTCCCGCAGTTTTTAAATTTCTGTCCTTATTCTACATATTAGGCATTTTCATTATAGTGTATCTTAGAGAAAGTCTTTTGTGATCCTATTTTCAGTTCTACATGTGTTTCATAATTAAATTTCCATCTAGTTTCTATGATTTTGAAAATGTTCTGATATTATTTCATTGAAAAGACTGTGCATCCCTTTAATTTGTATTTTAATCCTTAATCTAATCCAGTGATTCTTGATGTTATCCCAAATTTCTTAAATATTCTTGTCATATTCTCCTCACATCTTATCCTTATGGTTAACTTTTATCTACATTGTAATATAGTTTGCCTTCAAGGCCTAAAAATTTATCTTTGAATTTATCTTATCTGTTTTTGATGCTCATCATTAAATTGTTTGATTTAGGTTTTTGACTCTTTCATCCCCAGGATTTCTATTTGGTTCTTTTTAAGAATCTCTCTTCAATGAAATGATCTTTCACTTTCTATATATTATCTCTAATTTTACTACTTACATCTTCTTTTGTCTCATTGAACATTTTAACTAAAAAATTTCTAAATTATTTCTCTGATATTTCCTCCATGGTGATTTCAATGGAGTCAGCTATTAAATTGTTATGAATTGTTTGGGGTGGTTTGTTCCCTTGTTTTGTCATACTGATTTTGTCTACCCATCTATTGAGCTGGTTTTTACTTCTTTTATGCATGGGACTATTTTGTGAGCTTCTTTCTCTTGAGCATATTTAAGAGAAAGACTATCTCTCTCTGGATTAATATCCTGGTATTGATCATTTAAATCAATGTGTGTGGCTTCAGCTGTTCTCAGTATCAACCCCACTTTTGAGAGAAGCCTCCAAGATTTATATAGTACAATCAGTTTAGAACAAAGCCACATATTGGTTATCCTCATGAAAAGAGAAAACTTTCTGATACTGTTTTCCACAGTTCCTATCTGGATAATTCAGGTATAAACTTGTAGCAAATTTTATACTGGAAAAGGTTAAAAATTAGTTACCATATATAGTGAAATTGCTATAACTTTATTGACTGAAAGAGGGAAAAGGGAAAAAATGAGCAAAAGATAGAAAAAAAAACAAAACAGAAAAAATATAATGCATACCAAGTATTATTCCAAGGAGAAAATATTGGAACCAGAAGCATATCATGGAAACAAAAGAGGAATTAAGTGGAGCAAATATATACCAGAGTTAGGAATACAAAGAGAGAATGATTCCATTTAATGCTTTAAAACATTACAAGAGAGGTATTCAAATGGGTTGAGAGTATAATGTTGTTTGTTAGAATAATAATTTTCAGCCTTGATAAAGAGTAATATATATGATTAACGTTGACATTATTGTTATTTATAGTAAACCATGCCAAAGTGAAGAAATTCTTACTCAATGTTGGTTTGAATGTCATTAGGATTTGGATAATTTAGAAGATGTCTGTCATTCTTTGGTCTTGAATACCTCCAGAGGTGCTGGGGCACAGGAGCCTCTCTTGTAGTTCCTATGAACCTCTAACCACCTGGTTCTGGTTTATCAGCTCAGGGGCCTGAGGTCGACTGCTGGGAGGTTGCCATGTGGTGTCTGTTGGTTGTTTCTTTCTTATACAGGAGTTAGGGATGCACGACTCAGGGCTATTGCTGTGATTGCCATGGGTAACTGTGTATCTGCTCTCCTCTATGGAATTATTTTTGAAGTGGCATAGAGCTAAGCGACCATCTGTGGTGATGAATACGCTGTGGGTGATCTATTGTACATAATCATTCCCCTTGGCTGGAGCAGTTGACTGGGGTACTGTCTTTACTATTAAGTAAATAGACTCATGTAATATGAAATATTTGAAAGTTACCATTTTATCATTGAATAATTTTATTTCTCTAGGAAAAAATCAGAGAAATGAAATATTTTAAAACATACCAATTTATTTTTCATAAAAGATATCAAGTATCTAGAAGTAAATTTCTTTATTTTTTATCTTTATTTATTTTTTGGTACCAAGGATTGAATTCAGGGGCACTTTCTCACTGGGTCACACCTCCAGTCCTTTTTATATTTTATCGAGAGATAGGGTCTTGCAAAATTGGTCAGAGCCTTTCTAAGTTGCTGAGGTTGGCTTTCCTGCCTCAATCTCCTGAGCCTATAGGATTAAGGCTCACTGGGCCAGGTCTAGAAATAAATTTATAATTTCAGGCTATGAGCTAGTTGACAGTAACATTACAGAGGATTTGAATGGCTGAAATGATACAGTACATCCAACATTTATAAGATTCAATATTTTAAAGATGTTAATATCCATCTATATATTTATATTCATAAAATAAATTTTAACTAAAACTTCAAATGTTTTTGGCAGTATTTGAGTTGATTTAAATATTTTTAGATAAAGAAAAAATTTCATCATAGAAAATGCACTTTTAAAGAAGAATTTGTGAGAAGTACTGGTTCAGCATCATACCAAGTCTTATAAGCATATAGGAATTAAAACATTGTGGTATGTTTGACATAGGAAACATCAGATGAATGGAAAGTAACAGATTCCAGAAAGAGAACAATATTTGAATAACAACATAAATTATGACAATGGTGACATTAAACAACAGTGGATACTTCCATCTAGGAAGTATCCAAGGACAAAAGTGATATCAAGAGGTTTACAAAAGAGCAAATACTTTCTCATAAATAAAATTTTTAAAAACTGGAAAAGTTAGTCATAATCAACCTTTTTGGATCTCTCTCTCTCTCTCTCTCTCTCTCTCTCTCTCTCTCTCTCTCTCTCTTTCTCTTACTCTCTCGGTACCAGGGATTAGGGTCAAGGGCACTTAACCACTGAGCTATATCTCCAGTAATTTTTATTTTTTTATTTTGAGACAGGGTCTTCCTAAGTTCCTCAGAGCCTCGCTAAGTTTCTGAAGCTGGCTTTGAATTTTGAAATCCTTCTAACTCAGCCTCCCTAGTTTCAGGGATTACAAGCATGTGTTACCATACTCAAAATAGTACTCTTAAAAATTTACTCAAGGCTTACAACAATCTGGAATTTCTTTCAAGATAAATGATAAATCTTGGTAATACCTATTCCATTCCCTCTTTCCCCAATTGTGTCACCTGGAAAACCAACAAGCCTACAGTCATGATAAATCCCAAGAGCCTGGAAGACAGTAGAGTAGATATATTAGAATTGGATATCTCTTGAAAACCAATTATAGAAAATAATGTCATTATTTGACCTGTCTAGTAGTGTCCTGGGAAATATCACTTACAGGGATTTTCTTTATTTGACCTGACACAGAGATTTTCCTCATGTAGAAAGCCTTTTCCAGAGAAACACTTGTGAAAAACCATAAAAGAAATTGGCTTATCATCACAGCTGTCTGAGGTTGTTCTGAATTCTGAGACAAATAAAGAGCTTGTCAAAAACTTAAAATGAAAAGCTTGGAAATTAAATGATTAGGATACTTCATAAATCTCTGACATATTTCTTGTTATCTAGAGAGCCACATGTATTTATCTGTAGAACCGTGTGTATGTGAAGGACTCTGCTCATGCCCAGGAATGCCTTGAAAAGATCCTAAACTTCCAAATTCTACATGAAATTTAGTGTTTGCAACTGCATCAAGTTCAGACTATAGCAGAGCTGTAAATCAGATAAGCATTACAGGATGTCCAAAACTGCACACATGTTGGTAAAGCCTAGAAGAATATTTGGTTCAGAGATTTCAGAAAATCTATATCCAGTTTCTAACTGGTCAATGAAATTAACTGAGCAATGAATAAGATAACAAAGAATACATACATGACATAATTAGTTCAGGAATATTAATAAATAAATAAACATTAAAAATAGCAAGAACAGCAACAAGAATAAAACACAAAGGGGAATAATCTGATTTCAGTTTCTTTTCATTATTTAATGTGTTCAGTCTTTTTCTCTTTCATTCTTTTTCTTTTTTCCTTCTTTTTTTTTTGTACTGACAACTAAACTCAGTGACACACTATCAGTGAACTATATCCTCAGCCATTCTTTTATTTTTATTATGAGATGGGGTTTCCCTAGGTTGCCAAATGCTTTACTAAATTATTGAGACGGGTCTCACACTGGAAATATTTCTTCCTTTGTCTTCCAAATTGCTGGGATTACAGACAAATGCCACTGTGTCTGTCTAAGATGTTCAGTTTTCAAAAGTACATTATGAAAAATAAAACATTTTTCTACATGCAGAAATAAAAAATGAATGAATAGACACTGAATTCATGGAAGTATATATATTACACTTACTAGAAAGGCTTTAAGAACAGTCAATGTACTAAAAGAACTTCAGCTTCTAAAGAAAATACACAACCAACCAAAAAACACAAAAACAGATGCTTAACAGCACTAAGTAAAAGGCAAATCAAAACCATGAGTGACCTGTATATACTCATTTGCAGCCCCACCAACAATGTATGCATATACCCTTTCCCCCACATCCTCGCCAATATTTGTTGTTACTTGTATTTTTGATAGTTGACCTTCTGACTGGAGTGAGATGAAATCTCAGTGTAGTTTTAATATGCACTCATCTAATTGCTAGAGGTATTGAACATTGTTTCATATACTTGTTGATCATGCATATTTCTTCTTTTGAGGAGTGTCTGTTCAGTTTCTTTGCCCATTTATTAATTGGGTTATTTGTTTTCAGTATTAAGTACTTGAATTTATTGTATATTCTGAAAATTAACACCCTATCTGAGGTACAGGTGGCAAAGATTTTATCCCATTCTGTAAGCTCTCTCTCCACACTCTTGTTTCCTTTGCTGTGAAGAAGCTTTATAAATTTGATGTCATCCCATTTATTCATTTTTTATTTTATTTCTTGCATTTTAGGAGTCTTGTTAAGGAATTTATTTCCTGATCCAAAATGTTGCGGTGTTGGGCCTACATTTTCTTCTAGCAGGAGCACTTGGTACCACTTTCGAGACTACTTAATGGGGATGGGATAATTATACTTTGCACTATGAGAAGGATATGAACCTAGGAACCTAAGTTTGGAATTCTTTGACTTGGATATTGTTGAAATGCATATCCCAAAGTTTTATGAATTGAAGTTCTTTCCTCACTGTGAGGTAATAAGACTGTGAAAACTTAATCTGACTATGATGTTTAGAGACAGGAGCCTTCAGAAGGTGATTATGGTAACAAATTCATGTGGACTGAGTACTTGCATGAGAAGAGTGAGAAAGACCAAAGTACAATAACACACACGTGCTTTCTCTGTCTCTCACCTTGTGATCCCTTGAACTGCCCCAGTAATAGACCAGCAAAAAGAACATCACCAGTTGTATCCTTTCAATCTTGTATCTCCAGAACTATGAGCCAAAATAAACCTCATTTCTTTATAAGGTCACTCACTCTCAGGTATTTTATAGTAATAAAAAAGGATTAATAAATATTATAAAGTAATGATTACAATAAAGTGAGTCTCATGATTTTTTTTGCTTCTCAGTGCACATAAAAGATATGTTTTATTACAGTGTGGTCTATTAAGTGTTCAATAGCATTGTCTAAAAGTATACATATCATTATTAAAAATTCTTTGTTGCTAAAATATGCTAATGGTCATCTGAGTCTTCAGTGATTCATAATATTTTTGCTGGTAGAAGGTCTTCCCTTTGTGATGATGACTATTGACTGAATAGGACAGTGGTTGCTGAAATGTAGGGTTGTGTCAATTTCTTAAGAAAACAACTATAAACTGTATTGAAAATTGACTCTTGCAAAATATTTATGTTCATCATATCATGCTGTTATAATTTTATACATGGTGAAATTTCTTTCTTAATTGGAGTCATATCTCCCAAAACTGGCTGCTGTTCTATGAACTCATTATGTTAAATATTGTAAGACTTTTGTTTTTCTTTAATTCACAAAATTTTCATCGAACCTATATTTTATCTTAAAAAAGCCCCAAAATGTTCCGTTCTCTTTGCTCATTCATAAAAAGCAATGATTGATGCATTACAGTTGTGTCATGAGATTGCAGAAAGTCATTGTATAATTTATCATTAAGAGGCTAAACATGTAATTCCAGTTCTCTTGTTATTTCCACCACTTCTGCAGTTACTTCCTCCCCTGAAGTCTGTAACCTCTCAAAGTCATTCATTAAGTTCAAAATCGACTTCTTCCAATCTCCTGCTGATGTTTATATTTTGACCTTCTCCAGTGAATACTGAATATTCTGTTATATTTAAAACAATGAATCCTGTCCAGAAGATTTTTGATTTACTATTCCCACAACCATCAGAGGAATCACTATCTATGGAAGCTATAGCCTTATGAAATGTAATCCATAAAATAAAAAGATTTGAAAATCCAAATTACTCCTAGATTCATGAGCTGCAAAATGAATGCTGGGTTAGCAAGGATGAAAATAATTAACTCATTATACATCTTCATAAAAATTCTTCGGTGACCTGATGCATTGTCAATGAACCATAATATTTTGAGTGGCACATATTTTCTAAGTAGTAGAAGTCAACTATGGGCTAAAATAATCAGTAACCCATGTTGTAAACAGATGTGCTATCATCAACACTTTTTTGTTCCATTCATAAAGCACAAACACAATAGATTTAGTATAATTTTTAATGGACCTGGTATTTTCATAATGGTAAGAGAGCATTGGTTTCAACCTAAAATCACCAGGTGAAATATTTCCTAAAAAGATATTATGCCTGTCCTTTGAAACTTTTAATTCAGAAATTGGCTTTTCCTCTACAGCTATGAAACTCCTACCTGACATTTCCTTTCAACATCAGATTGATTTTTTTACATCAAAAATCTGGTTTTTTTAATATAGTTCTCCTTCATGAATTTTCTTAGTAGATTTTTTAATATCTTGCTACAATTTTTATATCAGCACCTGATGTTTCCTCTTGCAGTTTTATATTACGGAGATGACCTCTTTAATTCAAGCTTATGACACAATGTGTATTAACTTCAAGCTTCTTTTCTGCAGCTCCTTCATTTCTCTCACCATTTATATAATTGAGCAGAGGCTTGCTGAGCAATATGATGTGACTTTAGACTATGTCTAAAATAATTTAGTAACCTCAATAGATGCCAAGAAGGCTTTTGAAAAATTTCAGCACCCATTCATGATAAAAACACTGAAGAAAAAAGGGATAGAAGGAACCTACCTCAACATTATAAGGACTAAATGGGAAAAAGCCAAAGAAAAACTCATAGTAAATGAGGAAGTACTGAAAACATTTTCATTAAAATCTAGGACAAGACAAAAATGTCCACTCCCACCAATTATATTTAATATGGTGCTAGAAATTACTCAAGATAAAAAAATAAAAGGGATAAAAATAGAAAAAGAAGTCAGATTATCACTGTTTGCAGATGGTATGAGCCTATACCTAGAAGATAAAAAAAAAAATTAAAAAACCCTCCACCAAATTTTGCAATGCAACAGTTTCCAAAATCAATGTACAAAAATCAATAGGTTTCTTATATAGCAACAGCAAATATTTTGAGAAAGAATCAGGAAAAAAATTCCATTCACAATATTTTTTTTTTATTGTAAACAAATGGGATACATGTTGTTTCTCTGTCTGTACATGGCATAAAGGCATACCATTTGTGTAATCATAAATTTACATAGGGTAATGTTGTTTGATTCATCACAATATTTTTAATAAAATAAAACATCTAGGATTAAAATATCTAACCAAGGTGGTAGAAGAGTTTTACAATGAAAACTATAGAATTTTCAAGAAAAAAATTGAAGAAAACCTCAGAAGATTGAAAGACCTCCCAAGTTCATATACAGACAGAATTAATGTTGTTAAAAATGTCCATTCTTCCAAAACAATAAAGTTATTCAATGCAATTCCTATCAAAATACCAATGACATTCTTTACTGAATGTCCTAAAATTCTTTTTGAAAAGATAAAAGACCCAGAATAGCCAAAGCAATTTTAGACCAAAAAAGCTATTCTGGAGGCATCATAATATCAAAGCTATAGTAACACAAACTGCCTGGTACTGGCATAAAATCAGACACAGACCAATGGTACATAGTAGAAGAAACAGAGATAAACACATATAGATACATACAGTCATCTGATCCTTGGCAAAGGTACCAAAAACATACATTGGAGGAAGGACAACTTTTTAATAAATGGTGCTGGGACAACTGGTTATCCATTAGAAGAAAAATGAAACTAGACGCTTATTTCTCACCCTGCAAAAAAAAATCAAATCAAAATGGAGCCATGACCTGTGAATTAGATGAGAATCTATGCAACTCCTAAAAGAAAATTTAGGGTCAACACTCCTGCTTTTAGGCACAAGCAACCACTTTTAGGCAAAAAGCAACCACACCTAAAGATCAGCATCTAAAGTCAAGAGTTAATAAATGGATAATATCAAGTTAAAAAGGTTCTGTACCACAAAAGAAGCAATTAAGAACATGAAGAGAGAACCCACACAATGGGAGAAAATTTTTTCTAGCTACTCTTTTGACAGAGGATTAATACCTAGAATATATAAGGAGCTCAAAAAATTTTACACCAAAAAAAAATCAAATAACACAATTAATAAATGGGTAAATGAGGTAAACAGACACTTCTCAAAAGAAGAAATACAGTGTTGGGTTTGTGTGCGAACTCGGAGCTGCAGGGTCCGGAGGTCGGCTCGTGGGCGGCTGAAGGTCTTACGCGGATCAGACGACTGTGGGGCGGCTGGGTAGCTGAGCCTCCCCGCTATGGAGCCCTCGGAGGCCACAATCAGGAACCTGCCCTGGGTTGAAAAATACCGTTCACAAACAAGTTTTCAAATCTAATATGGTCCAAGTGTCTTTCAAAGTACTGACCTCCAAAGTTTATGAATCTAATATTTGGCACTGTTTACTTTATAAGCACTAATGCTGATTTTCTGGTCCAGACTTAGATTCTTATAAAACAGTGAACACTTTAAAAACTACTTTAAAAACTAATCTTTTTTTTTCCCCTCTTGCAGAATTATTAGCAGGCCTCAATGATGTGGACACTAAGGAAAAACCTTGAATTTTAAATACAGAGCTAGCCTCTGAATTGTGCCATCAGAGGCCATTGGGAGGAACTGTCAAATTAAGGCCAGCCCTAAACCTGGACCTTCTCAAAGGCCTGATGGTAGACACAATGGTCTGGTTTACAGTTTTGCTTAAAAGCTGGCTTGGTGCTCACCACAAGTGATCCTTCTTCCTTAAACGGTTGTACAGATGCTGACTTGTCTCTGCTATCACTGAATAAACATTCTTTTAGGCTGTTCCTTAAAAAAAAGAAAAAAGAAGAAATACAAATGGTCAACAATTATATAAAAATATTTAGCATCATTAACAATCTGGAAATGCAAATCAAAACTATACTGAGATTACCACTCACAGTAGTAGAATGGCAGTCAAGAATACAAAGAATAATGAACGCTGAAGAAGATATGGAGTAAAAGAAACACTTTTACACTATGGGATTCATTATTGAGGCTACTCAAAATACTAGATATGGGACAGCATAGGACCCACCTATACCACTTCTTGTTATTTATGCTGAAGTATTAGTCATCTAACTACAGTGATACATGCATACCCATGTTTATTGCAGCACAATTCATAACAGTCAAACTATGGAACCAGGTTTGGTGTCCATCAATTAATGAATGGATAAATAAAATGTAGTATATAAACACAATGGAATTTTAATCAGACAAAAAGAAAAGTGAAATTATAGCATTTGCAGGAAAATGGATGGAGCTAGAGATCATTGCATTAAGCAAAATAAGTCATACATGGAAGGTTAAGGTTTAAATGTTTTCTCCCATATTTGAAAGATAGAGAGGGAAAACAAAAACAAAGGTGAGGTTAGCTATCTCTCACCCTGCACAAAACTCAACTCAAAATGGATCAAGGACCTTGGAATCAGACCAGAGACCCTGCACCTATAGAAGAAAAAGTAGGTCCAAATCTTCATCATGTTGGCTTAGGATCAGACTTCCTTAACATGACTCCCATAGCACAAGAAATAAAAGCAGGAATCAATAATTGGGATAGATTTAAGCTAAAAAGCTTTTTCTCAGCAAAGAAAACTATCAACAATATGAAGAGATAGCCTACAGAGTGGGAGAAAATCTTTGCCACCCATACTTCATATAGAGCACTAATCTCCAGAATCTATAAAGAACTCAAAAAATTTTACACCAAGAATACAAATAACCCAATCAATAAATGGGCTAAGGAAATGAGCAAACACTTCACAGAAGATCTACAAGCAATCCTCAGATATATGAAAATATGTTCAACATGTCTAGTAATAAGAGAAATGCCAATCAAAACTACACTAAGATTCCATCTCACCCCAATTAGAACGGCTATTATCAAGAATACAAGCAACAATAGGTGTTGGAGAGGATGTGGGGAAAAAGGTACACTCATACATTGCTGGTGGGGTTGCAAATTGGTGCAGCCACTCTGTAAAGCAGTGTGGAAATTCCTCAGAAAGTTTGGAATGGACACACCATTTCACCCAGCTATCCCACTCCTTGGTCTATACCCAAAGGACTTAAAATCAGCTTACTGCAGTGATACAGCCACATCAATGTTCATAGCTGCTCAATTCACAATAGCTAGATTTTGGAACCAACCTAGACACCCTTCAGTTGATAAATGGATAAAGAAACTGTGGTATATATACACAATGAAATATAGAGAAAAAAAAATTATGGCATTTGCAGGTAAATGAATGCAGTTGGAGAATATCATACTAAGTGAGATAAGCCAATCCCAAAAAACCAAAGATCAAATGATCTCTCTGATAATTGGATGATGATATATAACGGGGGATGGGAGGGAGGCAAGAATGAAGGAAGAATGTATTGTGCAGAGGAAAAAGAAGGGTGGGGAAGGGGTGGAGAGAAGGAAAAATAACAGAATGAGACAAATATCATTACCCTACCTACATGTATGATTACACAAATGGTGCAACTCTACTTCATGTACAACCAGAGAAACAACAGTTGTACCCCACTTGTGTACAATGAATCCTAATAAATAAATGGAAAAAAAAAAGGTGAGGGTAGATCTCATAAAAATCAAAGGGCAATCAATAGAGGAAAGGGACCAAAGTATGGGAGCTACGGAGGAGCAGGGGAGCTCTCGGAGTAATATTAGCCAAATTGTGTTGTTATATTGTGCATGTATGAATATGTAACAATAGATCCCATCAGTATGAACAACTATAATGTACCAATAAAAATGTGGGAAAGAAAAGAAAAAGAAAATGCACAAAACACACGCAAAAAGAAGAAAATGTGTGTCTAGTTTGATCTTCTAACTAGAACACTACAATTTATTGTTTATTAGGAATAAAGCTATTTTACTTTCTTATGTGTGTTTAACTTCTTTCAGGAACTTTTCCTCTGCATTTGTAATTTGTCTGTTTGGCACAAGCAACTTAACTTGTGCCCTATATCAACTTTTGATAGAGCATCTTCACTAAACTTAATCATTTAGAGTTTTTGATTTAAAGTGAGAGATAAGTGAGTCTTGTTTTTGGTTGAACAATTGGAGACCATTGTAGAGGTTTTAATGGTCTAATTTTAGTATTATTTATTCTCATGAAATAAGGATGGCCTTAAGATAGGAATGGAGGAGAATGGTGAGTCAGTTGAGAATTCAAAGTAAGTGACATGGCTTCCCAGTTGCCAAGCCATGTAGCTGCAATGGCAGCCTGAGTGGGTTGGAACCCTCTGTTGGGTGGAGCCACCCCATACAGGATCAGTGGACCCGTGTGGTAAGAGCACTAAAGTATGCCAAGGCCTGCTAACCACTGACTGCATGCTGTAGTGATGCCTGCTGCAGATACACACTCAAGAAAGCATTGCAGCTCTATCTGAAGACCTCAACTTCCCACTTCCTGCCTACCATAAGAAAAAGGATCTGGGGCAAACTTGAATGAAATTTGCCCTCAATAATTGACCAACAGTGTTAGTACCTTTCTAAGTCTCTATTAGCATAAATTTGGACCTATATCAGTGCACCAATTGCTATATAAACCTCTAAACTAGCACAGTCATGGAGAAAACCAGCCATTGGGTCTCTTCTTGTGCTGCAAGACTTGTATTCCTGTTATCAATAAATCTTATGGTTACACTCATCCTGGTCTGTGGATCTCCTTCTTCTAATTCATGACACAAGAAACCAGAGAGAAGTAGAAATTGAAGATGAGCTGCTGGGGTCTGCTGCAACACTGGAGAGTCTGGTCTGCCATTAAGAGCTGCAACAATTCTCTGATTCAGAGACCTGCAGCTTCTGTAGTCCCTACCTCCCAGCAGAAGCAGTGAATCAAGTTTCATCTCAGAACTCCAGTTTCACAAGTACATTTATAATTGTGTACACCATCTTACATGGACATGGTTTATGGCACCCTGAAACATCAAATATCACTGATTACAGATCATGATAACAGAGATGATAAAAAAATTTAACATTAAAATGTTTGAAATACTGCAAGAACTACTGAAATGTGATGATACAGAGACATGAATTGGGTATATGCTGTGAAGTAATGGCATTGATAGTTTTGCTTGAAACAGTCTTGTCACAATTTGTTAAAAAATCAATATCTGAAACATGCAAAAAAGCACACTGGGAAAAAACTTTGTATGCCTGTGTAAAAATGATGAATAAGCATTTGAAAAGATACTGAACATCACCGATCCTTCAGGAATTGGGAATTAAAAACACAATGACATACCACTTCACATTTATCAGTATGCCTATTATTAAAAAATAACGAAATAATATATTAGTGAAAATATGATGAAGTTGAAAAGCTTTTTATTATTAGTGGGAACATTAAATAGCACTGTGGAAAATACTTTGAAACTGGTATGGATTTTTCCTCCAAATATTAAGCATGTAATCCAGCAATTCCACTCTAGGTTGTGTATGAAAGAATCAAAATTGACCAGAAGAAATACTTTTATAATTATAGCATCTGTCTACATATTACCCAAAAAAGGAAACAACCTAAGTGTCTTTGCATAGTTAAATTAATAAATGAAATGTGGTATATACATACAATGTAATATTTTTCAGCTTTAAAAAGTAAGGAAATCATGTCACATGATACAACATGAGTGAATACTGGACTCAGCCTGTGAGAAATAGGCCAGTCACAAAATGAGAGGGAGAACTTTTCGAAGATGAGAATAACTTCAAGTTATCAGGAAGGGAATTTCTTCCTAATCAAGGCACAACAGAATAACATAAATGATTAATATATTCTCTATTCATCAGAAACACATTAGAATTATAAAAATTCAAACCCATGATGGAAGAATATGTATACAATCAGTGTCTACACACACGTTTATTATCTAGAATATTTGAACTCCTCCAAAACACACACACACATAAACACACACAGATGTAGATATTGACATATTAGAGTTTAATACATAGAAAAAATATGTGAAGAATAAAAATATGTAATTAACATAAAAGTCATAGTAAGTATTATGTCTAATGAGATGATAAGAGGATTGAGATTAGACAGGGTTGGTGGGATAGTTCTGAGTAGCTAGTAATGTTTTATTTCTTTTTGCAGATGGTGATTGTAGAGTACTTCATGAATATTCATTTTTATGCTATACATTTTTGTTTTGTTTACTTATTAAATTTATAGCATATTTAACAACTAAAATGTTATGCTGAATGATTAATAAGAAACATTAATATACTATGAAGTTAAAAGCCTTAGTGTTTGCATAGACTATGAAGTTAGAAGCCTTAGTGTATTAGTCTTTTTTAAAGACTGAATAAGTATTGAACATTTATAAAGTGTAACCTTAAAAAGATTGCCACTGAGGTTCTTTTTGCCTTTGTAAAATAATCTTAAAAGAGTTTTAAAGTAAATACTTCAAAGTTTGAAATAATTTAAATAGCATTTTAATGTTTGTTTTATATAAATATTTAACAAAATGTGTTTACTTCCTGTTAGCAGATTCAGCTTTCAACAAGAAAGATGATTCCCAATTACATGAAACGAAAAGTTTGAAATCTTATTTTACTTCCATTATCCGAGAGGAACTACTGAAAATACACATCCGAACACTGATGCAGAAATGAAATTTTCAAGTATTTTTTTAGTCCCAGTTTTCCCCACAATACCTCATTTTGTATATATTCTGCTTTGATTCAAGTAGTTTTTTGAAATATACTTCTGTACTTGCTTAATTCTTATAGCATTTGAATTTGAATTGTGTTATCATGGAAACTCATATCTTATTGATAGATTTCAATTGTGCTGATTGGTGAGAAAAATATTTTGACACTCTATTATTTGCATTTTTAAAATCTCTTATAAGATAGAAATACTAACAAAGGCACTTATCTAGTCAAAATCACAGCCAGGGAAAGTCATTATGCAGTGCTTAAGAAAATTTATTTAATTCTTAAACTGAGTTTTAAAACAAAATTTTGTAGCAAAGTTTAGACAACTAAGGAAAAATAAGAAAATGTCACATGACCTGCATCAATTCCTCACTGGACATACATAATTGTCGTAATTATATTACCTTATTATTTGAGTATGTATTTTTAATCTTGTATTCCCTATTAATATTCCTAAAAATAATACATTCACAAATACCTTTTGGAATCATCTTTTAGTAATATTTCATATTTTCATCATTTTTTCTTGATATTATTACCTTACTATCTCTACTTTAATCTTTTAAACTATATCACTTTTTTCTTTCTTATTATAAGACAAGTTATGAAAGCATCAGAAGTCATCTAAGTGTGCATATTATAGTAATCCTTGGGAATCTACATTTATGCTGTTTCTACCTTCATAGTTAATAAATGAAATTCTGGCATTTAGACTTTGGGTTATGTTTCAAAAGGAAAGTTTAGTTTGTGAATTTTAACTCAATGAAACTTCCATAGAAACAATACGGGAAGTCATTTCTAACAAGACAGTCTCATGTGTTTGAGTTCACAGCATGAGGTTATTATTGAAGACATTTGAACCTCTATTTAAATATACATATTATTTTTAAAAAGCAGTACATTTCACTACTTCAATTAGTACTTTTCATTAAATGGAAGAAATAGAGTATTGGTCAGAGTTTAGCTAGGAAAACAAATAATAAGTTAGGGATTTCAATCCCATGAGATTTTATTTATACAATATTACAAAAATATTGAAAAGATTTGACAGCTAAAAGAAGGGAAGAGTGACTCCTAAAAAACAAATAAACAAACAAACAAAACATTATAGAGAGATTTATACTCAGTGGTCAGAAAAACTGGTAAAGTCCCTGGACTGGAATTTCGTAAGTTAGAAATGCTTCTGTGCTCTTTGAAACTTTGCCATATCCTGGGAAAGTTGCTTGGCATAAGCATACTTCGGTCATGATAGCTATTGCCAAAGTGTTCTGTCACTGACCAGGCAAAAACCTAGAATCTACAGTTGTTCCCTTTCTTTTATTATTCCAGCAGCAACCAGCAACTACATTGTGTGTTCAGAACCAAAAGAAAGAAGGTTTACTCATCCCACCTCTTTGTTTACCCTGATACCTCCAACTGGCAAAACTTAATACATAACCAGCTGCAGTGGATACTGGAAAATATCACTGGCCAATTGATTCACCAGTACAGAACAGAGTAATTGTTTACCAGGACAGAACACACCATAGGAAGGAAGGTGTGGAACTGAGAGACTACCAATAATGAATCAACACATGCATATTTACATGTATGTTTATAAGTAGACAGTAAAAGTATAGAGAAAGAAATCTTCAAACCAGACATCAACAATAGAAAGTTCAACTATTTTCCCTATTGTGTTGATAAATGTAGCCTCATCATTCCCCATATTAATTATAGAAAATTATTTGCAATTATGTTTTAAAAACATGAAATCCAATGTCATGTCATTCATATTAAGAATATAATGAGATATATTCAATATTTAATGGTGAAGTAGGATTTATAAAATATGAGTATCTATGACTAGAGAAAGAATAAGGTAGAGAGCTAAAAGTTATTTTATTTAGGCACATGATTTTAAGAACAGCGTTTCTTAGAAAGACTTATTAGTGGACTGGGTACATGTTGATTAATACATAGCCAAACTAACCAAAAGTTAGATGGGGAAGACTCAAATCAAGAAAATTAGAGATGAAAAGCAATATATCAATACAAACATGTCTGAAATCCCAAGAATCATTAGAATATATTTTGAAAAAGTATACTTCGACTTGCTGGGATTGGTGCACACACCTGTAATACTAGCAGCCAAGGAGGCTAAAACAGGAGGATCATAACTTCAAAGTCAGTCTCAGCAAAAGGAAGGCACTGAGCAACTCAATGAGACCCTGTCTCTAAATAAAATTAAAAAAAAAATAGGACTGGGCATGTGGCTCAGTGGTTGTATGCCTCTGAGTTCAATCCTCAGTAACCTCCCCACCCCCCAAAAAAGATGTGTACTTCAACAAACTGGAAAATCTAGAAGATATTGATAAATTTCTAGACACATATGACCTTTCAAAATTTATTCACAAGGACATAGAAAACCTATGCAGACCAGTATCAATCAATAACACTGAGCAGAAATTAAGTCTTCCAACAAAGAAAAGTGCAGGACAAGATGTTTTCTCAACTGATTGCTACCAGACCTTTAATGAACTAATAGGATGTTGGAGGTGTACCATGGTAGTAGAACACTTTTCTAGTATGTGCAAGGTTGTGGGTTTGAGCACCAGCAAAAAATTAAATAGAAAAGATGAAGAAGAAGAAGTAAAAGAAAGGAAGAGAAGAAGGAGGAGGAGGAGCAGGAGAAGGAGGAGGAGGAGGAGCAGGAGAAGGAGGAGGAGGAGGAGGAGGAGGAGGAGGAGAAGAAGAAGAAGAAGAAGAAGAAGAAGAAGAAGAAGAAGAAGAAGAAGAAGAAGAAGAAGAAGAAGAAGAAGAAGAAGAAGAAGAAGAAGAAGAAGAAGAAGAAGAAGGGGAGAAACATCAATCCTCTTCAAATTAGGCCCTAAAATAGAATGGTAGGAAAACTCACAAATTCATTCTATGAAGTCAGCATCACTCATTCAAACCAGACAAAAATATATGAAGGGAAAAAATACTTTAAACCTGTATTCCTAATAAACATTGACCAAAAAAATCTTAGTAAAGGAATATCAACCTTCATACAAAAACACATTAAGAAGATAGTATACCATGAGCAACAGAGTTTCATACAAGGATAAGGTTGGCTCAACATTCACCTATCAACAAATGTAATTTAAAACATATATACAATCAAGGACAAGAAACACATGATCATGTCAATATATGCAGAAAAAGTATTTGACAAAATCCAGCATCATTAATACATTAGAGAAATATTTAAATATATAAAATATTGAATAATTTAGGAATAGAAGGAACTTACCTCAACATTGTAAAAGCTACATATGACAAACCCAATGTACACATTCTATTAAAAAGAAACTGAACACATTTTCTCTGAAGTCAGGGACAAAAGAAGAACTTCATCTTTTGTTGTCACCACTCCTATTCAAATTTCTTAAAACTCCAGACGGAATAATCAGGCAATAGAGGAAAATAAAGGAATACAAATAGGTAACAAAAAATTCAAAGAATCTTTGTTAACTGATGACATGTTCCTACATGTAGAAGAGACAAAATCTCCACCAGAAGATTTCCAGAGTTGGTAAAATCAGGAAAGTTACAGGTTACAAGATCAATATTGATAAATCAATAGTGTTCCTATATGGAAATGATGAATCTGCTGAGAAAATATCAGGAAATGTATTCCATTCACAATAGTGTCAGGAAAACAATAACAAGAATAAATCTTACTAATGAGGTGAAAAACCTCTTCAGTGAAAACTATGGAACACTGAAAAAAGAAATTAAGACCATAGAAGATGGAAAGCTCTCCTATGTTGTTAGATAGGCAGAATTAATATTGTCAAAGTGGTCATACTACCAAGTGTTATATATATTCAATACAATTGGCATCAAAATATCAATGACATCTTTCACAGAACTAGGATAAATAGTCCTAAAACTTATTTGGAAGAATAAAAAGGAGGAATGGGCAAAGAAGAGAGATGCTGGAGGCATAACCTTACCAGATCTCAAATAATACTACAAAGCTATAGTGACAAAAACAGCATGGTATTGGCATCAAAAGAGACATGAATACCAATGGAATGGAAGAGAAGAAATAAAGGGAAATGCAGATAGATACAGTGATCTGATACCTGACAAAATTGTCTAAATGTTGTGTTGGAGAAAAGAAAGTGTTTTTAACACATTGTGGTGGGAAAACTGGATACCCACATATAGAAGAATTAAACTAGATCCCTATCTGTCATCCTGCACCGAAGTCAACTCAAAATGAATTGAAGACTTAGGAACTAGAACAGAAAATTTGGAACTGCTAGAAAAAAAACAGGTGCAACATTCTAAAATAATGGCAGAGAAACTAACTTCCTTAATAAGATGGCTAAAGGTTAAGAAATAAAACAAAAAATCAAAAAGTGGGATGCCATCAACTTCAAAAGCTTCTCCACAGCAAAGGAAATAAGAGTGTGAAGGGAGAGTCCATGCAATGAGAGAAAATCTTTGCTAGCTACTCAAACACACAATATACAAAATATATAAAGAATGCAGAAAATTTATCACCAAAACAATTCAACATATAATCAATAGAACTAAACAGACATTTATCAAAAAATGAAGCACAGGGGCTGGAGTTGTGGCTCAGTGGTAAAGCACTTGCCTGGCATGTGTGAGACCTTGGTTTCCATACTCTGCACCACATACAAACAAATGAAAGATCCAATGACAACTTAAAAAATATTTTTAAAAAATGAAGCACAAATGGCAACTAGTATATGAAACAATGTTCAAAGACCCTAGCAATCAGGGAAATGTAAATAAAAACTACTCTGAATTTGCATCTCATTCCAGTTAGAATTACAATAGACATGAATAAAAGTAATAATAAATGTTGGTGAGGATTTGGAGTAAAAGTTACACTCATACATTGTTAGTCATACTTCACATTAGTACAACCACTTTAGAAAACATTATGGAGATACCTCAAAAGACTTGGAATAGAACCATATTCCATATGACCCAGTTATCCAATTCCTTGTTATTTATCCAAAAGAACTTACATGAGAATATCTTATTGATTCAGGCACAATGATGTAAAGCAGTGAATTAGCAATAGCCAAATTATAAAATCAGCATAAGGGTCCATCAAAAGATAAATGCAATGTGAAATATAGGCACAATGGAGATTAATTCAACCATAAAAATGAATGAAATTATGCCTTTTGCTGGGAAATAGGTGGAACTAGAGTACGTCATGCTAAGTGAAATAAGCCAGACTCAGAAAGTCAATGGTCAAATGTTTTCTATCATATGCTGAAGATAGAGTGAATTTGAGAGAAAAGGGGGGATGTTGTAAAATAGAAGGGAGATCTTCAGAGGAAAGAAGTATAGAGAAAGGGATGAAGGATTGGAAAAGGAAAAAACTATAGAATGAAATTGGTCAAATTATGCTGTGTATATATGTGAGTATATATCACAGTGAATTAAATTCACCACAATGAATTTAAGTTTATCTATAAAAACAAATTTAAGAAACAATAAATAATAGAGGAAAGATTGGTAATGTAGAGAAAATGGACAGGGGAAAGAGACAGGCTGGGAAAGAGCAAGTAATGGTGACTGAAATGGAGTAAATTAGGTTCATTGCATATGTGATTATGTCAAAATGAACCCTAGTTTTATATATAACTACAATGCACCCATGAAAATACTAAAAAGATACGTTACTTGCATTTCCTCAAATATCAGTTAAAACAAAGTTTTATGAAAAGAGTCTGGAGACTGGAGAAATCTCAGTTAAGTAAAGGGATGAAAATCTAGTTTAATTATTACTCATGCTTATTTTCTACTTTGATTAGATTCCATGTAGGTTGATTTTACAAGTCTGAAATCCTGCTATGTAGCTGGGTGTGGGGGTGTACACCTATAATCCCAATGGATTGGGAGAATGAGGCAGGAGTATCACAAGTTCAAAGCCAGTCTCAGCAACTTAGCAAGGTCCTAAGCAACTCAGTGAGACCCTGTCTCTAAAGAAAACACAAAAAAGGGAGCGAATATGGATGTAGCTCATTGGTTAAGTGCCACTGGGTTCAATCCCCAGTCCAAAAAAAAAAAAAAAAAAAAAAAAAAGAAAGGAAAAGAAAAGAAAAGATTAAAAAAAAGAAAAACCCTGCTATGTATATGTATTTATTTCACTTACTGGTAGGATATTGATACATACCCCTCATTCTCATTTAGAAGCATATGCATGTAAAATTGGAACCAATTCTAAGTAACTTATTTTTCTTTCTGAGTGTTTGCATCAATATTCTCTTAAAGTTCCTATGTCTTATCTCCATATATTGCTAAACTTGAATAGTAACAACAAAATACTTTATTTCATTTCATTTCATTCCACATATACATACATTATATGAAGTGCCATGACAAATAAAAGCAATGTACTATGGCAGAACCTTTCCCAGAATACTTATGTTTTCAGAATCATTTCAATTTCTGATTTTAGTTACTCATCTGTGTACATGAGTGGTGACAGAGATTCCTCACTCCATGTCAAGGATAGGAAGAATTCCCTTTTTTTTATTATACAGATACTTCCTTGAACTAAAGAGTACTTAACAAAATTGTTAACCTAGGAGTTCTCCTACAATTTCTCCAAAAGAAGCAAAAATATTTTGTAGTTTGGACAGGATGTTACCCTTGGACCTTCCTGCCTCTATTCCCTTACTCAGTTGAACTAGACAGTTACAATTAGTTAGATGGGTAAATTTCAAGCCTTTCTATAACCCTCTTTTTATCATTTACATCCATAAGTGTACAATCTTACAAAGGAGTCTAAATGTCTAACTCATTATTTGTATTTTAACTCTTTCTACCAAGTTTGAACTTTGGCATAAATAATTATAACATGATTTTCAGACACTCACTTCCATTAATCTTTGATTTCAGAGTGATAAACTTCAGCTGTAGAAATAATAGAATAGCACTATAATTAGCAGTTAATGCCATAATCAAAAGTCGAAATAAAAAATTTTCATGATATTATGTATGTACAAAAAACACATATAGCAAAGAGGAAACTTAATAATTAAATGCCTGTCTCTGCTTATCCCCAGAAAAGAAAAAGAAAACAAGAAAGCAAGAATGAAGGAAGGAAATAAGGAAAAAAGGAAGGAAGGAAAAAGAGAAGCACCCACCTGGAATAATATATATTCAGTATTGAATAAATATATAGTAATAGTAGGTTAAACATGTCTGCTATCATAGCTAAACGAATACTTTTTTGTACATTGTAAAGAATATAGGATTCATATGTTGCTATTAAATGCAAACAAAAACATGCTTGGTAAAACAATATAGAGATAAAATTTAATACTTTCACAAATTAAATTTTAAGGTAAGTAAATAATTAGAATGCACATGTACACATTTCTTAAAATATTTTTGGAAAAATTAAATTCAAGAATGTCTGAAAATAAAAAGCATAAAGGAATGGGGATTTAGTTCAAAGGTGGAGTTCCCCTGCATTCAATCTTTACTACTGAAAAGAAAGACAGAGGGAAAGAAAGAGAGAGAGAGAGGGAGGGAGCAAGGAAGGAAGGAAGGAAGAAGAGAAAAAGACATAGATAACCCAGAAGTCTTATAAGACCTCAAGCATTTTAAGGAAGATTAAATTTTGTTCACTGGAATTTACTCGGGAAAAATAATGACCTCTTACACATTTTACATTTTAGTTAAGGATTTTGGTTTTATTTATTAATGAAGTGATGTATATTTATTAAGCTTGATAAAACATAGAGAGAAAATATTGAAGATTTTTTAAAAAATCACCATCACTTCTACCACACAAGAAAATCTGTAGCTAACATTTTAGTGTCTGTCCTTCCAAGTCCTCCCATAAGTATTAAATTTCTCTTGGACCTTTATAATTCTACTTCACATAATTATGATCAAAAGGTATAAAAATGTAATAATTAGTCATATTTCCAAAGTGATCATTTCTAGAAAGACAATTTTTAATGATTGAATGATAGCAAATGGACTGTTTTTCATCAATGTCCAGTGTGCTTTACTTATTTTTTAGTATTAAGGTTATTTATACATATTTTTAAAATTTTTTCATCATTGTAATAATGAAAATATTGTACATAAAACATTTTCTTAAATTTTCATAGTACAAATCCCCTTAAAACCTGTAATAATTTGTGGGCTCTTTCAAAAGTATTTTAAGAGTTCTTTGTCAGTTTTTTTAGAATTAACAAATGACTAATTATGGTTGCTATATTATATTCATAAGATTTGAGAAGTGACTAAGAGTTTATCTGTTGTGGAAAGAATGAATGAAAATAGGAATTACAAATGTACATATATCACAGATAAACATTTAATTCATTAACTCATTTTATTTTCTCAGCACTAACATGTTCTTTAATATAAAGTAAGTGCTTAGTGTCTACTCTGTTGTAAAATTTTTTTTGTCAATTATTTGCATAGAATAATGACCCTGCCAAAAAAATACAATTTGATATGTCAAAACACCATTAAAGAAATATATGTCAATTATTATTATCCTGTGAAGGAGAAGGGATGACTTTCGCCTGAAGGACCCAAAACTTTTAAACTCGGCATCAAAGATATGTACTGGAAGTATCAAAAACAGAATTGGAGTTGTTTAGGAGTCCTGTTTCTAATACTTGAATACTTTGAATACTTTGGGGAAGCCAATCACATATTGTGTTTCAATTTGCTATAAAACAAAAAGGAATAATAATGTGTCATACTTCACAAGGTTCTAATGGACATTTATTGTCTTAGCTTGCATCTGATAACAAACAAAATCTGAGGTAAAAACATAGGTATCACCACTCGACTAGAGAGTGAAGTGGCAAGGAAGCAGAAAAAAAAGAACTGCTACACATTATAATAATCCATCTGTGAAAGAAGGGAAGAGATTTATCTTTATTCTCCAAGCAATCAGAGGTCTCTCCTCTGTAATATTCCCTCCACCACATCTCTGGATTGTAAGCAGTACTTAGATATCTTATGCTCAACATTCATAGGAAAAAACCACATAGGAAGGCAATAAATTAGTGTTGCGGAGGTGAAATTAGGCATTGTGAGGTTCTATCCACAGAAGTTTCAATATCCATGCAGAATTATTCTTCCTAGAGAATGCTGGTGTCATAAATTTGGCAAAGTCCCGGAGCTCGATGAGGAAGAGAAGATGTGAGCTGATATCTGATGTTAACATTATTGTCAAAAATATTATTAATCAATTAAAATAAAATTAATTAATTACAAATATTATAAATTAAAAAGTCCAGAAACAAAAGACACTGTAGCCAGGTACCATGGTATGCACCTATAATTCCAGGGACTCAGAAAGCTGTGTAGGAGGACCACAAGTTGAAAGCCAGTTTCAGCAATTAGTGAGGCCCTTTGAATTTAGTAAGACCCTGTCTCAAAATAAAAATGATTAAAAGGTCTGGGGATGTGGCTCAGTAATTAAGCATACCTGGGTTCAATCCCTGGTACAAAAACAAAACAAACAAAACAAAACAAAAACAAAGGATGTTTCAAAGTTAAAAATAATACATTGGATGAATTTATGAACGGTATGCAGATTTATTTGAAAGAAACACTGAATATAGTAAAGATAATGGAAGATCAAATTTGAAATCTCAGTAGGGGCCATGATCTATTTAGAATTTATTCTGTAGTCAATGTGATACCATTAAAATTTTGCAGGAAGGGAATTGCATGATAGAATTATAAATTGGATAATCATTTGTTAAGAATTTGATATGTGGTGTCCCTCAAGGCTTATGTGTGAGACAAAACCAGAATGAAGAAAAAAAGATTAAATTATGAGGGTTGTAACATAATCATTGGATTAATCTTCCAATATGGATTAAATGGGTGGTAACTGTAGGCAGGTAGGCTTTAGTGAGAGGAAGTATATCACTGCTTGTGTGACTTTGGAGTTTATAGTTTGTCCCTAGTGAACAGAGCCCTCTCACTGCTTCCTTGCTGACCTTCAATTCTTCTTCTGTATGTATATGCAAAAATATTACATTTTTTTTCCACTTATACCTTTAGGATGCAAGGTCAGTGTATAAAGACTTTTTCTTTGGGAATATTCTTACATAGCAAAATCCAAATTGTATTTGTTTAAAACAAAATACAGTGCTTAATTAGTCTTAAGTAGTATTAAATGAATCACTGAAATCAGTGCTTTCCAAAACTTGAAATATGCCTAGAAATATCTAGGCAAGAAACATCTAGACTCTTAAAAATACAGAAAACTTCATCTCCCATTTCTGATCAACAGAAACAACAGGGTAAGTTTTATAGAGATATTTAGTCAACAGATCTAGTTTGGATATATATGTCCTTATTTGGTCATTTGGAATAGGGAATGTTTCTATCGGGTTGGTGTCCACATTGAAACTTGGAGAAATGAGAGTATCATGGCAGAAAACGAGGGTTAAGTTATTGGTACTGCTGAAAAAACTTAAAATAGCATCAATTAAATAAATGACTGACTAGTTATATCTTTTCACAAATATTTGGCACTGGCTCTGCTACATTTACATTTGAGATTATTGATATGAGTGACTGAAAAATGTATTTTCTTCTCTTATCAAAGGTGTTTACATCAGAACACTGGGTAGGAAGAAATTTCTAAATATTTCGAAACTATCACATGCTTATTAATTCTTTTATTTTTTATCTCCTTGTACTCTAACCACACACATCTATATACACACTGTACATTCAAGTAAAAATAATTATGATGATAATAAATTTATAATTAGATATCTTAAAATAAACGAAATTTAAAATTAATTTGGTTTTAAGACTAGCACAAGCACTATCTGAGATAGAGAAGCCATAGAATATTGCCAAAATGATCTTGTAGAAGGCTGCCTATGTTTCCAAGTATGCTAAACATGTAAAAGTCAGAAGAATATTCTTAAAAGGACCTTGGAATGCACAAAGAGTGTTAAAGAAGGTCATAGGATCATCAGTTTAGGAAGATCATTTAGTTAAGTGCTGTTACTGAAATTAGACTGTAAAATTAGAATTCTCAAATTGTATTTTCAATAACTATAATAATTTGAGGAATAGCAATGAGATGGAAGACTAAGCAGAAATTAGATTAAGTTGGAGGAACATTTTGTAAAATTTAAATTGCAGAATTTAATATTCTGGTAGAATAATACTTATACAATATATATTCATGATACATAGGCACACACTTATGCAGTCTCTATGCTTACATAACAAGATGTTAAGATTTTTTTAATGTATTTCTACTAGGATTACGGTACATTTCTTTTTTATCTATTTTAGTATACAGTTTAAAAAAATTTCAAAATGAGGAAGACTTAAAAATTAAAATCAGAACATGTTTATAGCAATATTTCTCACAAGCAGCCTCCATTCCTTTAAAGATAATTTACCCCTGAATATGACCATTAAATAAATACTAAGGCATTTTTGCATAAGTTGAATTTATTCAGAATATTCTTTTCCATCTCTCCTTTTTGCTACTGAGAAACACAAAAATGCTTGCTTTCCTATCTATTCATCTACATACATGGTGTTTCTTTCTAGGGTTTCAAATTCATACCTATTTTTAACCTACTCAATATGAGATTCTGATGGATTATTCATTTTTTAGAAGTCTTTTTGCTTTGAATAAAATGTGCAATTTCCTTTTTTTTACCTACTTTAAAAATCAAGGGTTGGGGCTATAACTCAGTGGTAGAGCACTTGCCTAGCACTTGTGAGGCACTGGGTTCTATCATCAGCATCACATAAGAATAGATATTTAAAATGAAGGTATTGTATCTATCTACAACTAAATATATACCAAAGTCTATTTTCAAATACTTTAAAATTTCTCCCCATGCAGTTATCCTCCTTAAGAGCAATTAGCTAATATTTTGCTTTAATGGTCCCTATTCTTATTACTCAATTAATGCACTAGAAAACGACTTAAGCCTTCAACATATATGTAACTTTAAATACTTTGTCCCCAATTTAAAGATCAATAATTGAGACCCAAAAGGTTTAAGTGAGTTGTTGTAAGTTGGGAGACAGTTGTGAAAAATTGAAGCAATATGTTTTGTAGATCCAAATTGCTCAAATTGAAATAAGTTTTTTGTCTATATTTTTATGTCTTCCTCCATTCATTCTTAATGTGCATATGGATTAGTGCCAGCTAAAAAGGCAAATTTCAATGCATTTATTCCTTGATCTTATTTTCTTAGAAAAACTGAAGAGCCACAGATTTCTAACATATCATTCTTTAATCTTCGAAGAAGGTATGAGACATTTTTTTCAACTTATTTCAAATAGGTTTTTGGTAACCTAAAGAAAACTGATTTTCATTATTACTTTAGCATCACGTTTATTCAACTTTATGTGTTTGTATAATATTTCTTTGTAATAAACATTTCTAAATGCTGGATATATGCCTAAGGATATTCATCATCTGAGTAGCAGTACTATTTGGCAAAGAAGGGAAGGTGAGGAAAAATACAGAGGAAGTCACAATTGCCATATTAGGGAATGTATGTGGTGGATTTTGAAAGTTCTACATCTCTAGAAATTAGAGAAAAGCAAATTAAACCTACAAATTAAACCTCTCACTTGACAATGGAACAAATACACCACAGTGATTCTCAACATTGTGTAAATTCACAAAATTGGGATCCCAAATAGAATAAGATATATTCTATGCTTATGTAAATTATTAAAATAGATTTGAATGTCATGTACAACAATGCAGAACAAATAATAAAAAAGTCTCATAAGGAAGACAACTAGTCATATTTGAAGAAAACTTTTAAGTTTATTTACCAAGCTGAAGGGTTTTTTTTTTTTTTCCCCTTACAGGTAATTAGAAAACAGTAAAATAATAAAGTTCTTTAATGTGACTGGGTTTTACCTAATTACATTTTTACTTTGAGAATTTGAGAAGAGTGTTCTCACTGCAACATAGAGAGTAGGTTAAATTGAAAAGGAAAAGGAATCTGAAAAACCCAAAGGGATTTTTTTTTTTTTTTGGTACTGAGTATTGAACACAGGGGCACTTTACCACTAAGCTATATTCTCACTCCTTTTTATTTTTATTTTTTATTTTGAGACTGAATCTCACTTAGGGCCTTGCTAAGTTGCTGTGGCTGGCTTGAAACATATAATTCTATTGCCTCACTCTCCCAAATCACTGGAATTTCAGGCATGCATCACTATGCCAGGATTTTAGTAGAATTCTGTTGCTAAATAATTTCAGTGAAGCAAAATGGTGATCCTAAGAAAGGGGATCAAAAATGAGCACTGATTTTCTCCCACTCTGTAGGCTCTTTCTTCGCATTGCTGATAGTTTCCTTTGCTGAGAGAAAGCTTTTTAGTTTGAATCTATCCCAGTTATTAATTCTTGCTTTTATTTCTTGTGCTATGGGAGTCCTGTTGAGGAAGTCTGTCCTAAGCCGACATGTTGAAGCTCTGGACCTACTTTTTCTTCTATAAGATGCAAGGTCTTTGGTCTGATTCCGAGGTCCTTAATCCATTTTGAGTTTAGTTTCGTGCATGGTGAGAGATATGGGTTTAGTTTCATTCTGTTGCATATGGATTTCCAATTCTCCCAGCACCATTTGTTGAAGAGGCTATCTTTTCTCCATTGCATATTTTTAGCCCCTTTGTCTAGTATGCCTGCAGAGTGGGAGAAAATCTTTGCCAATCATACTTCAGATAGAGCGCTAATCTCCAGAATCTATAAAGAACTCAAAAAACTCTACACCAAGAATGCAAATAATACAATTGACAAATGGGCTAAGGAAATGAATAGACACTTCACAGAAGAAGATCTACAAGCAATCAACAAACATATGGAAAAATGTTCAACATCTCTAGTAATAAGAGAAATGCAAATCAAAACTACACTAAGATTCCATCTCACCCCAATTAGAATGGCGATTATCAAGAATAGAAGCAACAACAGGCGTTGGCGAGGATGTGGGGAGAAAGGTACACTCTTACATTGCTGGTGGGGCTGCAAATTAGTGCAGCCACTCTGGAAAGCAGTGTGGAGACTCCTTAGAAAACTTGGAATGGAACCACCATTTGACCCAGCTATCCCACTCCTTGGCTTATACCCAAAGGACTTAAAATCAGCATATTACAGAGATACAGCCACATCAATGTTCATAGCTGCTCAGTTCACAATAGCCAGATTGTGGAACCAACCTAGATGTCCTTCAATTGATGAATGGATAAAGAAAATGTGGTATATATATACAATGGAATATTACTCAGCCATAAAGAATAATAAAATTATGGCATTTGCAGGCAAATGGATGAAACTGGAGAATATCATTCTAAGTGAGATAAGCCAATCTCAAAAAACCAATGGACAAATGATATCGCTAATAAGTGGATGATGACACATAATGGGGGGTGGGAGGGGTTAGTGTTAGGGTTAGAGTTAGGGTTAGGGAGGGGGGCAAGAATGGAGGAAGGAAGGACTGTAAAGAGGGGTGGGAGGGGTGGGGGGGAAGGGGAAAAAAATAACAGAATGAATCAAACAACATTACCCTATGTAAATTTATGATTACACAAATGGTATGCCTTTATGCCATGTACAAACAGAGAAACAACATGTGTCCCATTTGTTTACAATAATAAAAAAAATGCAAAAAAAAAAATGAGCACTGAGAAAAGCAGATGAATTCAATAATTTTCAAAGGTACTGACTGGTGAATTATTATGTAAAAAAAATGGGAGGATATAAGCAGTAAAATCTAATCCTCCAGTTTGGACAACTGTGCAGCTGTTGGAATAATTAAATGGATTTAAGAGATTCTGATACTCCAAAATAAATTGTAAGCATGTTCTTTATATTTGTTATTTTCATCATATGAGAAGGTGTTTTCTCAGATAAGATTTGTGTTAGTCAGTTTTCTGTTATTGTGACAGACACCCTGAGAACTTTAAAAGAGAAAAGGTTTATTTTGTCTAATTGTTTCAGTAGTTTTAGTACATGGTCACATGGACCTATTGCTTTGGGACCTGAGATGATGCAGGATTTAGAGTGGTGTTTGTGCCCTATTCTGAGTTACTCCATGATATATAGAACAGTAGTTTTCAGGCTGTACTGAACCATTAGTTACTTGACTAAAGTACATCAGGTTGCCATGAGTTACTCCATTTTTAAATGAATGTGCTGAGATAGATTGACTTTGTGTCTTACTTGCACAAGTAAACAACCATCATATGTATATGCCTAGTACAGCCATAAGGTGCAAAGTGATGAATAAATTAATCATGCTAATAAAAATGACCACGTGTTAGCTGGTGCGTACCTGTAATCCTAGAGATTCAGGAGGCTGAGGCAAGAGGATCATGAACTCAAAACCAGCTTCATTAACTTAGGGAAGCCATGAGCAATGTAGCGAGGTCCCATCTCAAAATAAAACATAAAAAAGGATCTAGGAATATGGTTCAGTGGTTAAGTGTCCCTGGGTTCAATTCCTGGTACCAAAAAATAAAGTAAAATAAAACAAAATAATAAATTTAAATAAAATAAAAATAACCACCTGTGAACTTATTGAATAATTCAAAAACACATAAATTCATGGCTGAATCAACCTCAAATCAGAAAAACCAGTCCTGTGATCATGTTGAACACAAAAGACAACCAAATGAAAGCAACTCTCTCACATGAGACCATAAAAGGAAAAGAATCTCAAGACTGGACACAGCAGTAACCTGATCCTATCACCTTGTCACTCATCATGCGCCTTGCCCATGAAAATGGCCACAATGATGAACCTCTGGTTTTTCCCCCTAAACATCAGTATGGAACAGTTCCTCCTGCTTGTGATGAACACACAGCCCATTCCAAGCTGATATCTCAAACTGACACTTGAGGTTGATACTCTGAAACCGTTTTCCACCTGGATCTTGGCTTACAATGAGTTCTGTGTTTT
Organism: Sciurus carolinensis; assembly: GCF_902686445.1. Lineage (NCBI taxonomy): Eukaryota > Metazoa > Chordata > Mammalia > Rodentia > Sciuridae > Sciurus > Sciurus carolinensis. The sequence goes on along the minus strand of NC_062232.1, from coordinate 73,228,133 downwards.
CAAAGCTCTGTGCCCTCTCTCCTTTCAACCTCCTGAGCACCTGGAGGTATCTATCTATATACATATATATCACATAGTCTGTCATATATATGTATATTTTATCATATATATGTATATAAATAACATATTTTAGTAGTTAAGATTGAAATAAAAACCTCTGATTGCTTATCTTATGACACAGAAAACAGATGAGTACTCACAGAATCAGCTGCTTAAAGTGGTATAGCTTGTGAATTTATTATTATTCAACATATTCTAACATTATGGAAAGACACAAACATGTTGGGTCTTTGTTAATGGCTAAACTTCCAACACGGGATATCATGGCAAGAGTGTGTGGTAGAAATTACTTACCTCATGGTAGTCAGGATGCAAAAAGAGGAAGAAGAGGAATGACAGTTCTAAAACCCTCTTCAAGGGCAGAGCCCTGATGACCTGAATTATTGCAAACACATTGACTAAAAACAACATTCATTATTTAAATCTTTCAAAGTTATATAGGTCAGAAGTCCTGGTGACTTGACTGAGTGTTCTTCTCAGTGTCCTGTGATTGCAAAGTCAAGCTGTAAACCTGGGCTGCTTTTTATTAGAAGGCTGTGTGGAAGAATTTGATTCTAAACTTACATTTTTAGCATAATTCATTTCTATGCAGTTGTGGGACTAAGATTACTCTTTCCTTTTGTGTTGCTTCCTACAGGTTGTTTTAAGATTATAAAGTAACTCATTTTCCTTGGTTCATGATTTCCTTCTTCTTTAGAAAGAGAAACAAAGTATTGTTGAATCATTTAGTTTCATATTTCTCCAACTTTTCTTTCTGTAGCATCTCTCTTACTCCTTATTCTTTCTGTTTTCTGGAGTTTATAAGATTACATTTTTTCCACCACAGTAGTACATAATGATACCTATTTTAAGGTCAAATGGTTATTAATTCTAATTTTGTCTTTAAAATTTCCTTTGCAAAGTAAGGCAACATACACAGGTGTGATTGCTCACTATATCCATGGTTCTTAGAATTAGGGAGTGAAATATTCTTAGAGGCCAAAATTCTGTCACAATGGAAAGATGCTATATTTCCAGTTCACAAAGGTCTTTGTAACTTATATTAGGAATTTTATGTTTTTTTCTATATTAGGCAAAATGAACTAATTAAGCATGTCTGTGCCAATCACATTGATAATATAATTGAATTTTCATAATATTCTTGGAAGAAGATACTATTATTAGTGTCTCCATAGTACAGATGGATCAACTGAGGAACAAAAATTTAAGCAAATGTCCTGGTATCACACAAATAGTAGGTGGTAGAGGGATTTTAGTCAATCCCCCAACTTCTTTTTTAGACTTTCTTTCTTACAAAAGGTGGGAGCTACTAAAATATATTAAACAAAGACAAATATCTGACAGTTATTTTAGAGATTGTATGCTGATATCTTTATTGATAATGAATTAGTTCAAAACAGGATGCAAACTAAGGAAGTCGGTTGAAAAGTGTTTGTAATAATCTTGGCCAGACAACATGGTAGACTAATAAGAAAGACAAGTATAAAGGTTGAGAAGCAGATTTATCGTGACTTTGTTGCTTAACTTGATGTAAGAGAAGAGGAAAGAAAGTGGTCCAAGATATGTTTCAGGTTTATGATTTTGGTAACTGGAGGGATGGAAACTTACTAAAATATGAGATCAATGAGAAGGAACAGTCTACATGGGATATTGGGGAAAGAAAATAATATGAATCTTGTTTATGACAGATTGAATTTTGCAGTCTTGGTATGCTTTTTTCATCTCATAGATAAATGGGCATGTGGGTCTATATCTAAGTAGAAAAATCTGAAAAGGAGATATACATTAACTTTGGAAATAATATAATTAAATTTGCATTTTATACAACATCGCATTGTGGCCCATGCCTCTAATTCCAGTGACTTGGGGCTACTGCAGGAGGATCACAAGTTCAAAGACAGTCTCAGCAATTTAGTGAGTCTCTGAACAATTTAGCAGGACCTTGTGTCAAAGCAAAAAATAAAAAAGAACTGGGGATAAGGTTCAGTGATTAAGCATCTCTGGGTCAATCCCTGGTACAAAAAAGAAAAAAAAAATCACACTGGAAGCTGTGTAGGGCATGTCAAAATAAAATACAGGGCATTTTGATAAAACAAATCAACATATAGAAACACTAGCTGTTATACCTAATCATTTAAAAATGTGTTGTTGATGGCTTTAATATTAATTCTGTTAAAAATGTGAGCAAATTATTCTGAAATATATGAGCAGAAAACATTATAGGAAAGAAAATGGTAGGGTAAGAGACACTGCCTTTCAGCTAGAATATAGTCAATAGAACAGGGTAATGGTGATAAATATGGAAAAATAATATGTTAACTGAAATCATATTTAAAATTTTTGTTTCCTTTTTTCATTTATCCTTTAGCTATTTATTGCTTTGCATTTTTATGTATAAATTATGGTTGAGATTTTGAATGCTGCTTTGTTTTCAATAATAATATTTCATAATTTCATACTACATTTAAAATATAATTATTCTTTTTAGATATACATGACAGTAGATTATGTTTTGACATATTATACATACATGGAGTATAACTGATTCTAATTAGGATCCCATATTGCTCCTCACCCACATCCCTCCTGGGATAATAAAGTTGCACATATCACTAGTAATTCCATTTATTGTATATGTAGACATATGGTTCAATTTTAAATGACTACTATGATTTTCAATATGATCTCCTTTCAAAGAGGCATTGGACATTGAAATCAACACTTGGATTACCTGAGTCACATTTTGAAGTTAAGATGTACCACTAGAGCAGGATTTATTTCAAAGAGATAATTACTCAACAAAGAACTCCCACAAAGAAGAGGAAGAGGAATCCATCTCAACAAATGCACAAGTCTAGTACCCACAAATATGTGAAGAGAGAGGGAAACAAATCTTACCCCAAAAGTTAATCCCCAAAGAAATTCACAAATGTACAAGGGGATGAAATTCCAGAAAAAAGAATACAGTTGATTATTTAAATAAGGAATTAAAGAACACATAAGGAATAAAATAAGAAATAAAATGCATATGGTAAAAGAACATTTCAATGACAAGATAGAGATTCTGTAAAGAAACAAATAAGAGTAACAAAAACAAAAGACAAAATAATTAAAACTAAAATTTCAGTTGAAAGTAACATCAATGTATTGGATTATGGAAAAAAAAGAACTTCAGGTCTTGAAGACAGTGTATGTGAACATGAATTCTCAGAAAGCAGTAAAAATATTAAACAAGAAAGGATCATGATCATATTATACAAAATTCTGGGACAATATTTTTTATTGGTTCATTTTAGATATACATGACTTTAGACTGTATTTTAATATATTACACATATAAGGAATATAAATTATTCTAATTAGGATCCCATTCTTGTGGTTATAAATGATGTGGATTTTCAGTGGTCATGTATTCTTACACGAACAGGGGAAAGTTATGTCTGATTCATTCTACTGTCTTCCCTATTCCTATTCCCACCCTCCCTTCCTTTCCTTTCCCTTTGTATAACATAAGGAACTTGTATTCTTCCCTCCCCACCCCCTTATTGTGTGTTAGCATCCACATATCAGAGAGAACTTTCAGTCTTTGTTTTTTATGGGATTGGAAAATTTCCAGTTCCATCCATTTACTGACAAATGCCATAATTTCATTCTTGTTTATGGCTGAATAATATGCCATTGTGCATTTATATACTACAATTTCTTTATCCATTCATCAGTTGAAGGGCACCAAGGTATGTTCCATAGCTTAGTTCTTGTGAATTGAGCTTCTATAAGCATTGATGTGGCTGCATCTCTATAGTATACTTATTTTAAAAACTTTGGGTATATACCAGGGAGTGGGTTAACTTGGTCAAATGGGACTTCCGTTCCATGTTCTCAGAGGATTCTCTATAATGCTTTCCAGATTGGTTGCAGTAATTTGAAGTTCCACCAGAAATGTATGAGTGTACATTTTTCCACATATCTGTTCCAACTTTATTGTTACTTGTATTATTGATAATTGACCTTCTGACTGAAGTTATATGAAATCTCAGTGTAGTTTTAATTTGCACATCTCTAATTGATAGATGTTGAACATTTTGTCATGTACTTGTTGACCATTCATGTTTCTTCTTCTGTGAAGTACCTGTTTAGTTTTGTTTCCCATTTATTGAGTGTGTTATTCATTGTTTTGTGAAGTAAAGTTTTTCAGTTCTTTATATATCCTGGAGATTAATGCTCTATTTGAGGTACAGGTGGCAAAGAATTTCTCCCATTCTGTGGGCTTCTCCTTACTTTCTTGTTTGTTTCTTTTACTGTGGAGAAGTTTTTAGTTTCATACCATCCCATTTATTGATTTTTGATTTTACCTTTTGCACTTTGGAAGTCTTGTTGAGGAAGTCAGTTTCCAAGCAGACATGATGGAGAATATAGTCTATATTTTCTTCTAGTAGGTGCAGGGTCTCTGGTCTATTGCCTAGGTCCTTGATCCATTTTGAGTTGATTTGTTTCAGAGTGAGAGATAGGGGTTCAATTTCATTCAGCTACATGTGAATTTCCAGTTTTTCCAAGACAATTTTTTGAACAGGTTATCATTTCTCCAATGTATGTTCATGGTGCCCTTCTCTAGCAGGAAATAACTATATTTATATAGGTTTGTCTCTGTGATTTCTCTTCTGTCCCATTGTTCTTCATGTCTGTTTTGGTGCCAATACCTTGTCATTTTTGTTACTATTGCTCTGTAGTATAATTTAAGGTTTGGTATTGTGATTTCTCCTTGGTCACTTTTTGTGCTAAGGATTGGTTTGGCTATTCTATGCATCTATTTTTTTCCAAATGAATTTCATGACTTCTTTTTCTATTTCTATGAAGAAATTCTTTAGAATTTTAATAGAAATTTCATTAAAGCTGTATAACACTTTTGCTAATATGGCCATTTTGAAAATATTAATTCTTCCTATCCAGAATATGAGAGACTTTTCCATCTTCTAAGTCTTTTTCAGTGTCTTTCCTTAGTGTTCTGTAGTTTTCATTGTAGAGGTCTTTCACCTCTTTTGTGAGATTGATTCCCAATATACTTTTTAGAGGCTATTGTAAATGGTATACTTTTCTAATTTATCTTTCAGCTGATTTATGATTGGTGTTTAGAAATGCAATTGCTTTGTGGGTGTTAATTTCATGGCATGCTGAATTCTTTTATGAGTTCAAGAAGCTTTCTGGTGGAGTTTTGGGGTTCTAAATAGAGAATCATGTCATAATCAAATAGGGATAGTTTGAGCTCTTCTTTTCATATCCTTATCCCTTTAAATTTTTATTTTTTTGGCTAATTGCTCTGGCTAGGTTTTCATGAACTATGTTGAATAGAAATGATGAAAGTGGACATCCCTGTCTTGTTCTACAATTTAGAGGGAATGCTTTCAATTTTTTCTCCATTTAGAATGATGCTGGCCTTCAGTTTAGCATATATAGATTTTATAATGTTGAGGTATGTTCCCATTATTCTTATTTTTTCTAGTGTTTGGAGCATTAATGAATGCTGATTTTTGTTAAATGTTTTTTCTGCATCAACAGAGATAATCTCTGATTTTTATATTTAAGTGTATGATTACATTTATTGATTTCCATATTGAAACAAACTTTCATCCCTGGGATGAATCCTACATCATCAAGGTGTACTATCTTTTACTATGTTTTTGTATGTGATTTGCCAGTATTTTATTAAGAATTTTTGCATATCTGTCCATCACAGATATTGATATGAAGTTTTCTTTCCTTGATGTGTCTTTGTCTAGTTTCTGTATCGGGGTGATACAAGCTTCAAAGAATTAGTTTGGAAGGGTTCCCTTCTTTTCTATTTTATGAATAGTTTGAGGAGAATTGTTGTAAGTTATTCTTTGAAGATCTGGTAGAACTGACTGAGAAACCATCAGGTCCTGTGCTTTCCTTCATAGGTAGGCTTTTGATGGCATCTTTCAGTTCATTGTTTGAAATTGATCTGTAACAATTTTCTTTGTCATCTTGATTCAATTTGGGTAGGTCATATGTCACTAGAAATTCATCAGTGTCTTCATGATTTTCTATTATGTTGGAGTATAGATTTTCTAAATAGTTTCTGATTATCACCTATATTTCAGTAGTGTCTGTGGTGATATTTCCTTTTTCATCATGAATTTTAGTAATTTGACTATTCTCCCTTTCTCTTCATTAGCTTGGCTAAGGGTTTATCAATTTTATTTATTTTTCTCAAAGAGCTAACTTTGTTTTGATAATTTTTTGAATTATTTTTTTAGTTTTTTCATTTTCATTGATTTTGTCTTAGGTTTTTCCTATCTTCTGTTGCTTTTGGTGTTGATTCCTTCTTCTTTATCTAGGGCTTTGAGGTGTAATAGTAGGATATTTATGTGGTGACTCTATTCTTGTAAAGAATGTGTTTAATCACATTCATAGTTTCCCAGGGTTTTAATGTATTGTTTTGCTAGTCTCATTTACTTCTAAGTATTTTTATTATATCAGCCCTTATTTCTTCAGCTATCCATTTATCATTCAATAGTGTTTTATTTATCTCCAGGTGTTAGAGTAGCTTTTATTAATTATTTAATTGTTGATTTCCAATTTAATTCCATTATGATCAGATAGAATGCAAAATATTATCTCTATTTATTTGTATTTGCTTAGTTCCTTTGTGGCCTATGCTGTGGTCTATTTTAGAGAAAGACTGTGTGCTGCTGAGGAAAGAGAGTATTCAGTCATTGATGGATGAAATATTCTATATATGTCTGTTAACTCTAAATTATTAATTGTAGTTTTTAGTTCTATAGTTTCTTTTTCTTAGTTTTTGTTTGGAGGATCTATCCAGTGGTGACAGAGTGGTGTTAAAGTCACCCAGTATTATTGTGTTGTGACCTATTTGAAATTGAGAAATATTTGTTTGATATATGTAGACACTCCATTGTTTGTGGTGTATATGTTGTTATATCGTGTTGATATGTGGTTCCCTTAAGTAGTATATAATGGCCTTCTTGGTCCCTTCTGATTAACTTTGGCTTGAAGTTTACTTCATCTCATGAGAATAGAAACCCCTGCTTATTTACAAGATATCTGTGAATGATATTTTTTTTTCATCTTGTTACCTTTGGTCTGTGGAAGTCTTTGCCTATAAGGTGAGTCTCTTGGAGATAGCATATTGGGTGTGGAGAACATTGACTTGAATCATGGTGTCTGATTGTCTCCTGGCTGCTCTTGTGCTGGGAACTTTCTGTCCAAAGGTGTAGGTCAAGATTGCCAAGTTGCTATTGTGATGCCCTGCCTGAGGAAGCTCTGTGCAAAGGCATGAAAGTATACAATCTTGAATTTGAGCTCAGACACCAGCCACAGGGTACAGAGAATCTGAGCATAAGATGACCACAATGTCTTCCAAGTGTCCCAAACTTAAAGCCTGTCTGCTTCGCAGAAACTTTTCCAAAAATAACCTTTTGATAATAAAATGTATATAATAACTATGCTGTACTTGCTCCAGATTACTATTTCTCCATCACAGACCAGTGTACCACCTAGTCCTAGATTTTTCTTTGTAAATGTCTGTGTGTCTTTCTTAATCTCCCACTGACCCTCACCAGTTTTTCAGGGTTTGATCATGCAGGTCATGGCAGTTGGTGCCTGAGCAAAGACCAGACACAGTAGAACTTCAAGAATTAGATGAGTGGTTGCTCCTGAGAATGTATGTCAGACAGGAAAGGTAAGGGGTGAAAGTACATAACCAGTGTAAAACATCAGACATATAGGTTCCAAAGAGAGGAACCTTTGTGTACCAATGCTTAGAATAATGCTTGAAGCTCAAGGAATGAAAAAGAAAGAAAAAATCATTAAAATGCTCTGTACATGAGGTGTTACCTTTCAAGATCAAAACAGCAGCTTTTCTTACTTCTTAACTTCTGCCAGATCTGTATCTCTCCTAAGCATTAATTGAAAATGTAAATTGTACAGGCAATTATTCAAAACCATTTTGACACCAAAAGGGAAAAATGTAACTTTTAAATTCAAGCGACTGTGTGAATAAAATGACTGGCTATCTTACATGCTGTCACACACTACAACCCTGCATTCTTAACAAATTCCGCCTTAAACACTACAGCACTGGAGAAAAATGAAATAATCTCATATATATAAGTCTCTTTTACCTGAGGATTTCAGGACTCTCACATTATTTAAATATCTGGATTGACATTAATCTGACCCAAAAGTGCACTCTAATGTTCTACATGCTCTTTTACTATAGTAATCATGGTCATGTCATTTTTATAACTCATTTTTTAAAATGTTTATATTTTTTTAAATTCATTTTTATTGTAAACAAATGGGATACATCTTGTTTCTCTGTTTGTACATGTAGAGGCATACCATTTGTGTAATCATATATTTACCTAGGGTAATAGATTTTGTTTCATTCTGTTATTTGTTTTCCTACCCCACACCCCTACCACCCCTCTTATCCCTATATACAGTCCCTCCTTCCTCCATTCTTGCCCCCTTCCCAACCCCTATATGTGTCATCATCCGCTTATCAGTGAGATCATTCATCCTTTGGTTTTTTGAGATTGGCTTATCTCACTTAGCATCATATTCTCCAACTTCATCCATTTGCCTGCAAATGCCATACTTTTATTATTCTTTATGGCTGAGTAATACTCCATGGTATGTATGTATGTGTATATATATATATATATATATATATATATATATATATACCACAGTTTCTTTATTCATTCATCAATTGAAGGGCATCTATGTTAGTTCCACAATCTGGCTATTGTGAATTGAGAAGCTATGAACATTGATGTGGCTGTATCTCTGTAGTATGCTGATTTTAAGTCCTTTGGGTATAGGCCGAGGAGTGGGATAGCTGGGTCAAATGGTGGTTCCATTCCAAGTTTTCTAAGAAATCTCCACCCTGCTTTCCAGAGTGGCTACACTAATTTTCAGTCTCACGAGCAATGTATGAGTGTACATTTTTCCCCACATCCTGGCCAACACCTATTGTTGCTTGTTTTCTTGATAATCGCCATTCTAATGGGGTGAGATGGAATCTTAGTGTAGTTTTGATTTGCATTTCTCTTATTACTAAAGATGTTGAACATTTTTTCATGTTTGTTGATTGCTTGTAGATCTTCTTCTGTGAAGTGTCTAATCATATCCTTAGCCCATTTGTTGATTGGGTTATTTGTATTTTTCGGGTAGAGTTTTTTGAGTTCTATATATATTCTGGAGATTAGTGCTCTATTTGAAGTATGAGTGGCAAAGATTTTCTCCCACTCTGTAGGCTCTCTCTTCACATTGCTGATAGTTTCCTTTCCTGAAAGAAAGCTTTTTAGTTTGAATCTGTCCCAGTTATTGATTCTTGCTTTTATTTCTTGTGCTATGGGAGTCCTGTTAAGGAAGTCTGATCCTAAGCCAACAAGTTGAAGATTTGGACCTACTTTTTCTTCTATAAGATGCAGGGTCTCTGATCTGATTCCAAGGTCCTTGATCCATTTTGAGTTGAGTTTTGTGCAGGGTGAGAGATAGGGGTTTATGTTCATTCTGTTGCATATGGATTTCCAGTTTTCCCACCACCATTTGTTGAACAGACTATCTTTTCTCCATTGCATATTTTTGGCACCTTTGTCTAGTATGAGAAAAATGTACTTATTTGGGTTTGTGTCCTTGTCCTCTATTGTGTACCATTGATCATCCTGTCAATTTTGGTACCAATACCATGCCGTTTTTGTTACTATTGCTTTGTAGTATAGGTGAAGGTCTGGTATTGTGATACCCCTGCTTCACTCTTCCTGCTAAGGATTGCTTTAGTTATTCTGGGTTTCTTATTCTTCTAGATGAATTTCATGATTGCTTGCTCCATTTCTGTAAGGTACGTCATTGGGATTTTAATTGGAATTGCATTGAATCTGTATAGCACTTTTGGTAGTATGGCCATTTTGACAATATTAATTCTGCCTATCCAAGAACATGAGAAATCTTTCCATCTTCTAATGTTTTCTTTAATGTCTTTCTTTAGTGTTCTGTAGTTCTCATTGTAGAACCTCTTTTGTGAGATTGATTCCCAAGTATTTTATTTTTTTTGAGGCTATTGTGAATGGGGTAGTTTTCCTAATTTCTCTTTCTGAAGATTCATCACTTATGTATAAAAATGCATTGGATTTATGTGCATTGATCTTATATCCCGCTAATTTACTAAATTCACTTATGAGTTCTAAAAGTTTTCTGGTGGAATTTCCTGGTTCCTCTAAGTATATAATCATATCATCAGCAAATAGGGATAGTTTGAGTTCTTTTTTCCCTTTCATATCCCTTTAATTTCTTTGGTCTGTCTAATTGCTCTGGCTAGAGTTTCAAGGATGATATTGAATAGAAGTGGTGAAAGAGGGCATCCCTGCCTTGTTCCAGTTTTTAGGGGGAATTCATCACTTATGTATAAAAATGCAATGAAATTATGAGCTTTAATCTTATATCCTGCTACTTTACTGAATTCACTTATGAGTTCTAAAAGATTTCTGGTGGAATTTTCTGGTTCCTCTAAATATATAATCATGTCATCAGCAAATCGGTATAGTTTGAGTTCTTCTTTTCCTATTCGTATCCCTTTAATTTCCTTGGTCTGTCTAATTGCTCTGGCTAAATTTTTGAGGACAATGTTGAATACAAGTACTGAAAGAGGGCATCCCTGACTTGTTCCAGTTTTTAGGGGGAATGCTTTCAGTTTTTCACCATTTAGAATGATATTGGCCATAGGCTTAGCATAAGTGACCTTTACAATGTTAAGGAATGTTCCCACTCTCGCTAATTTTTCCAGAGTTTTGAGCATGAAGGAAGGATGTATTTTATCAAATGCTTGTTCTGCATCTATTGAAATAATCATGTGATTCTTGACTTTAAATCTATTGATATGGTGAATGACATTTCTTGATTTCCGGATATTGAACCAACCTTGCATCCCTGTACTGCTGAGAAGACAGTGTATTCGTTCTTTGTTGGATGGCATATTCTATAAATGTCCGTTAAGTCTAATTTATTTATTATACTTTTGAGATCTATGGTTTCTTTGTTCAACTTTTGTTTTGAAGATCTGTCTAGTGGTGAGAGAGGTGTGTTAAACTCACCTAATATTATTTTCTTGTAGTCTATTTGATTTTCTGGAATTGAGAAGGATTTGTTTGATGTACAAGGATGAGCCAGTGTTTGGGGCATAGATATTTATGATTGTTAAGTCTTGCTGATTTATTCTTTCCTTAAGCAGTATGAATTGTCCTTCCTTATCTCTTCTGACTACCTATGACTTGAAGTCCACATTATCTGATATGAGGATGGATACTCCGGCTTTTTTGCTGTGTCTTGTGCATGGTATGTTATTCCCCATCCTTTCACCTTTAGTCTGTGGATATCTCTTTCTATGAGATGAGTCTCTTGCAGGCAGCAAATTGTTGGATCTTTCTTTTTAATCCAATCTGCCAGTCTATGTCTTTTGATTGATGATTTCAGGCCATTAACATTCAGGGTTATTATTGTGATATGATTTGTATTCTCAGTAATTTGTGTCATTTTTTTTTTACATGACTTGATTTCTCCTTTATTTGGTTGTTCCTTTAGGGTAGTTTCTCCCTTTGCTGATTTACATCATTATTTTTCATCTCTTCCTCATGGAATATTTTGCTGAGAATGTTCTGTAGTGCCAAATTTCCTTTTGTAAATTCTTTTAGCTTTTTTTTATCATGGAAGGATTTTATTTGTCATCAAATTTGAAGGTAAGTTTTGCTGGGTATAAGTTTCTTGGTTGGCATTCATTTCCTTTCAGAGTTTGAAAAATGTTCTTCCAGGCCCTTCTAGTTTTTAGGGTCTGGATTGAAAAATCTGCTGATATCCGTATTGATTTCCTCCTGAATATAATTTGATTCTTTTCTCTCGCAGCCATTAAAATTCTGTCTTTATTTTTATGTTAGGTATTTTCATAATAATGTGCCTTGGTGTGAGTGTGTTGTAATTTTGTGTATTTGGAGTCCTATAAGCCTCTTGTACTTGATTTTCCTTTTCATTCTTCAGATTTGGGAAATTTTCTGATATTATTTCATTGAATAGCTTGTTCATTCCTTTCATTTGTTTCTCTAAGTCTTCCTCAGTCCCGATAATTCTTAAATTTGAGCTTTTCATGATATCCCATAGTTCTCGGAGATTCTGGTCATGATTTCTTACCATCTTCTCTGTTTGGTCAACTTTGGTTTCAAGGTTAAATATTTTGTCTTCATTGTCAGAGGTTCTGTCTTCCAATTGTTCTATCCTATTGGTTATACTTTCTATGGAGTTTTTAATTTGTTTTATTGTTTCCTTCATTTCATGGATTTCTGTCTGTTTTTTTTTTAGAATCTCTAACTCTTTATTGAAATGATCTTTTGCTTCCTGTATTTGCTCTTTTAACTGTCGATTGGTGTGATCATTCAATGCCTGCATTTGCTCTTTCATCTCCTCGTTTGCTTCCCTGATCATTTTGATTACATACACTATGAACTCCCTTTCTGACATTTCTTCTGCCATGCTGACATTGGATATTATTGCTATACCATCTAGGTTTGTTTGGGACATTTTCTTCCCTTGTTTTCTCATATTGTTCAGGTATCTACCCCTCCACTATTGAAACTCTGGGATATTGCAGATTTCCTCTATTGACTCATATTGTCTCTGTAGACTTCCAATAACTCACCTCTTAGCCTTCAGTAGCCTGAAGTCTTGGAGGAACTTGATAATGTGGTGCTCCACTAGGAAGCTGGCCTTCTAGGGTTAATGGCCTTCAGGTGGGATATATTTCCTTGTGGCTCTGAGTTGGTCCTGAGTCTCTCAATACCTCCTCTTCTTGGCTTCTGGGTCTTGTCAAAGTTCCTCTAGCCTCCTGTAGGTGTCTCAGGAAGGGAGTTGCCCTTCCAATGATGATGGCCACACCCTCAGGAGTAATTAAAAATTCCTGCACCAGCCTATAAAGTAGCCTCTGGCTAACTCTGTGATGGCGGCAAACCTTGGCATGGTGATTGGGCGGGGTTGTTCATTGATGGCATCTGTCTTTGGCCTGGTGGTTGGGTGGGTGGCTACCCACTGCCCAGCTCGGCAAGGCAGGCAGGTTGGGTGCCCACCTGCTACCTCCACGATGCAAGCAGCCTGACTCACCCACCAGTTCACTCTAAGACTGTGACCAACCAGTGATGGCACTGACCTAGGTGCAGGGGTCAGGTGGGGTCATCAGTTATGACGTCTGTCCTTGGCCTGCTGGCTGTGCAGAATAGCTGCCCGCCACCTACCTCCACGATGTAGGTGGCCTGGCTCACCCGCTACCTTGCTCCATGACTGCAACCAACCAGTGATGGCACCAACCTAGGTCAAAATTTTATATTTTGAGCTCATGATTTTATGGTGAAATCACATTTGATCCTGCATTTTTTTTTATCAGTCTTATTTGGTCTACCTATAAAGGTTTTTATACTGTCATTGTTCAGAGGACCAGTTTTGAAGGGTTGACTCTCAAATACATGAAAAATCTCCTTTTACAAAATCCTAAGAAGTACATAAACATGGTGATGTTGGGGATAAATCTGATAGTCATCTGGGACAAGTGGCCACCTGAACCCTTAATTTCAGTATCAGCCAAGGCTGTCAGACTTTACACCTAGCATTTCCAACTGTAAAGGTCTGTTCTACATTAAAGTCATACTGTAAATGTCTGATAGGTTTTTTTTTTAATTTATAATAGGTTAAAATTAATAGAGGCTTTAGCAAACATCTCTAGCAATGAAGTGGAGATGTACTTGGGACCAACTCAAAGCTGCCGGGTGAGTCTCTCCCATTGGGGAGGTTCCTGGATGGGGCAGTAGTCCCAGAACGCAGGGAACTTTGTGAAGTAGAGCTGCCCGGCGAGACACCCCTCCCCCCGCTGGAGTAGTGAACTCGGACAACTGGGAGCTTTGCAGAGGAAGCTGCTCAGCACAGCGCTTGGACTAGGAGCAACCACTGGGGCTCCAGGTGGCTGCCTAGAGGAGGAGCTGCATGGCGAGCTGTTTGGACTCAGAGAGATCACTTCTGAACATGGAGGGGCTGCCCGGAGGAAGAGGAGGAGCACGGCAGGTCGCTTAGACTCGGAGTGACTGCACCAGAGCTACAGGCGGTTGCCAGAGGAGGAGCTGCGTGGCGAGCTGTTTGGACTCAGAGCAATCGCTCCTGAACACCGGGGGCCTGCCCGGAAGAAGAGGAGGAGCACAGCGGGTCACTTGGACTTGGAGGGACTACACCAGAGCTACAGGCGGTTGCCAGAGGAGGAGCTGCACGGCGAGCTGTTTAGACTCAGAGAGATTGCTTCTGAACATGGAGGGGCTGCCCGGAGGAAGAGGAGGAGCACAGCGGGTCACTTGGACTTGGAGGGACTACACCAGAGCTACAGGCGGTTGCCAGAGGAGGAGCTGCACGGCGAGCTGTTTAGACTCAGAGTGACTGCTTCTAAACACCAGGGGGCTGCCCGGAGGAAGAGGAGGAGCATGGCAGGTCACTTGGTCTAGGAGTGACTGCATCAGAGCTCCAGGTGGCTGCTCAGAGGAGAAGGCGAGTGGTGAGTGTTTGGACTCAAAGCGACCGCTCCTGAACACCGGGGGCCGGCCTGGAGGAAGAGCACGGTGGGTCGCTTGGTCTCGGAGTGACCACTCCTGAACACTCGGGGGTCTACCCCGAGGAGGAGGTGGAACAGGGCAGGTGACTTGGACTCGGATTGACTGCCTAGGGCTATGGGTGGTTGGCGGGAGGAGGAGACGCGAAGTGAGTTGCTTGGACTCCTAGTGACCGCGTCGGAACACCGGGTGGCTATCTGGAGGAAGAGGCATGTGGCGGGTCACTGGGACTCAAAGCGACTGTACGGAGCTCCAGGTGGCTGCTCAGAGGAGGGGCCGCATAGCCAGGTGATTAGGTGCAGAGCAGGGTCCCAGGACCTAGGTGGCTTCTTGCTGGAAGAGCCACACAGAGACACGCCTAGGGGCGGAGCAAAGGTTCCAGGACTGCGGGCAGATTCTCTGAGGAGAGGCAGCCTAAGGAGACTTGTCTGCGAAGGGTGAGGCTCCAAGGCCAGGAGGTAGGTCCGGGGCCCTGGGAACGTTGCAGAGGAAGGCAGCCCAGCCCAGGCGGTAGTTGTAGATTGAGGGGAACCTCTAGGAGGGGAACTGACCAGCGAAACCTCCCAACTGGGAGAGTCTTCCCTGCCGGGTGAGGTTTTCCCACAAGGACGGTAAAACCAGAGACACAGGCTCAAACAGGCCTTGCCTCAGCCCACAGCCTAGTTCTCCTTTGGATGACCATTGGTCAACAAGTGGAGGCACCTCAGCCCACTATCAGGGAAAATACCCCACCTGAGGTTCACCACCCCTAGAGAGGCAGCTTCCTTGTGGAGCACCGCATTATCAACTTCCTCCAAGACTTCAGGCTACTGAAGGATAAGAGGGGATATACTAGCAATCTTCAGGGACATTATAAGTCAATAGAGGAAATCTGCAATATCTTAATGGTCCACTGATTCCTGAATAATATGAGAAAACAAGGGAAGAAAATGCCCCAAACAAATCTAGATGTTACATCAATAAAATCCAATGACAGTATGGCAGAAGAAATGACAGAAAGGGAGTTCAGAATGTACATAATTAAAATGATCAGAGAAGCAAACGATGAGATGAAAGAGCAAATACAGGCATTGAATGATGAGATGAAAGAGCAAATGCAGGCATTGAATGATCACACCAATCGACAGTTAAAAGAGCAAATACAGGAAGCAAAAGATCATTTCAATAAAGAGTTAGAGATATTGAAAAAAACCAAACAGAAATCCTTGAAATGAAGGAAACAATAAACCAAATTAAGAACTACCAATAGGGTAGAACAACTGGAAGACAGAACCTCAGATATTGAAGACAAAATATTTAACCTTGAAAACAAAGTTGAACAAACAGAGAAGATGGTAATAAATCATGAACAGAATCTCCAAGAACTATGGGATATCTTGAAAAGGCCAAACTTAAAAATTATTGGGATTGAGGAAGGCTTACAGAAACAAACCAAAGGAATGAACAATCTAGTCAATGAAATAATATCAGAAAATTTCCCAAATCTGAAGAATGAAATGGAAAATCAAGTTCAAGAGGCTTATAGGACTCCAAATATACAAAATTACAACAGACCCACACCAAGGCACATTATAATGAAAACACCTAATATACAAAATAAAGACAGAATTTTAAAGGCTGTGAAAGAAAAGAACCAAATTACATTAAGGGGGAAACGAATACAGATATCAGCAGATTTTTCAATCCAGACCCTAAAAGCTAGAAGGGCCTGGAACAACATTTTTCAAGCCCTCAAAGAAAATGGATGCCAACCAAGAATGTTACCCAGCAATCTTACCTTCAAATTTGACGATGAAATAAAATCATTCCATGATAAACAAAAGCTAAAAGAATTTACAAAAAGAAAGTCAGCATTACAGAACATTCTCAGCAAAATGTTCCATAAGGAAGAGATAAAAAACAAAGAAGCAAATCAGCAAAGGGTGGAATTATCCTAAAGGAACTGACAAATAAAGGAGGAACCAAGTTGTGTCCGATAAATAAATAAATAAATAAAATAAAATAAATGAACCAAATGACCGGGTATACAAATTATGTCTCAATAATAACCCTGAATGTTAATGGCCTGAATTCATCAATCAAAAGACATAGACTGGCAGATTGGATTAAAAAGAAAGATCCAACAATATGTTGCCTACAAGAGACTCATCTCATAAAAAGAGATACCCATAGACTAAAGGTGAAAGGATGGGGAAAAACATACCATGCACAGGGACTCAGCAAAAAAGCTGGGGTATCCATCCTCATTTCAATAATGTGGACTTCAAGCCAAATAAGTCAGAAGGGATAAAGAAGGACATTTCATAATGCTTAAGGGAAGCATAAATCAGCAAGGCATAACAATCATAAACATCTATGCCCCAAACAGTGGCTCATCCATGTATGTCAAACAAATCCTTATCGATTTTAGAAACCAAATAGACCATAAGACAATAATACTAGGTGATTTTGACACGCCTCTCTCACCACTGGACAGATCTTCCAATCAAAAATTGAACAAGGAAACCATAGATCTCAATAACACAATCAACAATTTAGACTGAACACACATTTATAGAATATATCATCCAACCGGAGCGAATACACTTTCTTCTCAGCAGCACATGGATCCTTCTCTAAAATAGACCATATATTATGCCACAAAGCTAATGTCAGCAAATACAAGAAGATAGAGACACTACCTTGTATTCTATCAGATCATAATGGATTGAAGTTAGAAATAAATGAAAGAGTAAAAAACAGAAACTACTCCAACACCTGGAGATTAAACAATATGCTATTATATGATGAACGGATAACAGTAGATATTAGGAAGGAAATTAAAAAATTCTTAGAGGTAAATGAGAACAAAGAAACATCATATCAAAATCTCTGGGACAATATGAAAGCAGCACTTAGAGGAAAATTTATTTCATGGAGCGCATTCAATAAAAGAAGTAAAACTCAACAAATAAATGACCTAACACTACAGCTCAAAGCCCTAGAAAAAGAAGAACAGACCAACACCAAAAGTAGTAAAAGACAGGAAATAGTTAAACTCAGAGCTGAAATCAATGAAATTGAAACAAAAGAAACAATACAAAAAATTGACAAAATAAATAGTTGGTTCTTCGAAAAAATAAACAAAATTGATAAACCTTTAGCCACACTAACAAAGAGAAGATGAGAGAAAACCCAAATCACTAAAATTCAGAATGAACAAGGAAATATCACAACAGACACGATTGAAATAAAAAACATAATTAGAAGCTATTTTGAAAATCTATAGTCCAACAAAATAGAAAATTTTGAATACATCAACAGGTTTCTAGAGACATATGAATTGCCTAAACTGAACGAGGAGGACATACACAATTTAAATAGACCAATTTCAAGTAATGAAATAGAAGAAGTCATCAAAAGCATACCAACAAAGAAAAGTCCGGTACCAAATGGGTTCTAAGCCGGGTTCTACAAAACTTTTAAAGAAGAGCTCATTCCAATACTTCTCAAAGTATTCCATAAAATAGAAGAGGAGGGGACCCTCCCAAACTCATTCTATGAAGCCAATATTACCCTGATACCTAAACCAGACAGAGACACATAGAGGAAAGAAAATTTCAGACCAATATACTTAATGAATATCGACACAAAAATTCTCAACAAAATTTTAGCAAATCCCATACAAAAACGTATTAAAACGATAGTGCACCATGATGAAGTGGGTTTCATCCCAGGGATGCAAGGTTGGTTCAACATCAGGAAATCAATAAATGTAATTCACCATATCAATAGACTTAAAGTCAAGAATCACATGATTATTTCAATAGATGCAGAGAAAACATTTGATAAAATACAGCACCCCTTCATGCTCAAAACACTAGAAAAAATAGGGATAGTGGGAACATTTCTTAACATTGTAAAGGCCATCTATGCTAAGCCCATGGCTAATATCATTCTAAATGGTGAAAAACTGAAAGCATTCCCCCTAAAAACTGGAACAAGGCAGGGATGCCCTCTTTCACCACTTCTATTCAATATCATCCTTGAAACTCTAGCCAGAGCAATTAGACAGACCAAAGAAATTAAAGGGATATGAAAGGGAAAAAAGAACTCAAACTATCCCTATTTGCTGATGATATGATTATATACTTAGAGGAACCAGGAAATTCCACCAGAAAACTTTTAGAACTCATAAGTGAATTTAGTAAATTAGCGGGATATAAGATCAATGCACATAAATCCAATGCATTTTTATACATAAGTGATGAATCTTCAGAAAGAGAAATTAGGAAAACTACCCCATTCACAATAGCATCGAAAAAAATAAAATACTTGGGAATCAATCTCACAAAAGAGGTGAAAGACCTCTACAATGAGAACTACAGAACACTAAAGAAAGAAATTAAAGAACACCTTAGAAGATGGAAAGATCTCCCATATTCTTTGATAGGTAGAATTAATATTGTCAAAATGGTCATACTACCTAAAGTGGTATACAGATTCAATGCAATTCCAATTAAAATCCCAATGATGTACCTTACAGAAACAGAGCAAGCAATTATGAAATTCATCTGGAAGAATAAGAAACCCAGAATAGCTAAAGCAATCCTTAGCAGAAAGAGTGAATCAGGGGATATTGCAATACCAGATCTTCAACTCTATTACAAAGCAATAGTAACAAAAACAGCATGGTATTGGTACCAAAATAGAGAGTTAGATCAATGGTACAGAATAGAGGACACGGACCCAATCAAATAAATACAATTTTCTCATACTAGACAATGTGGCCAAAAATATGCAATGGAGAAAAGATAGCCTCTTCATCAAATGGTGCTGGGAGAATTGGAAATCCATATGCAACAGAATGAAACTAAACCCATATCTCTCACCATGCACGAAACTAAACACAAAATGGATTAAGGACCTTGGAATCAGACCAGAGACCTTGTATCTTATAGAAGAAAAAGTAGGTCCAGAGCTTCAACATGTTGGCTTAGGACCAGACTTCCTCAACAGGACTCCCATAGCACAAGAAATAAAATAAAAGCAAGAATCAATAACTGGGATAGATTCAAACTGAAAGCTTTCTCTCAGCAAACAAAACTATTAGCAATGTGAAGAAAGAGACTAGAGAGTGGGAGAAAATCTTTGCCAATTATACTTCAGATAGAGCACTAATCTCCAGAATCTATAAAGAACTCAAAAAATTCTACACCAAGAATGCAAATAATCCAGTTGACAAATGGGCTAAGGAAATGAATAGCCACTTCACAGAAGAAGATCTACAAGCAATCAACAAACATGGAAAAATGTTCAACATCTCTTGTAATAAGAGAAATGCAAATCAAAACCACCCTAAGATTCCATCTCAGCCCAGTCAGAATGGCGATTATCAAGAATACAAGCAACAACAGGTGTTGGCGAGGATGTGGGGAGCAAGGTACACTCATACATTGCTGGTGGGGCTGCAAATTAGTGCAGCCACTCTGGAAAGCAGTGTGAAGATTCCTTAGAAAACTTGAAATGGAACCACCATTTGACCCAGCTATCCCACTCCTTGGCCTATACCCAAAGGACTTAGAGTCAGCATACTACAGAGATACAGCCACATCAATGTTCATAGCTGTTCAGTTCACAATAGCCAGATTGTGGAACCTTCCTAGATGCCGTTCAGTGATGAATGGATAAAGAAACTGTGGTATATATATACAATGGAATATTACTCAGCCATAAAGAATGATAAAATTATGGCATTTGCAGGCAAATGGATGAAATTGGAGAATATCATGCTAAGTGAGATAAGCCAATCTCAAAAAACCAAAGGACGAATGATATCGCAAATAAGTGGATGATGACACATAATGGGGTATGGGAGGTGTTAGTTTTATGGTTAGAGTTAGGGTTAGGGAGGAGGGCAAGAATGGAGGAAGGAAGGACTGTATAGAGGGAAAAGAGGGGTGGGAGGGGTGGGGGAGTAGGGAAAAAATAGTAGAATGAATCAAACAACAATACCCTATGTAAATTTATGATTACACAAATGGTATGCCTTTACGCCATGTATAAACAGAGAAACAACATGTATCCCATTTATTTACAATAAAAAACAATAATGGGGATACATTCTAAGAAGCAAAAAAAAGAAAAGATCATTGTTTCCTGACTGTTTTATGTATGTGTGCACATCTTTATATTGTATTGTGTCTTCATATGTGCTTTTGTCCATATATCAGGTACATGGTATCAAAATAGCATATAGATAAAAGAGTGGTCATAAATGAAAATTTAACAAAATCGATCCAAATACCTTTTAGTTCATGTGACTTAAAAAAGGAGTTCAATTTAAATTATGTAAGTAGATGAGAGTAAGATGTCTTTAAAGTTTCTGACTCACAAATTTTTCTAAGTGGTCAGACAATAAAGTGTTGATTTCTATTAATGAGTAAAGCATAATATCCATTGTTTCTAGAATTTTTTTCTTCCACAGGGACAAGATGGCTAATATTGTTATCTACACTTGTCTGATATGCTGATTCTTACAATTGAAAATGAATAAGTTAGATTTAACATGAATGGAATTAATCTTCATAAATGTGTTTTTAAAGAAGACATCTGATTAATTTACAAAGTAAATATACTAAAACATCAATGGATAAATATAAAATCAAGTACTTTTAACTTCTTAAGTTCCATAAGGTAATGTATTTAAATATTAAATGTGTGTTTTCTCAGATTGGTAAATGAAAAAATAAAAGATTTAAGATTGCTTTGTCTCTGTGTTTTCACTGAAAACAAGGTTACTAAGAGTTAAGATTCTATCAGGTATAATTTATATGCAAAGAGTATAAGAGATTTTATTTTGTTTTCAATTAAAATACCATAAAACCATAAAAGTATTTCATCTTATTATAGTGGAGTAATTTGTCTAAATTCAAATATTTCAGGGGCTGGGATTGTAGCTCAGTTGCAGAGTGCTTGCCTGGCACTCTTGATGCCCTGGATTCAATTCTTAGCACCACATATAAATAAATAAAATAAAGTTACATGAACAAGTTTATTTAAAAAAAAAAAGGAAAGAAATTTTATAAGAATTGTTTTAGAATGTGGATTAAGAAAAGTGTCAACACCCAGGAAAGAGAGAGAAGAAGGTTCTAGGTATGGAAATAAATTTAGAATAAAAAGTAGAAGGAAAAAGAAACATTTCTGGATAAGAAATTGTTTTATGTGGTAAACTAAAAGTTTTAAAATGCCTAAGTACATTACACAAGGTTTGTGAAGGGTAAATTTTAAAGTGTTTGTGTATTACTAACTTGGTTAAATATAAAGAGATGTAAAAAGATTCTAGGTGTGGAAATAAATTTTAGTATAAAAAGTAAAAGAAAGATGTTTCTGGATAAAAAAAAGTCTTTTGTATGGTAAAGTAAAAAGTTGTAGAATGTTAAAGTAAGTTATAGAAGATTTGCAGAAAGAGAGAATAAATTTCAAGAAGCTTATGTGTAACTAAGTTAGTTATATATAAATTACACAATCAGTTAAAGTTATTCGAGATTTTTCCTAAGGTCAAATATTAATTTACTGATGTAAACCAAAGTTTAATCCTCTTATGTGTAAAAGTAACCAAAATTAGAAACCAGTGAGGGGCAATGGGGAATTTTAATCCAACAGAAGTGATGCAGAATGTGATGATTATGAGGGAGGAGGAGAGAAAATAGAAATAGAAAGAAAGAACAATATAGATTTGCTGTTAGCAGAAGAAAAGATAAATAGATTCAAGGGAAACAGATAAGTGAAAGAAAAAACACATGTATGGCAAGAATTTTTAAAAAATGAAAATAATAATGAGGGAATTCAAACAAAACCAAAATATGCTAATAAAACTTCCTAGTCCTCAAAATACTAATCAGTGAAAAGTAATTGGCTTCAAAATTGCTAAAAATGAGAATAAAAACAAATATGAATATGTATAAACATCTATCAACCTTTTACATCACAACTAAACAGAGAAGATAAAGATCATGATGAAAAGTAACAGAATTGTTTCTGTTGGAGTTCAAAGGATTCTTAGCTTCTTCTCAGATGTGTTACTTGGTGTGGCCTGCTCTACCCTCAAGGTGGGGTTTCTGGACTGTAAGAGGAAATCTCGTAAGTGGAACTCCTGGAGGCAGTATTTAGGCTTAAGCAATCTCTAGAGTCTTTGTTGATAGGAGATTGATCTGAAGATTTTAAATCAGCACACCTCCAGGGTCGAGCAGTTGGTGGTTCACACTGGAATACTGGACCCCAGGAATCTTCCCTGATTTCTACTCATATGGTGAAGAAGCCAATTTTTGGTTCTTCCATCATCTGCAGACTTCACTTTTCTTATTCTCTTGGGTTCAGTCCTCAAACTCAATCTATCCTGCCTCCACCCTTTTGAATTCTTGGCTAGGTGCATGCTCCCAGTTGGTCTTGTGATCAACTGTATTGAAGCAAAAAGGGAGAAGTCAACTAGGTTTTCACTATCAGTATTCCCCTGTGTAAACCCCTCTGCATATTTTATATTCTCCTGGTCATGTAGGCACACTCCATGTCATGCAGTGTGGATTTGCCAGGCCTGTATTTCTGGGTCAAACTAAGGTTTCCCAGGAATAAGCTGCCTCAGCTGCTGGCCCTGGTGCAGTGGCTGCAAAATTGTTCCTTCCTCTGTCCTCATGGGCAGCCAGGAGAAATGCAACTTCTTCCCTGCACAAGGATACTGTGCAGTGCACCTTTCAGTTTAGTCAGCCTGTACCTTTGATCTCTGATCTCTCCATACCCAGACTATGCCACGGGCCTCCTAAAAATGTGGGTTCCTTTAATTCCTTTATTCCTCCAATTTGGTCTCAGAAGGACCACTCTGGCTGGTGCCCCTGGCCATGGAAGCAGGGGTGGTGCTAGGGATTTCTATCTTATTTTATCACATCTAACCTCCTGAGACTCCAATCCACTTTGAATGTCCAATAGTAAATCCCAGTAAAGTCCCTCTCCACGTTTTTTTTTTCCACCCACCTTGCTGAGAAGCTGCCTATCTCCTTTCATGGTTTCATATTATGGGAAGCCAGGAAAGTAACCTTCTCTATTCTTCCATCCAGAAAAATCTCCATACTAATTTCTAATTAGTATGTTATCATGAGTTTTCTTTCTTCCATCAAAACTATTAGAGTACATCAAGTCATGTTTTATTCAGCTTTCTCATTGTTGTGACTAAAGGACCCTATCAGCACAATTGTACAGGAAAAAGGTTTATTTGAGGGCTCACAGTATCAGAGGTCTTAGTTCATCTAAGACTAAGATAGTCTAAGCCCATCTATTAGGCTGGCTCTATCATGATGGTAGAGGGTGGCAGAGAGAAGTAGCTTACTTTAGGAACAGAAGCAGAGAGAGAGTCCATTTGCCAGATAAAAGTACCCCAAAGCCATGCCCCAATTTCTACCTCCTCCAGTCACATCTTACCACTTTAGTTACCACTTAGTTAATCCCAATCAGGGGACTAATTAACTGACTGGGTTAAGACTTTCACAACTCAATCATTTATTCTCTTAAACTTCTTGCATTGTCTTGTACTTGAGCTTTTGGGGGACACCTCACATCCAAACCATAACAGGGTCAATATATCTATTTTGAAGTTTCTCATAGATTCAATTTTTAATTTTCTATTTGAGCTTCAAATTCTAGCAGACATTGTCTTGCTCTGGTCTTGTGGCTCCAAATTTTAATTACTTTAGATATTATCTCTTTTTTATTTCAAATGTTATCACCATTGGAAGTTTAGCACATGATTTCTGTTGATTTTGCTAATAAAAGTAAGAATATACTGTAACTTGTGAGGGTAGTATTTGTTTTACTTTATCAGTTTTACTAAAAGGCAATATGATTTTACTGATTAGCATATCTTTGAAAACATTTCATTTTACCAATGAAAAATGTGTCTCATTCTGCCATTATAATACAGAATGATAATAAAGCAAATCAATATGCATTCTATCCACCTACCTTATGTCAAATATTCTTACCCAATGAAGTCAACTGTGAGCACATTTAGTAAGAGTACAATGCCAAAGATGAAAGACCTGCATTATTGGCTGTAGTCTATGTAATGCCACAGGGCACTCATTCAATTTTTTTTTTTTAAATCTTAATTGTCTATAAAAAATGAACAGTTTTATTTATAGTTGCCCCAAATTAGAAGCAACTAAGATGTCCTTAAATAATAAAATGTAGAAACAAATTGTTACATATCTGTACAGAGGAATACTGTTTGAAAATAAGAGTATTGTTCAGCAATAAGAAGAAATGAACTACCAAGTCACAAAAAGACATAGAAGAATTCTCAATGTGTATTCCCAAATCAAAGAAACAAATCTGAAAAGACTACATAATGTATGGTTACATTATGTATGATTCCAATTACATGAAATTCTATAAAACTCAAAATAGTCCAGATAGTCTTGAAAAGATCAGTGATTTTCAGGACCTTTCTGGGAGATAAGGATGAATACATGGCCCATAGGATAATTTGGGGGCAGTGAAATTATTTGTATTGTACTGTAATTGTGGATATATGACATACATATCCATAGAAGTGTACAACCCAGAGCAGGAACTGAACCCTTATATAAGTTGTGGACTTGAGTCAATAGTAGTGTATGAGAATTGTTTCATCAATTGTAATAAATGTATGGTCTTCATGTAATATTAGTTATACATGAAACTGTACAAGGAGATATATGTGAATCCTACATATTCTCTGCACGTTTTTTCTTTAATTATAAAATTTCTCTAAAACTCAAGTATTCACCCAAAAGTGAGAAACTTAATATTTTAAGGTGCATTTAAATCAAGATTCTTGAATGCAATCATAAAGTTAATTAAGCTAAACAAGATCAAGTAGTGGAGAAATAGTTTGAAAAGAGTGAACCAAAAACTAATTCATCCTTTTATATTATGTAGAAGTGTAGAGTTTAACTAGTATGGATTTATTTTTGTACAGATGCTGATGATCTATATTTCATTAGTCTTATGCTTTTTGTGTTTCTTAATTCCTTTGTATATGTTTTTTACTACAATATATTTATCACAATAAACTGATGCATTCTATTCATTCAACAATAATTTTGAATACTTACTTATGATGGAGGCCCTAATCTTGAGACATATCAGTGCACAAACATACTAAAATATCTACCCTCATTCAGCTTTACTTATTCTTGCAAATTTCAGTTCTAGCAAACTAGGAAAAATATTGATCATTCTAATGTCCTCTTCCAAAGGCTGACCTCCACATAACACGTCTAATTCCTACATCTGGAAGTAATATCTATAGATAATTTTTTATTTTTTGCAAAATGCTAAGTGTTGTTCTTTGCCTCATCAACTTGTAGTATATTTCAAATATTTTCTGATAGATTCACTTGAGCATGTTTCTATGCGTCTAATGTTTATGGCATAAAATTTATCAGTTTTATCTTCCTTTTCCTACAGACCCTTAAAGTGCATGAGTCAAACTGTTTTTATATTAGATAAGATGCATGGGTTTTGTTTCCCCAAAATAGACCTCATTTCAAATTTTGTTTTTTTTAGAGGTAGCTTATAACTATCAATTTCTGTGCTGGATTAGGAAAATTAGAGGAAGAGAAAAAAACTATTTAAGCACACCTCATTTAATTTAGCAAAATCAAGACAAAAATCCAGATCTTGGATTTATTCCAAAATTTACCATCAAACAATTATAGAATGGTTCTAGTTTTAATGAAAATCATTCATTATTTTCTCTCTTATAATTTCTCAACAAAATATTTATCTCAATAAGCATATAGACTGTGTAAAATTTACTTTTATATATGATTTACAAAACTAACAAAGAAATAAAAAGGGTGTATTAGTATATTAGTAGCCCACTCTATGTATTTAATCAAGCTAATTTGTTTCAGTGAGATCTCCTGCTTTTTAGTCAATAATAGGAATCAGAGAAAACTTCCTATTTCCTTTGAAACATGCATACTTCTTTCAGAAGTTCATTATGGTATAATTCAAAGTCAAGTGTAATTAAAAGACATTCAATTTAAAAAAAACCTAAGTATACATGTAAGCACATTGTCAAACAAAATCATTTAATGAAATATAGTAAATGCATTTTTTCTTAAATTATTTACTGTCAAAATTATGAGCTATGATTTTAAAGAGAATGTAAATTTCATGACAGTTGATATTTATTGCACACTTTAAAATTATAAACAAAAGATATAAAAAGGACTAAAATTAAATATTTCTAAATTTTAAATTAGGTGAAATTATGCATCTGTTTGATAGAATAAAAGAAAATTAGATCACAAATAGACATGTCTGAATTAAGAGGTTTTTATAAGCACAAGCAAAAAATGCCTCTTGGAGAATGGGTAAAAACAAAATAAACCAAAGAAAAGAGGGAGACATTGGAAATGAAAAGAAAAGGAAAGTCTATAAAATTTTTAGGAATGCTTACATTCATTATGCTTCAGCACATTTACAACACTGAAAGCTAACTCAACATAGAAATAGAATTGCATTGTTCTTGGATCTTATACGCTAAATGTAGCATGTTGCAAAATTTCTGTTTCTTAAACTTTTTATTCTTTGTAGATGTACATGACAGTAGAGTATATTTTGGCATATTATACATACATGGAGTACAACTTTTTCTAATTAGGATTTCATTGTTGTGGTTGTACATGATGTGGTGTTTCACTGATGGATTATTCATATATGAACATAAGAAAGTTACATATGATTCATTCTATTGTTTACTTTTTAAAATCTTTTCCCAACTTATGTTCTATTGAGAAAATAAAAGAGCAGTAGAAAGCAGTGGGATCTGATTTTATATAAAAATTAATGATCCACACATTCTAATGCATTTGATTCTGACTGTTCCATTTTTAAACAAGTCATAATCAAGTTATTCTTACTAAATATGTCTCTTGAAATGCAGAAGTGACTTCAAAACAATTGGAATTCCAGTTGTAAATGCAGGCTAAGTATACAAATGAAATAAAGGAAAGTTAGCTGAACTTATTTTGCTAATATTATCTGTCCTTAACACAGAAGTACATTGTAGTGTCAGAACAATAGAAAATATTATTTGACAATTCAATGAACATTTTGAGGAACTATTATTCAGATTTATAATTAGAAGATCTAGTTATAAAAGTGCTATAATTTTGCCCAACATTTCACTGTTTTAACTATTTGCTTGTACATGTATATATGCATAATATGTATATTATATATATTCAATATACAAGAAATAGATATAGTCAAGCTTTATGTGCATATAGTACAATATGCATATTATATTTATTCATTATACAAGAGATATATTCAAGCTTTATATGCATATAGTACACAAATTAATTTAGTAACCATTATTAGGCTACATCAAGTACTTCCTACACATAAAACATTATGCTACAATCTTTGCTCAACGGACATATAATTTAGTTGTAATTTTATAAAGATTTTGAAAAGTAAATAATAATAAAATATCAAGTAATATGAATCATTCATTTAATATAGTGGCTTCCTTAATATAGATTTTAGCTCACATATATAAGTTGTTTATAACCTAGACATATCCCATTACTTTTATTAAAACTTTCCCTCCCTACATGGTTGTTTGTGAAATAGCTTGTTTGTTCTTCTCACTGAGACAATATACTCCAGAGTTGCCAACCATGATAAACCCTGATTGTAATTACCAGAGTTATGTAAATAAATTTGCTCTTCATGTACGTACTCTTTGAATTAGCCAATTTACAATCTCTAATGAGCGAGTCCAGAAAATAGTGCCCATGGACTTTAATAAAGGCATACTCCTTCATATAGGTGTTCTCTTTTTTGTCTCTTGCTTCTCATCTACTGCTTGGGCATCCTGTTGTCTTCAGATTTTACATCTTCCTGTCAAACCTGCTAACTGTAGTAGTTTGCGCTGGTACACTTGTGAAATCACAGTGACTCAGGGGCTGAGGCAGGAGGATTGTGAGTTCAAAGCCAGCCCCATCAAAAGCAATGCACTAAACAGCTCAGACTCTTTCTCTAAATAAAATAAAAAGTAGGGATGGGGATGTGGCTCTGTGGTTGAATGCCCCTGAGTTCAGTCCCCCATATCTCCCCAATAAAGTACAATAACAAAAAAAATTTGCTAACTGCTCTATGAATAAAATTCTTCATTTGGTTCATGCATTTTATTTTCACTTTTTCATTATATCTCACCTCACATACACACACCACTGTTCTCCATATTATTTAATGTATTCAATTAACCAGAAGATAATGGCTGTCTTCAATTGTGGGAATTTAATGGAACTGCATAGTCATAATTTCTTCCAGTATTATGCCCTGAAGTCTAATCTATCAGGAAAAAGTACTTCTTAGATTAAACATGGATTCCAAAACTGTCTTGTACCATTACATACCTAGTAAAATGGCCAATAATAATAAAAAAAAACACAATGACAATGCCAAATACTGATGAGGATGTAGAGCAACAGGACTTTCATTCATTGACAAGGAAATTTAAAAATATTATAGTCACCTGGAAAACCTATTTGTCAGTGTCTTACAAAACTAGCCATGCTGTCACCATATGATTTATCAATAATACTCCTTATTATTTACACAAATAACCTGATGATACATGTCTACAGAAAAACTACACAATGATATTTATAGCAATCATATTCTTTATTGCCCAATCTTGGAAGCAAACAAGATGTCCTTCAGAAGGTAAATGGACAAATTTCTTTAAAACTTGTTATTTTTAGATGTATGTGCCAGTAGAGTGTATTTTGACATGTTTCACATACATGGAAAAAAACTTATTCTAATTATGATTCCATTTTTTTCATTGAACATGGTGTCAAATTTCACTGGATATGTATTTATATATGAACATAGGAAACATGTTACTGTCTTTCCAACTCCCATTCTCTCTTCCCTTCATTCACCTTTTTTTTTTGTCTAATCCAATAAACTTTTATTCTTCCTCCCCTCTCCTTATTGTGTGTTAGTATCCACATACAGAGAGAACATTTGACCTTTGTTTTTTTGGAATTGACATATTTCACTTAGCATGATAGTCTCCAGTTCCATTCGTTTACCAGCAAATGTCATAATTTCATTCTTCTTTATGTGAGTAATATTCCATTGTGTATATGTACAACATTTTCTTTATCCATTCATCTGTTGAAGGGCACTTAAGTTGGTTCATTAGCTATTTTGAATTGAGCTGCTATAAATATTGATATGACTGCATCATTATAGTATGCAGTTTTTTTTAATTCCTTTGGGTATAAATCAAGGAGTGGGATAACTGTGTCAAATGGTTGTTCCATTCAAAGTTTCCTGAGGAATCTCTATACTTCTTTCCAGAGTAGTTGCACCAATTTGCAGTCCCACCAACAATATGGGTGAAGCTTTCTACCCGCCTCCTTTCCAACATTTATTGTTACTTGTATTCTTGATAATTGCCATATGAACTGAAGTGAGATGGAATCTTGGTGTATTTTAATTTGCATTTCTCTCATTGCTAGAGATGTTGAACATTTTTTCATATATTTTTGACCATTCTTATTTCTTCTTCATTGAAGTACCTGTTTAGTTCCATTGTCCATTTTTTGCTTGGGTTATTGGGATTTTTAGTGTTAAGTTTTTGTGTTCTTTGTATATCCTGGAGACTAATGCTTTATTTGAGGTGCAGGTGGCAAAGATTTTCTCCCATTGTGTAGACTCTCTCTTCACATTCTTGATTATTTCCTTAGCTGTGAAGAATCTTTTAATTTTATACCATCTTGTTTATTGAGGAATCTTGTCAAGGAAGTCAATTCCAAATCCAGTATGATAGAGAACTAGACCTAAATTTTTTTCTAGTAATTACAGTGTCTCTGGTCTAATGCCTAGGCCCTTGATTCACTTTGAGTTGAATTTTGTGCAGGGTGAGAGACAGGCATTCAATTTCATTCTACCATATATAGATTTCTAGTTTTCCCAGAACCATTTGTTGAAGAGACTATCTTTTCTCCAATGGACATTTATGGTGCCTTTCTCTCATATGAGATACCTGTATTTATGTAGGTTAATCTCTGTGTCTTTTATTCTGTTCCATTGGTCATAATGTCTGTTTTTGTGCTAATACCATGACATTTTTGCTCTTTAGTATAATTTAAGGTCTGGTATTGTGATGCTTCCTTCATCACTTTTCTTGCTAAGGATTGCTTTGGCTATTCTGGACTTCTTGAATTTCCAAATGAATTTCATGACTACTTTTTATATTTCTATGAATAATGTCATTGGAATTTTCATAGGAATTGCATTAAATCTGTATAGTGCTATTGTTGTTATAGCCATTTGACAATATTAATTCTGCCTATCCAAGAATATGGGAGATCTTACCAACTCCTTAAGTGTGTTTTATCATCTTTTGTTTATCATGCAAGATTTTTATTTCATTGTCAATTTTGAAATTTTATTTTTCTGGGTACAATACTCTCGGTTGGCATCCATTTCTTTTTCAGAGCTTGGCATATATTATTTCAAGAGCTAAACTGTTGTTTTTCTAAACAATAGAATATTTTTCATTGCCAGAAAGATATGAGAAATCAACCCAGGAAAAGACATGGTAGAAACTTAACTATGTATTTCTAAGTGAAAGAAGTCAATTTAAGAAAACTACAAGATGTGCGATCAGAACTATATTACCTTCTGGAAAAGAAAATACTATCAAGACAGTAAAAAAAAATCATTGATTTCCAGAGTGTCAGAAAAGTACAAAGTGCAGAAGAAGTTTTAGAGTAGTGAAAATATTCTGTAGGATTCTACAATGGTGGATACCTGTCATTATACACTTGTCAAAATCTATAGAAATTGTGACATTAAGAGTGAGCTCTAATATGAACTATGAATAGGGATATGTATGAGAGTCCAGAATGTGCCACTCCAAATATACATTTCTGGAGAAGGATTATTTTCTTCTGATTATTTTTAGAAAGAGAAGACCCAGAAAAAACTCTGAAACCTTAATGATATGATTTTGTAAGGAAAAATTGCAACCATAAAGAAAATCCCCTTTTTAAATGTGTCTCCCTATCTGTATCATGTAGAGAAGTATGACTAACTGACTAGAACTTCTTATCAATGTAGATGGCACCAGCATAATATTTTATATGATGGTTTTTCTTGATTATCTTTCCATTATTTCCTCACAACTATTTTTCTTTTTTAATTTTAGTAGAAAATGCTATCTAAGCCAGAGTTATAAGTCACCTCTTTGACATTTATGCATTTCTCAAGATCTCTTGTGTATATATGAGATAAACATATTAATATACTTCTGTTTGCTTTCTCAAGTAAATCTGTTTTCTCATAGGTATCCCAGTTCTGAACCCAGGTAGAAGAAAAATTACCTTTCCCTTCCCTGTATGTGACACTTATATGTCTAGGCTGAGCAACTGTAAAAGAAAACGTACTACTTTGTGATGGATGTTAACAGAGGAGGAGGTTGCATGTGGGAAGAGAGGATATATATAGGAATCCTCTGTACTTTCTGCTCACGTTTGCTTTGAATCTAAAACTTCCCCCCAAATAAAGTTTATTCATCTATTTTATAAAAGAGTCATTTTAAAATTACACTGTCTAAAATGCTAAAAAGGAAATGACAGAAACAGATGTGTAAATTACAGAGAATTCAAGACGCTGTAAGGAACAGTTTCTAAGTGGAACACTTTTAATAATATTGCTGCCACCAATAGACACTTTCATTGTTTCACTCCCTCTCATGATTTACTATCCAGAAAAGAAACATTCAATTGACTGAATGTTGGTCAAGTACCTATTTATTGTATTTAAGGTGTGAGTAGGTAATAGAACTATAAAAACTCATAACAAATATAGACAGAGAAATTATAGGGATTGGATCTCTATCCTTAAATCTAATCTTCTGCTTTTGGAGATAAATATGCTGGTATAATACAATATGATAGGTGTTGAAGAGCACAAAATTAGAATCAAGTAATTTAATTCATTGACAGTAGGTTGAAGAAGAGTTGTAAAATTATAGAGGCAAATGTAAACTGTCTTAAATACTTAGAGCTCACCAAATGATAAAAGTGGAATAAATTTTCAAAATGGTAAGAACAACTTGTGTAAAGATTTAACCCTCAGAAGAGTACCAGAGAGTTCCTTGGTGAGTTGGCATGGGTTTTTCAAATAGGAATGCTTGTAAAGAAGTGGATAGGTGAGGTAGAGAGAAGAAAGAAGGGGCAAAATATGGAAAAAAGTTTTTTGTTTTTATTGGTTTCAGCTTGGAAAGTCCTTAAATACCTTTCTAAAGAAGGGGCAAGTTACTATTCAAGCAATGAAGGACTCTTAGGATTTTTAAATAGAGGAGTGTTTATTGTGTGTGTGTGTGTGTGTGTGCGTGTGTGCCTAGTGTGCATTCAAAATGTCGGTTTGGTCATTGTTTTCATCCTTCCTTTTTTTTTTTTTTTTAATTTATACCTGTCCCATTTAGGTACCCAAGGAATTCAAGGAAAACTTCCCATGTTTAACTGGAAAATTTAATTTTCAATTACTGTTACTGAGAAAGAAGATCATAATCTTGACATCTTGCCTTAAAGAAATTTTATAAAGATTTAAAAATAACTTTCAGATTATCTAATCAGTGATGCAAGTTTGGCTATAAAATCATAGACACAAAATTGATTTATTCCTTGGTTACCTTAACTGTGTCATTGGGAACTTAATATTCAATAATTGTCTGGTTCATGTGGCATTATTGAATAATAATTGTTACTGTTAGTTAAATTCTAGAATAGAGATACTGTCACTAATATTTATGTAGCATCCATCATTTCATTCCAGAATGAATGTGTTGTTTGTCCCGCAGGTGAGACAAAATATGCAAGCATTTAACCTTTAATATTTGTGTTATTGGATCTGTATAGCACTTTTGATAGTATGGCCATTTTACATTTATATATTAATTGTACCTATCCAAGAATATGAGAGGTCTTTCCATATTGTAAGGTCTACCTTAATTTCCTTTAGAATTCTATAGTTTTTACTGTAGAGTGGAATTAATCTGACATAACTTTCCTATGTACATATATGAATATACTACAGTGAGTGTCACCATCATATACATCCAAAGTAAATTGATTTTAAAAAAATAACTATGGATAAATGGCAGAAAGATCAATAGAGGGATCTGAGGAGGGGTTGGGAAGAGGGAAGGGGAAGAATTGGTATTTGGCATCTGAATGAGAACAAGATATATTTCATGCTGCTATAGTTGTGTCCAAATGGATTTTACTGTCATGTATAACTTAGGAGAATGAATAAAAAAATGTGTCATATGTACTCCAAAGATGTTTGATCACTTCTAATATAGTCTGTTATTCTTTCTCTTCCCTTCTTGACTCCTTAGTTGCATCAGACTTTGATGAATCTGTACATAACTCCTACTTACACATAGGCAATATACAAACTATTCTTTTTCACCAGCAACTAAAACCAAATACATATAATACTTATATATTTGGTTCCCTTAGCAGCAATTTGCATGTAATAACTCATGTTATCATTATAATTCGTTTAACAGGTGGGGTATTACTTTTCTCACTCTTTTTCAAATAAGAAAATTGAAACATTCAAGGTAGAACAACTTGTCCATGACCGCACAGCTAGTAAGTGACAGAGATAAGATTTCAACTCAGACAAGTAACAGAGTACATTCTCTTAATTTAACTTCCTTGGTCTTAGTATGTTTTAGTATTTTATGCTATTAAATAGATATTGCATTCTATCAAATTAATTATCAAAGAAATATTTTATGCTATTAAATATTGTCTGGAGCAAAAAACACAGGTGAGCTGATCTACTAACTAATTTTATTTTGCTATTATTTTGCATTTTAATATAATTTGATAAACAGTAATCAAATATGTGATACAATACAATCTGCTGAACTCAATAGAGGAATTTTCATTTGAATAATTAATGATTCCAGTATGAAGGTATCCTATCTTCTATGAGAATATAAATTGAGAAGTTGAGGAGGCCTAAGAATGTTCTTTTTGGAAATAAAATTTCATGGAAAGCTCAAGAAATGGTGTGTAGTTTTTTAAACAGGCAGAAGATGGCAGTATCTAAACTAAACCAAATCAACTGGAGACATAATTCTTGTTGAATAATTGAATTTTTCCCTTATTTCCTGAGGTGTGATTATAATTTTGTAGTAATCTATATTTTGCCTTACTTTGTGAGCAAACATGTCAATACAAATTTTACACTTAGAAAAGAAGTTTTATGTATCCAAGAAAATGTGTGTACATACATACACAGTGATGTGCATCTATTAAGAAATATAGAGAAGAGTAATAGGGTTCAAATATCTAGGATAGAGTCACTAATTTTATATTTGTCATTAACAGATAATGTAATGTGAATTATTTTTCTCCTGGTAAAATAAATAAATGTATTGAGTAGACACATGTTTAATTTTTCCTATCATTGATCAAAATTAATACCATGTCTGTCAATTAAAGTGCTGAAAAAAATTACAGTTGTTCTAAGTGACAAGTGAGTTTTAAAAAAAATGTGTTTATACTCTTCCAGATTTTAATAGAGAAAATAATTTACACATTGTCTGGACTTGAACTTAAAACTTTAAGGGGACCTGATAGATGACTCTGTTGAACAGAAAACACTAATCTATTGAAAAATGTGATGACTAAACATTTAAAAATCCTTCTGGTGATAACAGAATTTTGTATTTTGTATTTTTTTCTTTTTATGTTATTTTTTTACTATCAATATCAAGAGGTTTGTCAACCTGAGACTGAGACTTTTCCTTTTATCAACATATTATGGGGGCAAAAATTTACCTCAACCAGCTTAGGCCTTTTTTTTTTTTTAACCCCAGAATGACCTAGAATTAAATTAACATGAAACAATTAAAGAGGAGAAAGACACACAAATTTAATACTTAATTTGTGGCACACTGGCTTTCATTAGCCAATGAAGATCCAAAGAAACAGAGTTGAACTCATACAAATTGAATTTGCAAAGCACAGTAAATTTTGAAAATGTGATAAAGCAAATAGACTTGAGCTTGGGTAGTTAATTTGATGGAGAAATTACTTGAAAGATATGCATTGATTTAATGAGGTTTGTTTGTACAGATTTCCCTGGGCTTCAACTTCCTGTCCTTGAGGATAAAGATGATTTTTCCTTCCTCATAGGAAGGACATTTTTCGCATTAAAATTCATTTTCTCCTTTTAAGAAACAAAAGGAAGGTTAGAGTGATTAGCTTGTACTTGTAGTTTTTCAAGCTCCTTTAGTTCAAAATGTTCAATATGGTAGAGCACCATATGCTTTCTTAGCATGTTCTTAACTCCTGCAGTCTGATATGAATTTATTTACCACCTTTACTTTTTATTTATAAATTGAAGTTGCTTGTTGCAAAAATGGTAAAATAATATGGAAATGTATAGTGCAAAAAAAAAAAAAACACTTTGGGAATTTTTTCTTTATCCTATTCTTCAGAAATAATCATGTTTGTAAAGGTTTAGTATGTATCTTTTAAGATTCATTTTCTGTCCATGTATTTTTGTAGTAATATCATACAATATATGCATATAATATACAAATGTTTCTATGACTTAAGCTTACATCCATTTCCTCATTGATATAATTTATGCTATAATAAATTTTATATGTCCTTTTGCATATATATATATATATACTTTTCCTCCCATGAGATAAATTCTCTTTTAAAATGTTTTAGTTTAGTAGATGGACACAGTACCTTTATTTTATTTATTTATTTTTATATGGTGCTGAGGATCAAATCCAGTGCCTTGCACATACTAGGCAAGTGCTCTACCACTGAGCTACAACACCAGTTCTGCATAGATTTTTCTAAGTATAAAAATGAGTTCAATGTGTAATCACAGTTCACTATTCACAGTTGACATTTTGACAGATACTCTTGTATTCATACCAGAAAAGATACCATGATTTGAAATTTTACCAAGAGTAAAAGAAAATATTTATTTCTACACCATTGCCAACACTATATTTTCAACACTTTTAAGTTTCATTAATACGACAGATAAAAAAGTTCTTGATTAACATTTCTAGATTTAAACCATGATCATTTATTTAATGCCATTAGTGACTTCCTACACATATAATGCTGTGTGAACTCTTATGGATTATACACTGCAAAATAGATGAAAAGACATAATAAAAGGTCCTGGTCCCCAGAAAAGTTGAATTCTTTGAAGTGCCTACAATTTTTGTTTTATTATTAAGATATTCTTTATAAAAATTATACAGTGGAATACTATGAAGCCTTTAAAAAGATGATGTCAATGTATATTTAATCACATAAAATATATTCATAATATATCTTATTAAAAAGAGAAAATGCTCATGATTTTTTAATAAAATCATATAAAATTGATATCTGTCAAATATTTTATATAACATCAATTAATGTGGGAAAAATAAGATGTTATAACTAATTCAGGGAAGAATTTATAAAACAAATACATCTGTATATACTATAAGATTTGCTGAAATTGATTCACAAAAGTATTCAAAGTTGGTGAACATCTTGGTGATCAATAGCACCTCCAATGGAACCAATTACTCTTTCTTTGCCCAAAGATCATTTGTTTTATCATCAGTATGCTGCAATTTATACACTTGTAAATTAACTTTTAAATTCAAGGAAATGCATGGTAATTCCTTCAGTGTAAACTGATAGGATACATAGAAATATTTTTGGTCCATTCAATCTCCAGTACTGAAAAAGAAAAGAAAAGAAAATTCAATACTAATATTTGGAACTTTAGAAAAAATTATTGTAATGCAATTGAAAATATTCATGTCATTAAAAGTTTTCTCATAATTTTTTCAGACACAATTTACAAAAGAGTGTAGTTGCCTAGAAACAAATTTGAAAGGGTAAAAACATTTGATATTGTTATGGCTGTAGTTCAGTAGTAGGACACTCATTTAGCAGCAAGCATGAGCCCCTGGGTTTGATCCACAGCACAGCAAAATAAAAGTTTAATAATAGTTATCACATGTTAAGAATTTATGTGCTATTTATTTTCTTTTATTTCTTTTATTTTCTAGTATATGTATATTGAACATTGATTTTTAATAATAAAGCTACAAAAATTTATTTGCTCTATAAATGATTATTATAAAAGTAAATTTGATTACTCGTTGGATGTGCTGACCCCTGTGATTTCCTCAAACATGGGAAACTCAAATGCTTAATATGTGGTAGTGGACGACTGTGCTCCTGTTTTCCCTTGGCACAAAAAAAAAGAAAGAAAGAAGAAGAAAAGTAAATTTGACTCAGTTAATAAGCTACTGAAAAACTATTTAATAAGTCAATCTATGTTTCATAACATTTTAAAATGAAATATCTCAATATCTGTTCCCATGTATGTAACATACTGAAATGACATCTCCTTTGCCTTTCTGTCTTTTATATTTAGAATGAAAGAATTAAAAGATACTGTCCACAAAAAGATGTTTAAAATCAAACCCAAGGGTTTACAGAATAAACAATATTTTACTAAATTTTTCAAGGCTAGTACTGTGATCTTCTGTTTGGAATATATTTTATATAAATTCAAGATGCTATCTGGCTTCTTGTTGAAATCAGAACATAATCCAGCATATATGATTAATT
This sequence comes from Sciurus carolinensis, assembly GCF_902686445.1. NCBI lineage: Eukaryota > Metazoa > Chordata > Mammalia > Rodentia > Sciuridae > Sciurus > Sciurus carolinensis. The sequence continues at coordinate 73,189,660 of NC_062232.1, read as the reverse complement.
AAATTATCATTAATTAAATATTTTCATTGGATTATAATATAAAGAAAAATGTATGTATCAGAAATTTACAGTATGATGAATTTTCTAAAACTGAACACAATGGAATGCAAATAAAGAAAGTATACATTGCTAACAATCAAGAAGACCTCTAATTTGTCTACTTCAACTCTTAACCGATTACCAACAGTATCCCCTATCCTGACTACAATATGGATAAACCCATTTTGCTTATTCTGTACTTTATATAAATGGAATCATACAATTTTCTGTCTTTGTTGTATATATTCCTTCATTCAAACTGTTTCTGAAATTCACCCACATAATTGTTAGACACCTTTTTCAATGTGCATTGATATTTCTAAGTTCACTGTGAATAACCTTCCAGAATTTGTCTCCTTTTCACTATCCCCATATCTACATATGAGCTATGGTTATATAATTAGTGTTAACCCATTTCAGTTATGTTTTATAAAAATGTTCAAAGGCTGGGCATGGTGGCACATACCTGTAATCCCAGCAGTTTGGGAGGTTGAGGTAGGAGGAGTGCAAGTTCAAAGCCAACCTCAGCAATTTAGCGAGAACCTAAGCAACTCAGCGAGACCCTATATGTTAATAAAATATTTTTAAAAAAGGACTAGGAATGTGGCTTAATAGTTAAGAACCCCTGGGTTCAATTCCTGGTACTAAAGATCAGCATAAAATATAAAATAATTTGATTTACTTAATTAAAATATTTCAATCCTGACAGGCCTATAATCCCAGTAACTCTGGAGCCTGAGGCAGGAGGATCACAAGTTTGGGACCAGCCTTAAAATCTTAATGAAGCCCTTAGCACATTTGGGAGACCCTGTCACAAAATAAAATATAAAAAGTGCTAGGGATGTGGCTCACTGGTAAAGTGCCTCTGGATTCACTCTCCAGTACTGAAAAAGAAAAGAAAAGAAAATTCAATCCTAATATTTGGAACTTTAGAAAACAATTATTGTAACACAATTGAAAATATTCATGTCATTAAAATGTATTTATAAAATATTATAAATCATTTTTTCCACCTAAGTACATCTTTAATTGACTTCAACACTAGACACATAGATAGGTAGGTAGATAGTTGGACAGGTATTTGGGTAGATTGATTGATTGGTAGATGGATAGATAACTTGTAAAACAATGAAAAGAATAAAGGAATAAATGAAGATCTGCTTTAATCTGTTACAGAGTGGTTAGCAATGTTAATATTTTGCATATGCACTTCCAGGATATTTTCTAAATATACATATGTAGTTGTGACATTTATGCATATTTTGTATAATATTTTGTGTTCTGTAAAATGAATATTTCCCATGTAATTACTTTTTGCCCTATGCTCTTCTTTTAATAGCTGCAACTTGTTTCATCACACAGGTGTACAAGAATATATTTAACATATTGCTATTATAGTTTAGATGGTTTTGAATATTTTTAACCAGTTAAAAGCACTTCAGTGAATAGCCTTGTACCTAAATATTTGCATATATTTATGATTATTTCCTGAGGAGATTCCTGGATATTAAGGTAGCTGGTGAAAAACTATGACTTTATGCAGTGTTTTCTTTCCTATTCCTTTTAATCCTTTTACTTCACTCACTTTCCTCCTTCCTTATATACTGATATAATGCTAAATTGCTCTGAACTCTAATTACCAATTAATATGCCAGTTAATATTCATACCAATAGTGCATGAACATGTCTATTCTTTCTTTACAAATTGAATCTAAAATGTTTAATCATTTCTAATTTGATAGAATAAAAATGACTGCTATTGGACTATAAGATCTTCATCATTACTAATTTGTGTTTGATCTATCATTTCTTAATTTATTATTTTTTACATTTGTAATTATAAATGCCTTCTTTATTTCTAAAGGAAACCTATTTTCTGTTTTTCATATAAACATATTCAATTTTATTTGTATGGAAACACAAATTAAATCCTTTATGAAGTACCATTTCATACTCACCAAGATGATGAATTGAGGGCTTTAAGGGGGCATATTTTCTTGTTTATAGTTGTGTAAACCTTTTGATTTCATTTGCATTTAGAACCTCAATCAATCTGGGATTTAGATTTGTGATGGTAGGAATCAAAAGTTTTTTCACATAATTAATTCCTTCTAGATTTCTTAAATAATGATATATTTTTTCACGATTTGAAATGCCTTCCCTATTTGATATGTTGTTCATATAGATAAGTCCTTTGTAACCATGTCTAGGTTCAAACCAATTTATCTTTTGTGAATTTCATTGTTTTGAAAACTAATGGTAGTCACAAATTTTTTAAAAAAATGCACATATTATTATTCAGATAAATTAATCTTTTTTACGGTGGCTTTACATAATTTTGAAAACCTATCATGTGTACCATAAGCCACAGGAAAGAATTTAGGTGTGACATTGATTTTTATACGAATTATAATTCTTACATTAACAGTAATGTAAAAAGATCTAAAATTTATATAGCATTTGGTAAATGCAAAGCACAGCTGTTATAAGAGTGTATAAAAAATCAATTTTGTAATTTTCATAAACTTTACAATGCAAACTATCATTACTATTCCCAAATCTATATGAAGGAATTAAGATACTGAGAAGATAAGTGAATTGCCCTTTACTACACAGTTTAAGATGGTGTAACCTGCTACAATATATTAAAGCTTACTATGTGCAAGGCACCAGACCAAAGATGATGAATTTGTGAACTCTAATCACAAACTTTAAAAGTAGTTATTTCTAACCTCCTTTTACCAATGAAAAAATCTAGGCTGAACTATGCACACTTTCTATTGTCACACAAATATCAAAAGTAGAGATACACATTAGTAATGACTAGCCTTGATTCAAAGGCCATAACTTTTTATTATGCATCTTCTAAAACTAATTAATAATGTACATTTAGTCTGAGGTAGTAGGCATATCATCAGAAGGCTTCCTGATATCTTAAACATAGTTGTCAGCACAATATATCAAACACTTTCATTCTACGATGTGACCACAAAATTAAGCAAAACAAAAAATACAATGAAACAGCAACAACAATAAAAACCACAAAGTTTCTTGATTATACTATGTTCTTAGGTTTTATCACTCTATTAAATGTGTACCTTTATAAAAGCTACTTCAAGTCCCTGATCTCAATTACTTTTTTATGTTTGTAAATGGTATTGTTAGTGCATTATAAATATACATAATCGTAGAATTTATTTTGACACATTCTTACATGCATGCAATATAATTTGCTGCACATAAAACCACCAGGATTTCCACTTTCCCTCACATCATCCTTCCCCCTATTCTCCTTTCTCTAAGCTACTGGTCTTTCTTCAATTTAGTTATTGATTTTTTTAAATTAGAGCTTTATACACATATGTAAAAGTGAAATTCACTGTGATGTATCCATATATGAATATAGCATAACATGGTCAATTTTTTCCACATTTCCTTCCCTTTTCCATCCCTCCTCCCTCCCACTCAATTTCCTTTCTCTACTCCACTTGCATTTTCATGGGATCCCACCCTTTGCTCTCTAGCTTCTACATAGGAGAGAGAAAACATTTGACCTTTGACTTCGAGTCTGGCTTATTTCACTTAGCATGATGTTCTCAATTTCATCCATTTACCAGCAAATCATATATTTAATTCTTCTTTATGACTGAATAAAATTCCATTGTGCATATATACCACATTTCCTTTTATCTGTTCACCTGTTGATGGGCACCTGAACTGTTATATTCATATCAATATAACATTGGAGTATGCTGATCTTAGTTCTTTTGGATAAATACCAAGGAGTAGGATAGCTGGGTCATATGGTACTTTCATTGCTAGATCTTTAAAGTATCTCCATACTGCTTTCCAAAGTGATTGTACTAATTCCACATCACAGAAACAAATGTATAAGTGTGCTTTTCTCTCTTCATCCTATCCAACCATTATTGTTTTTGTGTTCTTGATGATTGTCATTCTAACTGAAGCAAGATAAAAATCTTAGTATAGATTTCGCTTGCATTTTTCTGATTGCCAGGAACGTTGAACATTTTTTCATTTGTTCATAGGCAATTCATATTATTTCTTTTAAAAACAGTCTGTTTAAGTTATGTAGTCCACTTATTAATTGGACTATTTGTTTTATGCTTTTTTTTGATTCTTAATATTATCTGGATATTAATTCCCCATTGAAAGTGTAGCTGGCACAGATATTTTCCCATTAGACTTTTTCTTTGCATTTTTAATTATTTCCTTTGTTGTGCAGAAAATTTTTAATTTTGACATCTTCCTACTTATTGACATTTTATTTCATTTCTTTAGCTGTAGGGGTCTTGTTAAGGAAATTGGTGCCTGTGCCAAAAATGTTGGAATGCTAATCCTGTTTCTCCTAGAAGTTGCAGTTTCTAGTCTAATTCTTAGGTCTTTGATCACCTTGAATTTGAATAGGAATCCAATCCTGAATATTATTGTTTTCCTTAATGTCTTTTCTATATTGCCAAGTTTATTTTCAAGATTACATACTAGGACTTTGGGGCCTGAAAATCTGTCTTCTATGTGTCTAATCTATTGGTGATATTTTCAACTGAATTTTTAATTTGATGCATTGAGTCTTTTATTTCTAGCATTTTTTGTTTGTTTGTTTGTTTGTTTTTTGGTACTAGGGATTTAACTCAGTGGTGCTTAACTGCTGAGCCACATCCCCAGACCTTTTTGTATTTTACTTAGAGACTGGTTCTCACTAAGTTGCTCAGGGACTTGATAAGTTGCTGAGGCTGGCCTTGAACTCATGAACCTCCTGCCTCAGCCTCCTGAGTCACTGGAATTACAGGCGTGTGCTACCATGCCTAGCTTTGGTTCTTTTTAAGAATCTCTCTTTACTGAAATGATCTTTCATTTACTATAATTTCTTAGTTCATTACTTAGAATTTTTATTTAGTTTCCCAGATTTTTGTTTCATTATTTTTCAGAATCTCTATTGAAATGTTCTTTCACGTCCTATACTTCCTTATTTCCTGATTTTCTGTCTTAGTTCATTTCTTTTATTTCTGTTTTTTTTGTTTGTTTGTTTGTTTTTGGTACAAGGGATTAAACCCAGTGCTTAACAATTGTGCCACTTCCCCAAACCTTTTTTAATTATTTATTTTCTATTTTGTGACAGAGTCTCTCTAAGTTGCTGAGGCTGGCCTTAAACTTGCCATCCTTCTGACTCAGTCTCCTGAGTCACTGGGATTACAGGCATAAATCACTGTGTTCAACTACATTTTAGTTCATTGAAACTTGTAGTTACCAATTTTCTAAATTCTTAATCTGCTATTTCTTCCACGGTTTTAATGGGTTTGGTTGTTGTCATGTTGTGAGCTATTTAGAGTGGCTTCTTTTCTTTCTCATATTAGTATTTCTATTCATCTTCTCGGATGATTTTCTCTTCTACCTTTATATAAGGGATTTTTAACCCTAATTTCTCTTTACTAAATGCCCTGGATTGGGTGATTAGTCAATGATTTCAGTCAATATGAACCTACTGCTAAAGGAGACACTAATCTCCAGTAACGAAAGTCATATGATAAGAATCCTTAAAACCTTAGAAATGTATTAAAAATGTTCTCCTGGAGTTCACTAATCTGTGTGGTATATGTAACAATTTTTTTCTTGAATAGATTGAGAAAATAGGTAATAGAGAATATAAAATTATTATCAAAATATATTCGGCTCTCTAGTCAACTCTTCTCTTACTTGTTTGATTCTGGGTTACAGCATTGTGGAGACTTACTACATAGTTTCTCTCCAGAATGTTCCAGGTGCCAGTGTATTTATATGTTTATTTATTTTTCTTGATGAGGTTTTCGAAATAGAGTCTTTCTTTCTGGGGTTTCAGTCATTGTGCAGTTTGTTTATTCTCAAATCTGACCCAATATGTTGAGAGTTGTTAGGCAAGTCTGTATGCAGTTTCACTCATTGCCTGGCCAGTTCTGATACAACCCTCCTTCTGGGAGCCTTAGTTCATGTAGTATATGGAGAAGGTTGGGATGTTTCAGTTTTTTCTTAGCCCCTTCTAGGTTTCAAAGAGGTGACTGAGGGATCATAAGATTTGGTTTGAATATAATGTTTCAGTGCCCTACTCCCCCAGTGTTAATCAGGCTCCTTATCCTCCAGCTCAGATCACCTATTTCAAGTGAAAGAGTCCTTCACTCTCCTCAGTTTTGTAGAATCAATTTGCCAGTGCAGAATTACTGTTTTGATTCACTCTTGTGGAACTGCTATGATAGAATGGATTTTTTCTGTTCCACTGTATTGCATTCCTGAAAGGAATAAACCAGAGATTCAAATGAAGTTAAAAATATGTCTCATTAAGAAAAAAATTGGGACATTTTGGCAAAAGAAAAGTTAGAATATTCAAAAGTTGAGAAGAGAGAAAGTAGAATATAGGTAGTATATGAAAGTCACAAAGAAGGAGGAAGTAAAGAAGAGGTAGGCAACATGATAATTTTCTATTAGAGACACAGGAAAGTGTGGGAAGTCATCCTTTTCTAGCAGAATTAGATGTGGATGAGCCATGGGACACAGAGGCCTGACTCCCAGGAGCCCGCATCCATGAGGGACTGTTCTAGTTCGTGGGGAGTAGGTGAAGCTTGTGTGGGAATGGTTCGCCGTCTGGTTATAGGCTATATTCCCTGAGCAAAAGGCTCCCCTGACTTCACCCCATCCTGTCCATCACAGAAGAAGCCCTTCCTGATTTTGGTCCCCTTTACCTGAGTGACTATAAAATAAAGGAGAGGTGGGCTATTCATGTTGTTAGAGGTCAGATCTGATATGGCCCCATCTGTCAGCCCCTTCGCATTTGAAAAGAATATTGGGTCTTGTCTGTTTATTGATTAGATAAGCTTATTAGTAGTTAGTTGATTCATTGCCAGCATGCAGTCCCCCGGCAGTTAACCCTTCCCTCAGCCACACAGGAAGTGGGTGAAACCTCCAAAGAGGAGAGCAAGAGTAACAAAACAAGCATATTAGTATAGCAAGACAATTCTCTGAAACTGAAAAAGAAAGAGATAAGAGCAACCACTACTTCTTAAAATAAAAACCAAAAAGCAAAAGATTAATAAAAATCAAATAAATGACAAAAGAGAAAAGAGAAAAAAGTAGAAACATATCTGTATGTATATTTAGGAATCAATCAGTAAATATGACCAGAACAATAATGAAAATAAAATTTAAAAAGTAACTAGAAAAAGGAAAAAGAAAAAAAAATTAAATGAAATATGAATTATCTCCCTGAGGTGGCTGAAATTGTGAATATTTACAGCCTATTCCAGATTGTTTTTCTGTTGCTTCTTTTCTGTTTTTTCTAATAAGTACTCTTCTTATGCACCCTGGGTGAGAGCGAGGTCAGGATGTTATTAAACGCATCCTTCTTTTATGATTTTCTCCAATCTACTTGCTGGGATGTCCTGGCAGTGCATGTGATTGAAATGGGTTTCAGCTTTACTGTTCATTAGTGCAGGGTTGGATGGAACTGGAAGTACCATCTATTGGAATTTTGTATGGACATCTTAGATGACTGCACTTCCAGGTTGGAAGTGGAGCAATGATCTACTTGGGAAGTTCTGGCAGTAGGAATTAGACTCTAAGCAGAACTTTGGACATTTGTCTGACGTATTTATTCCAGAACAATTAAGTCATTGCAAACTTTGGGCCAGTTTTATGCCGGTCTTGGCTGGGCTACTGGGTCTCAAGCATCCCCAGAGATTCCTATTCCTAGGGCAGGGAAATTATCCAAATGGGTGGATGGGCAATGATAGGTTTTCTCTTGCCCCTCCATCCCCAAATATGAACTTCCAAGTCTTCATTCCCAAATGTAATCACTCCTGCCTCCTCATTTTCTCCTGATCCTTTTCATCTAGTCCCTCAAGCCACAAAACTCTGTGTGTTGCATTCTTCTCTGCATCTCTGAATTGAATTTCCCTAGATCCATTGTTCTTTGTAACTGTTTGGGGATCATGATCTGCCAAGTACAATTTAGGTCACAAAGAACTGGTTGGGACAGAGTGAAAGTATTTGCTGAGAACTCTTGAATTCCCTTAATGAGATAATACATTTAATTTTTGGAGCAAAATGTCTAACTGATAATAAGTACTCAAAAAATGAAAATTAATCATTTAAGATTTTATAAGTTGTTTTTGTATTTTTCTTGAAAGATCATATATAATTTAGTTCAATTTCCAAACAGCCTGGAAATCTAACTGCATGCGTTCAAAAAGGAAATATTTTAAGCCAAAAGATGCAAGTAAAATTAACAAACTCGAGACCAAATATTCTTGGTCTTAGAAAATATGTTAAAAGGTGCTTAAATTAAAATTGAAAAATTCAAGAAGTTTGTTTATGTTTTATATGCAATAAGCTAAAATGTTTCTGACAATTTTTAAATAACAATAAGTAATACCCTGGCTTTTGGCAAATTCCAAATTGTGCCATTTTCAAAAGAGTATCTTTGGCCAGTATCAACATTTTTACATTTTAATCACTATCCTACTTTTCATATGCCAAATTAATTGATAATTAAAGTCTGCATTAATATACTGTAATTAATATAATGTGTATTTGTTTATTGTTTTTCTTGGGGTAAAGATCCTTAGATTGTCTGCCATTGCTTTCTATATTGGAGAACTTTTGTTAAAATAAATATCAGTGCACAGAACATTTGTCACCATGATAGAGAAATGTGGTGAATCTCAAGATACTTTAGCCTGTAATGAAAATAAAACATTTATTTATTTTATAAAACATCAAATATATACAAAAGTTGAGATCTTTATGTAATAAAATCCTGTGTATGCATCATCCAATTTCAATAATTATGAGATAATGACCAATTTTCTACCATCTAACAACACACACTCCTCCCCATCATACTTACTGAAACTTCACTGAATAATCTAGAAATAAATTTTAGACATGATTATGTTATTATACTCATAAATACTTCACTGTGTACCTCTCAAAGTCAAGGATTGACAACTTTAATATCAAATAATCAGTAGATTTTCAAGTTTTCTTACAAATTACTTTTGTAGTTTGTGTTTTTTTGTATCAGGATACAACGAGGGTTCATACCTTAAATTGAGATATATGTATATACATATAAAATATATAATATGTATGTATATATATTCTTTTTGAACTTGTTAAAATAAAGGGATTTTTGTTTTATACACTGTCTTCCATTCTTTGTTTACCTGATCTAATCCTAGTCATACCTTTGAATATGCCCCTCTATGCTCTTGAGCATTTGTAAATTGGTTATTATATACAAACTGTGTCATCTAATATGATAGAGACTAGTCACATGTAGCTATTTAAATTTAGATTAATTAAAATAAGTTAAAAATTCAGTTCTTCATTTGCTTTACTTATATTTCAAGTACTAAATAGCTACAAGTGGTTATTGGTTGAGCATATCAGATAGTGTGAATTACAGAATATTGTAACATTTGCAGAAAATGCTATTAAACAAAATTGGATTAGAGTTTTAGTCAGATTCAGAATCAATTATTTTGGTAAGTATATGTCATACGTAGGAATGCATATTTCCATTACAAGTCATGTGTTATTTTTGTCTCTCTTTATATAGTATCATCCATTGATGACTGTTAACCAGATATATTGTTAATCTATTAGTCCTTACACTGTATTGCTGTTCAAATTTATGATTTCTTGGTTATTAATTATATAGAATATTTCCACAGAGAGAATACAGAGAATAATGAGAAATAACAACTTATCAAACACATAGTTATCTAGAAATATGATATATATATTGAAGGCAAATTAGAATTTGAATATCTTGTTTTATGCATTGTTTCATGAATTGATTTCTTAGCATCCTCCACAAGTAATAAATTAGAGATTCTTTATGTATCAAAAATAGAAATGAATCAAAAACTACCTGGGGTGTGGCAAAAGAACTCATAAGCCAATCTGAAGAGATTGTGAAAGGTCATGTATTTGAGGATAAATAAGGATAATATCTGAAATGGATTGAAACATATAAAAAATGTTTAAATTCATTATTTCATGTTAAAATCCATACCTTTTGTGTAAATTGGGTAGTATATATAGAAAGACATAAAATCATGATCAAATTTTACATATTAATAGTAATATTAATAATATATAATATTTATTGAAAACCTGCTATATATCAGATACTATTTTTAATATTTAATTTCCTTATTTGGAAGCTGAGCACAATTATAGAATCTACATTTCAGTTTTGTTAAATACATTACATGAGTTATTATTTGGAAAAGTGCTTAGAATAAATGTTGGCAGATTTTAAGTTATATTAAGTATTTGTTACAAAAATAGACTCACATAATATTTAGAGATATATAAATGATCTTATCAACCTTGTGGAGTAGGTGTTATTGTTACTCTCATATCAGACATGAAAAGAAAAAATACCTAAATCACAGAGCAATTAGTTTCTTACCTATGGACATAGAAATAGTTTATGCCTGTGGTTTACCACTCACAGAGAATGGATCTATGGGACATTGGAAGTTTAAATTAATTGTAATGGTAGGATTTAAATGTCACTTTGATTTGGAAAATGGATACCCAAGTAACTAGTAAAACATTCTTTTGGGGATGCCCATAAGAGTGTTTCTGGATGAGATTAGCATTGAATCAGTAGTTTGAGTGAAGATAGCCAGCCTCAACACTGTGGGAAGTCATCATCCAATCTGTTTAGGGCCTAAATAGAACAAAACAGAAGGACAAAATTATTCTTTATTTAGGCACTATGACATCCATCTTTTCTTATAATCAGGCATCGGTGCTCCTGGTTCTCAAGTCTTCAGACTTGGTAGATAATTACAGTTTTGGATTCTTCATATGTCAGGGCTTTTGTCTGGAATTGAAACTACATCACTAGATTTTCTGGTTTCCAGCTTTCAGACAAAAGGTCATACAGTTTCTCAATGTCCATAATACATAAGTCAACCCTTCCTACTAAATTTCTTTGTATCTCTATCCATCTGTCAATTATATCTGATTTTGTTTCTCTACAAAACTCTAACTCATTATTATTATATAAGTTTTTAAGGTAGAAATACTTTCAGATTTCTTAGATAAGTGATATTGACATGGCTCTATTATAGAAGCATAAAGAAAATGAAACACCACAGGGAACTATCTCAGAGCCATATGTTGACTTTCCAATATTGAGTGTATAACTTTCCTCAAGGAGAACCAGTGTGTCCTTCTTACTTAAATTATATAAGGCAGCTGGGTATGGTGGCTCATTCCTGTGATCCCAGCAGCTCAGGAGGCTGAGGCAAGAAGATCCCACGTTCAAAGCCAGCCTCATCAACTTAGAGAGGCCCTAAGTAACTTAGCAAGTTCCTGTCTCAAAATTAAAAAAAAAAAGAAAAAGCCAGTGATTTGGCTCAATGGTTAAGTTCCCCAGGATTCAATTCCCCATAACAGGAAAAAAAATCCCTAAGGCAAAAATATCCATTAGACTCTTTTCTATAACCAAAATTTAGACAGATTCAAGCATTAAAATAATTGAGAATTGTTCTCCAGAGTGTACCATTATAATCTTTGGCTCAGGTACTAGTTTCTCATTGATTTAGTCACAACCAAGATAATATGGCTGATTTTATTTGAGACATATGATATAACCCACAGATACTTTCTTGCAGAAAAAAAAATTATGGCCAATCTATTCAGAAGGAGAAGTGTTTTTAGATTCTACTCTGGAAAAATTAAGTAGGATCTTTGCAATTATGATTTGGGGAACATAATTAAGTGAACACATATGAAATATTTATATTTATAGACTACAAGAGGGAGCTATAGAATGGGAGGAAAAGGAGATATCAGATGAATATGAGACCTGATCCTTACCATCAAAAAATTTACATTTTGGGCTTAGAAAACAAATAGCAACAACTGAAATGCAATGTAAATGTTAGCAAATTTAAATAATATTCTAGGGAATAAATGCATTTAAACAAATGATATTCATAGTAAGATATCAAAGCCATCAGTATATATTCTCTTGCTATTCTATAACATACCTAGCTGGATTACTAGCAAATGAAATGAACATTCAGTGATTCCTCATTTTCTTCTCTTTCAGAATGACTAATAGTCATGTATTATGGTTTTATCTCCCAAGCCGTCATGAGATAAAGGCTTTGTCCACAAAGTGGCTATATTAAAGGTGGTAGAAACTTTAATAGGTGGTACTTATTAGAAGGTCACTAGTGGTACAAATGTTCTAGTGGCATATTTTGTTGTGAGAGTGAGTCATTATAAAAGAGTAATCCTGTCCAGTCTCTGGTCTTTGGTTTTCTCTTTCACCATGTGATCACTCTTACATGTTCTTCCACCATTGTGATGATATGTGCCATGAAGTACCCATGAAAAGTCATGATAATGCAAATACTGAAGACATGTTCTTAAATCTGTAGATCTATGAACTAAATAAACCTCTTTTCTTTATAAAATACTAACCTCTTGTGTTTTGTTACAGCAGAAAAATTTGGATGAATAGACCATGTGTAACATATATTGTGTTTGAAGTTCTCTGATAAAGAATAAAAATATATCCTTTAGAAAACTACAGTCCCTACAACAGTTAGCATCATATTTTATTCCACTTTAATTTACATATTATGAAACCTGGTCACGTCAGGTTTGGATCTGAATGTCACTCAAAATGCCCATGTATTAGAAACATGGTATACAATACAGCAAGTTTCAGAGATGGGGCTTTAAGGTAATGATTGGGGTGCTGACATCACCAGTGGATAAATACATTGACTGAATTAATCTATTGATAGATGAGTGAACTCCTGGGTTTTAATTGTAGGCAGGTGGACCATGCCAGGAGGAGGTAGGTCACTGGATGTTTGACCTCAGACTAAATCTATTCTGGACAATTACTTTCTCTCTGCTTCTTGGAAGTCATCAACTGAAAAAATTTCTTCTACCATGATGTATTGCTCCACAATAGGCCCAGAATGATGGAGTTGTCCAACCATGGACTGATACCTCTGAAAGCATGAGCCCCAAATAAACGTTTACTACCCTAAGTTACTATTGTCAGGTATTTTGCTTGCAGTGCAAAGCTAACTAGCATAGGTTATAGGCAATTTTAAAGTCATTTTTTTAATTAGTAGAAGTAACAAAATCTCAAATAAATAGATAATGGTAATATTTTAGGTTTTTATGGGCTAAGAGGCAACTCTGATAAGAGAAGAAAATTTCCACAAATTTTTATAATGAAATTCAAAATAATAACTTGAATATTTTGTAGTAAAAGTCTAATAATAATAAAATGTGGATGGGCAAAATTTGCTTAATTGGGGTTCAATGGTAGTGTTATATATTATCACATGAATTGCAAATACTAATTTGTAAACCACACTTGATCCAAGTTTGGCACAAAAATAGGAATTAGTCAAGGTTTTGCCTGAATTCCATAATTTGCTTGCCCTTGGTTTACACTATTTTTTCATACAAGGATTAGTAGATTCATTTTTTTCTATTATAGCTAACAATGTTTTTTTTTTCATTTTTTTATTATTTCTTTTTATTTTTTACAAACTGCATTTTGGTTCATTGTATGCAAATGGGGTAGATTTACTTTTATATCAAGCTTCATTGAGGTTTTTAAAATACATTTTTACTTTATGATAATTGTAGTGCCACTTATTCTGGGGGAACCATATAGTAAATATACAGTATAACAATAAATTTTTCTCACACTTTTTTTTTGTAGTGCATTTTTTCTTTTCTCACAGAAATATCTCTTAAGTTACCAAGACTGAAAGTTTTTCTTGGTCAGGAATAATCTTGAAGTGTTTTACATTTCTTTCAGAATTCATAATATAGCATTTTGACAGGTTCAAATTTCAAACTACAAGCAGTATTTTTTTTCTCTCCTAAAAGCTGACTGTCTCTGTTTAAAAGTTTTCCTTCCAGTATAAGAGATCCAAGGAGATATACAGAGAAAAAGTAAATGGATCAGTAACACATTATTTGAAGTCAGTGGCAGCAATCAAGTGCAATCCACATGAAAAGATGGCAGGAAGCAGTTGAAGAGTACTTACCATTTTTCTTCACCTATTTTCTCCTTCTCTAGGTCACTCTTCTTCATCGTATTGCAAAAAGAAAATGTTATAAGCTCAAGAATGGTTAGAAACGAATCTTTTCATTCACTATGTTAAATATAAGCCTGATAAAGGTCTTAAAAATGGCATGACATCAAATAATTTGGATAGACTGTCAAATATACAATTCTAATACACATATTGATTTATAATCAGATGACCTTCTAGAAAACATAATGAAAGTTGTTGAGGCTTTTTATGCCTTTCCTTTATACTCTAACTATATATATTACTTCAACTAGCTTCCTTTGATATATATAGAGAGATATATATATATAATATACTTATTATAATTTTATATATACTTATTATAATTTTGTATATAATCTGTTTCTATTTATTTGTGAGATGATTAGGTTATCAGGTCATCAGATCTGACTTTTGTTATCAGTTTGGGGATACTAATTGACCTTGTAAGCAGAAATAAATATTAGGTACTATATAATTGATCATTGTGGCTAGTCACACACAGTCTTATGAAAAAGGATTTTCTGCATAATTTAGGGTAACAATGTTTTGACAAAATAAAAATTAAATTATCAACATTTTGATAAGAATACTAACTATACTACTGAATATATTTTCCCATATATTGTAGATTAAATCTGGAGTGTCTCCCAAATTCCTACATATTAAAGGCTTGGTCTTCAACTTGAAAATATTGGAAGGAGAAACTTTAAGAAACAGGGTCTGGAGCTGAGGGCATGGCTCAGTGGTAGGCCACTTTTTCAGCATGTTTCAGGTTCTGGGTTCAACCCATAGAATTATAATAAAGAAAAACATAAATAAATAAGTTGGGGCCTGGTATGAAATTTTCAAGTATTTAGGAGCTTTCCCATGAAGTGAATAGTTAGACCTCAGCCCATTTCTCTCTTTTTCCCTTTCACTTCCCAGCCGTGATGTGAGCAGGTTTGCCCTACCACTTATTATCACCATGATGTACTCACTGCCTACTACAAGTGGTTTATAAGCAATAGTTTGCCCAATCATAGACTGGAACCTCAAATACTGTGAACCACAGTTTTATTAGTCATAAGTTGATTATCTCAAGGATTTGTTACAGTAACAGAAAACTTAACCAGCAGTGCACTTGAGGGAATGGGGCAGGAAGGTAGAACACCCATAAGATCCAGGCCTTGGAGAAAAGAGAGTGATACCACGTATCCTGGAAGGAGACAATGTGCCTGTTGAGGTACTATACCAATATCCCAATAAAATTTTGGGTCCTTTTGAAATAAAAGACAAGGAATTTATTCTGGACCAGGGAAGCAGAAAGCAAACAGTTCTGCAATCTCCAACACCGGCATGGGGGTTCACTGCCACTTAAAACCTGGAAAACCGCAAAGAAAGAGGGAGAGAGAAAGTGTCAGTTACAACCACAAGTTACATTTTACAAAGAGGAAAGAACATTCTCAGAAATTGCACCTTTGTACATACTCAGGAAGGCAAGATTGTATTAGCTCCATATTTCAAAGACATTGTGGTTAGTGTTCAAGTGGGTGAGGGTAGAGATGTTAGTTTCTATGTGAGTGAACTCATGAGGATAGGGGGCCAATTTTACAGAGGGTGAGATGTCTGAACAAAATGGGTTCTCCTTGTCTTGATTTTCAAATCAGCCTATAACATGCCCCAGAGACATCCTGTCACTACCACTGATTGTTTCAACCACATCTCCTTCTTAGAAAATCCTGTTGCTACTGCTGACAGCTTCAACCACAATGGTTCTTCCTTAGATACCCCGATCTCTACCCCTAGCAATTGCTGACCACCAAATCTACCCTTAACTGAAGGGTTTTCTCTTCCCAACAAACCTGTCAAACCACAAGGATGGACCAGGCCTCTTAATTATGTAAATAAGGGATTAAATTTATGCACTTCTGAATGATTTATTAAGCTCGGAGATTGAAGAGCTTGATTGGTTCATGTTACCATCCCTCATCCCACCAATCACCTATGTTATGTTGACACATCAGATATGCTTTTAAAAACTTGTACACAGGCAAGGCACAGTGCAGAACACCTGTAATCCAGCTTCTTGGGAGGCTGAAGCTGGAGGATGGCAAGTTCAAAGCCAGTCTCAGCCAAAGCAAAGCACTAAGCAATTCAGTGAGATCCTGTCTCTAAATAAAATACAAAATAGGACTGGGGATGTGGCTCAGTGGTTAAGCACCCATCAGTTCAATTCCTGGTACCAAAACAAACAAAGAAAACCTAGACAACAGATGACCAGTTTATATCCCTCTTTGGGGACACCTCTCTATTCAGGAGCTCTGCTTTTGTTTTATTACTCTAATAAACCCTATTACTTTGCTCTCACCCTTTGTCAGTGGATTTCATTCTTTGAATTTGTGAGACAAAGAACCCATCTGACATCCATGTTCCATGTTACACAATTAAACAATGAGCTTCAGGAAACTAAAAACTGCTTTATGATTTTGTTGTATGAGAAACTTTACAAAACAAAGGTGTATTCATTTCTATGAGGCACTATATTCTAATTATACTTTTAAATAATTTTTCACAATTTTTCCTTCAAATTTTCAAGTACTGATGTTTTTATACTTGTCACATTTGAATAAAATGATCACATATTTATTCAAATATTACATTAAACAAAAATTATTTTTGAAGGTCAACAAAAAATTTACTCCTAATTTACGTTGGAGTAAATTAGGCCAATAGAGAAGTGGGTCTATAAGACTTCAAGTCAATGGTTATAATCAAATAAACTTTTACCCACATCAAATGTTATTTTGAAGCAAAAGCTTAGTGTGGAAGAAGTTATGTAAATACTGGAGTAATTGAACCACTTCACTTTTGAAGAGAGTAGATGAGAATTATTATTAACTTTTTTTTTTTACAAATGCTAAGTCCCCCTGCCATCTACTTTCTTATAACTAGAAGTTAAACAATCATTTGAAGCAAATATGTTCAAGATGAACCCAGCTTTGAACATAAGGGCCTAGAGACAAGAATAGAGAAAAAGCCGGAGTGCTAACAAATGATCTACTTATTTGGAAAAAAAAAAAGATGAATTCAAATATGACTTGAAAAAATGACACCCAACCTCTTCATTTCATAAACCTCATTCTGTGAACATTGTTTATTAGGTTTGCCAAGTCAAACCTCAGTGAAATTGAGAAAAGTGCCTCAAACTAAAGTTTTGAGGACAGGTTTTCATTTTTTTTTCAGATTTGACCTATCCTGTGTGCCTGTTTCTAACCAATTTTAAGTACCATAAAGACATTGAATTTATACAATTCTGTTTGGCTTATTAAGCAATTAATAACACATAATGGTAAATTTTTTAAAGAATGATACTTCTTCATATTTTCCCATCATAGAAGGATTTCATTTGAGCTTAGATCCTCAATGTGTTAGTAACATGAAGCATATTATATTTATCTTTTAATTTATCTGGATTTCCCAAAAGAAAAATGAACTTAAATGAATTTTTAAAAAGCCTCTATGAATTACCTGAAGTAGTGTCTTTAGCAATATGTATGAATTTCATTCATACCCATAAAGAGAAATTTCTTTCAATATGGTCATTAAAGATTGATGCTAAATTCAGCATTTTCAGATCTTATATTACTGACTATCTCTGTAGCATTTGATATAGTTGAACGCTCTTTCTTTGAGCTTCAATTTAACTCTTATTTTTATACATTTACCTCTTGGGATATTTCTTTTATATTTCCTGCACCGGTTTCTTCTCATGTGTACTTAATTCAGGCTAACTTCTCTGGTTACATTTTATCTCACTCTAGGGTATTTGTCTTGATAAATATATACACAGACAATAAGAATAAGTGTGTGTATATGCATGTGCATCTACATATCCCATCTTCTTTTTTTGTGACCCCCTACACTTTATTAAAGGTTTGCTGTATCCTTTGTAAAATAAGTTAATAAACAATAATTGTGGTGTATATGTACACTTTTCCAGCAAATGAGAGATTATATGAAATGATACATATATCAATTTTTTTAGATTATATACATGATCAAGTTAAGCTTATTTGAGATGGAGAAACTTCATGTTCTCACTGTGGACAACGACCACAAATTCTTTTATAATAATGAAGGTAAAATGAAAGATAAATATTTTGAAGTTATTAAATAATCATAATGTTTGGTCATCTAACTCTAGTAATGTATGGTGGAAATTCTCAAACAGAAAAATACGATTATTCAAAAAAAAAAAGAGGTTAGAAAGAGAGAGACATAGGAAGAAAAATGTTTAGGTTTGTAATTTCTTCTCTGGAATGATATATATATATATATATCAATATCTATAAATATACATATGTATATATAATTTTATACTGAAAAGTATGTTGCTTTCTTTAATAGAACTTACCTTCACCAATCAAGATAAAGCAAGAAAATAGGCTAATGTTTGAACTGAACTGGCCTTAAGAGTATAATACAAATAGAAATGAGGAACAATTCTGATATTAGCAGCTTTCAGAGTGATGGAAAAGTGTCCTTGTAAGAACACAAAAAGTGCTCAAACAATGACATAAAAAAATTATCTACAAGTCTAAGGCTAGTCACAGTCTGGAAAATCCAAGCTACAGGCCTTTTTTTGTTTGTTTGTTTGGGTGATGAGTTCAGATCTAACCCAAATCTTTGGCTTTCCATACCCTGAACAAAGATATAATTAAGGGGGAGAAGGCATTATATTAATGTTAGAACCATCAACTATCTGCATACTGCAAAATAACCAATGGTTGGTAATCTTGAGAGATATGGGGGGCCTTAAATAGAAATTCCTGAAAGAGTGCTTTTTGATTGAATATCCTTGAAATGGTATGGGTGGAAGGAATATGATTTACTAATATTTTTGTGATTATTTTTTGAAAACATATAAAATTAATGTAGGATTATAAAAAAGTAAGAATGAATGCCTTAAGTAATGAGAAATGGTACACAGTTTTAATGAGATGAAAGAGAATGTTCAGTATTCACATACTTTGTTATTTAAAAATAATATCTCTAGGACTAACAGAATTTCTGTAAACTTACATGTGCTGAATTCTAAATAGACTTTTAAAAATAATTGTATTTGCAATGTTATTTATTTATTTTCCAATATAATGGCCATGAACAAATAATAACATTGCAACCTACATGACCATATTAAAATATTCCCTACTTCTGTCACAAACTTCAAAAGGAGCTCTAGTTATAAAATGATTATAATATTCTATGCATAAAAATTTCCTAGAAATTCTTAATCATATCTTCAGCATACTTTCTAGATCAAAGAAAAATATTTACACAGCAAAGACTACTAGTTTGTATAGGAGAAACTAATGAGAATGCATTTAGGGCAGTATTTCTGAAGTTTGGCCCACCTGCCATATATATCAGATTTACACAGAGTGCTTGCTAAATATTCACATTCCTGGGTCTCTTCCCAGATCTACTAACTCAGAAACTTAGGATGATATTCATAGAATCTACATTTTTCAAAAAATTTACACGTGATTTATTTGAAAAGCATTACAATGTGAGAACAACTACCCTACTGGTGCACCATCTTTGGGTCCATCTAAAAATATTTCCAAGGCAAAGTTCTTTTGAAGCTGTGCCAGAGGTTTTGGAAAAGAGAGGAAAAGGGCTAAGCTATATTAATAGTGAGAACAGGCTAAATTTGGAAAAGGATTAAGAAAGAGGCTATACTTTCCTTCATTGGAACAATGTAGATTTTTCTGCTAATTAACATTTCATAGTTTGGTAATTAAAAAAAAAACTTCTTTTAAAAAATAAATTTATCTTACCTGCTCCATGTAAACATAAAATTTTACTTATTAGTGGGGTGATATAATGTCTATACATTGTGTAATATTTGAAACAGGTTAAACATCTATCTCCTGAAATAAAATTTTTATGTTGAAAAATCTGAAAATACTTTCTTCTGTCTTCTTGAAATATACAATACATTATTGCTATCAATAGTCACCTACTGTATGATAGCAAACCAGAACTTCTTGCTCCTATATAACTGTAACTTGGTATCCATTAATCAATCTATCCCCAACCCTCTTCCCCTTACACTCCCCAGCCTCCGGCAACTGCCTTTCTACTCTCAACTTTTGTGAGATTAAATTTTTAAGATTCCACAGAAGAGTGAAATCATGCAGTGTTTGATTTTCTGTGCTTGGCTTATTTCACTTATCGATCTCCATTTCTATCTACGTTATTTCAAATGACAGGACTTTTATTTTCTATGTGACTGAATAGTATTTCATTGTGTATATGTACCACTTTTTTTAATCCATTCATCAATTGGTGGATGCTTTGGTTGCTTCCATATTTTGGTTATTGTGAATAGTGTTGCAAACAACATGGGACTGCAAATGTGTCTTCAACGTACTCATTTCATTTCTTCTGAATATTTACCCAGGGGTGAGATTGCCAGATCTCCTGGTACTTTTATTTGTAATATTTTGAGAAAACTTCATACCATTTTCTATAGTGGCAATGCTAACTTACATTCCCACTAAGAGTGTAGTATTTTTTTTAAAAGTACACAATATTTATATTGTACTTCACAAAGTTATCTATACTTCTGATATCATATATGTATAGTACATATATGTTTATATATATATATATGTTTTTTATTTTCTATCTTCTGAATTGAATATAACATGAGATTGGTGATGTTTGGGAGATGCTAAATTGTTATTACAAACATTAGCATATATTTGTAAAAGACATATCAAATCTAAGTCAATAAATGAGACTGTTATTGTTTTTCTGGTGAACAGAATTTTAAGTAATACTGCTTAGTTTTTAATAAAACTCCTTTGCAATGTTGAATTTTACTTAATAAATGTACATCACTTTTGAAAAAGCAAATTAAATTTTCTTCTTAAAAAAAAATACATGTACATAGTCAATGTAAAATAGATAGCATTCTCACTTGTGATACCTAATTTAGCATTGGATCTTTTTTTAAGTGATTTTTCAGAAATAAGGGTATAGTTTAAAAGATTATTTCTTTCAAAAAATAAGCAAAACTGACCATTATGCTATAAGAGCTTTGATTATATATTTAAAATAATGCAACATATTGGGTGTCATTATATGTTAATTATTTCTAATCTAATACTGTAATAAATAGTAATTTTATGCAATCCAATGGATTAGTATGTGTTAAGGATGTTTTCTACCATTTTATCTTTGAGGGTCATTTTTAAAATTTATCTATCATTTTTCCCTATTAAAAATGTGTATGATCCAAATGGTATGCCTTTACTCCATGTACAAACAGAGAAACAGTATGTATCCCATTTGTTTACAATAAAAAAAAATGTGTATGATCTTGTATTCACATAGTACCTTAGTCTAAGCAACTTAAAACTTATAGATTTTCACCCTACTTAAATTCCGTGTTATTCTCTGGAAGGTAAGAAGTACGTTGTTTTTTACCTCTTTCTCAGTTTCTGAAAGAAAACACAGCATGAGTCATACACAAATTTAGAAGCAAAGTAGAAAAATAAAATCTGTGTCTCCAGAGTTATTGTTTTACATGATATGAAAGCTTTCATTGCATATTAAATGAAAGATTTAATAATTTTTCATTTAAAGAGATATTTTTAAAAATGGAAATGCATTAAATAAGGCAATGAAAGATCTGAGTTAACAAATTCCTTTGGTATCTAATCCCAGGGCTCCATCTCCCATTCACTGACTAAATACCTTCGATATCTGTGATACATGCTATTTGGTTGCTACCTCACAGTCTTTTCTGCACCTTCATGTTTTCTCTAACCCTTTGTTTCAGAATTTTTACTTTGTTTTCATGTTTTCTCCACTTCCTTGTTTCAAAACTTTTGTCTTACTTTCATGAAAACGTGAACTCAGGGAAGGTGACCCCTTCTCTTTCTCTTGGTTAGAGTATGAAAAACAATACTAAAATGATCACGACATTCCCATTTCCTTTAGAACTGATCCATTTAGGCAATTGTGTATGATACGATCCTTTTTTTTTTTATTGTAAACAAATGGGATACATGTTGTTTCTCTGTTTGTACATGGCGTAAAGGCATACCATTTGTGTAATCATAAATTTACATAGGGTAATGCTGTTTGATTCATTCTGTTATTTTTTCCTTCCCCCCACCACTCCCACGCCTCTTTTCCCTCTATACAGTCCTTCCTTCCTCCATTCTTGCCCCCCTCCCTAATCCTAACTCTAACCCTAACACTAACCCCTCCCATCCCCCATTATGTGTCATCATCCACTTATTAGCCATATCATTCGTCCATTGGTTTTTTGCGATTGGCTTATCTCACTTAGCATGATATTCTCCAATTTCATCCATTTGCCTGCAAATGCCATAAATTTATCATCTTTAAGACTGAGTAATATTCCATTGTATATATATACCACATTTTCTTTATCCATACATCAATTGAAGGACATCTAGGTTGGTTCCACAATCTGGCTATTGTGAACTGAGCAGCTATGAACATTGATGTGGCTGTATCTCTGTAATATGCTGATTTTAAGTCCTTTGGGTATAGTCCAAGGAGTGGGATAGCTGGGTCAAATGCTGGTTCCATTCCAAGTTTTCTAAGGAATCTCCATACTGCTTTCCAGAGTGGCTGCACTAATTTGCAGCCCCACCAGCAATGTATGAGTGTACCTTGCTCCCCACATCCTCGCCAACACCTATTGTTGCTTGTATTCTTGATAATCACCATTCTAATTGGGGTGAGATGGAATCTTAGGGTGGTTTTGATTTGCATTTCTCTTATTACTAGAGATGTTGAACATTTTTCCATATGTTTGTTGATTGCTTGTAGATCTTCTTCTGTGAAGTGTCTATTCATTTCCTTAGACCATTTGTCGACTGGATTATTTGCATTCTTGGTGTAGAGTTTTTTGAGTTCTTTATAGATTCTGGAGATTAGTGCTCTATCTGAAGTATGATTGGCAAAGATTTTCTCCCACTCTGTAGGCTCTTTCTTCGCGTTCCTGATAGTTTTCTTTGCTGAGAGAAAGCTTTATAGTTTGAATCTATCCCAGTTATTGATTCTTGCTTTTATTTCTTGTGCTATGGGAGTCCTGTTGAGGAAGTCTGGTCCCAAGCCGACATGTTGAAGCTCTGGACCTACTTTTTCTTCTATAAGATGCAAGGTCTCTGGTCTGATTCCGAGGTCCTTAATCCATTTTGAGTTTAGTTTCATGCATGGTGAGAGATATGGGTTTAGTTTCATTCTGTTGCATATGGATTTCCAATTCTCCCAGCCCCATTTGTTGAAGAGGCTATCTTTTCTCCATTGCATATTTTTGGCCCCTTTGTCTAGTATGAGAAAATTGTATTTATTTGGGTTTGTGTCCGTGTCCTCTATTCCGTACCATTGATCCACCTTTCTATTTTGGTGCCAATACCATGCCGTTTTTGTTACTATTGTTTTGTAGTAGAGTTGAAGAAAACTGGAACAAGGCAGGGATGCCCTCTTTCTCCACTTCTTTTCAATATCGTCCTTGAAACTCTAGCCAGAGCAATTAGACAGACCAAAGAAATTAAAGGGATACGAATAGGAAAAGAAGAACTCAAACTGTCCCTATTTGCTGATGATATGATTATATACTTAGAGGAACCAGGAAATTCCACCAGAAAACTTTTAGATCTCATAAGTGAATTCAGTAAAGTAGCAGGATTTAAAATCAATGCACATAAATCTAAGGCATTTTTATACATAAGTGATGAATCTTCAGAAAGAGAAATTAGGAAAACTACCCCATTCACAATAGCATCAAAAAAAATAAAATACTTGGGAATCAATCTCACAAAAGAGGTGAAAGACTTCTACAGTGAGAACTACAGAACACTAAAGAAAGAAATTAAAGAAAACCTCAGAAGATGGAAAGATCTCCCATGTTCTTGGATAGGAAGAATTAATATTGTCAAAATGGCCATACTACCAAAAGTGCTATACAGATTCAATGCAATTCCAATTAAAATCCCAATGATGTACCTTACAGAAATAGAGCAAGCAATTATGAAATTCATCTGGAAGAATAAAAAACCCAGAATAGCTAAAGCAATCCTCAGTAGAAAGAGTGAAGCAGCGGGTATCGTGATACGATCCTAATCAAAGAGATAGATGGGTAATTTGGCCATTGCACTTTATTAAAATCCAACAACTGTCTTGTGACCATGATAATCTGATAAAAAATCCTTAATACTCAAGAGACAAATAGATAAAGAAAACATGGAATATATACAGAATGGAATATTGCTCAGCCTTAGAGAAGAATGAAATTATGGCATTTGCAGGTAAATAGATGGAGTTGGAGAACATCATGTTAAGTGAAATAAGCCAATCCCAAAAAACCAAAGGCTGAATGTTTTCTCTAATGTGTGGATGCCAATTCACAATAAGGTGGGTGGCGGGCCAGGGAAAAATAGAGGGGCTTTTGATTAGGTTGAGGGGAGTGAAGGGAAGGGAGGGGTGTGGGAGTAGGAAGGATAGTAGAATCAACTGGACATTATTACCATATGTACATATATGATTACATAACTGGTGTGATTCTATATCAAGTACAACCAGAAAAATGCAAAGTTATGCTCCATTTATGTATGATGTATCAAAATGCATTTTATTGTCATGTATAACTAACTAGAGCAAATTTTAAAATCTTTAAAAAAATAAAAATCCTTAATAAATTTGAACCTGAATGAACTAACCCTTAAAATGCACAATATGCAGTGGGACAATACATATTTTCATCATTTGAATTAATTGTAATTAGTTATTTTGTATTACAATTAACAAAATTCACATTGGTAAAATTCTAAAGACTTTTTAGTAAGCATGTATTGCATATTCTTTGTTGACTCTATCATCAGTTCCAATCAAATTCCCCAAGGCTTATAACAAAACCTTTGTACAGGTTATGTTTAACCAACCACCTCCCTTATAAGATTTCCAACTCTTTTAGGATCCTCATATGAACCATTGCAAATAGTATAGATTTCAGGGCTTTAAACATTTTTTTATTGGTTCATTATAGATATACATAGTATTGTGGTTCATTTTGAAATAATTGTACTAGCATGGAATATAATTTACTCCAATTTAGTCCCCAGTACTTTGCCATTCCTTTCCCTCCACACTCTTCATTTTCCCTTCCCTTTACTCTACTGATCTCTGTGTTATTTATTCAGTTTTTAAATTAGTGCATATCAAATGAAGTAATCCATTTCTTCAAATACTCAAATAAATCTAAATTTTTAACAGAGAACAGATGTAAAATAATATTTCTGGACTTAAAATAGTTCTATCATCTTATTCTTACGTAAATTTATTGAGTTTTTATTAATTTATACAACTCTAATTGGGCTGACCAGTTATAATCATATTTTATTTTTTTTTAATTTTCAGGTTCTTTCCTTACATTCATACTATTTTTGAACTAAATTTTTACAGGACAAAACTATAGCTATTGTGGTTAAAAAACTTACTCAAAAGTTACAGTTTGCTGGGGGCGTGGCACTGCAGTTGTCTCCCTGTGCAAGGCGCAGTGCTGCGATTCTTCCACTTGGGGCTTCTCAGCCAACCCTACGGAGGCCCTGGAGTTCCTGGCGGGATGGAGGCCTGCGCAGCTGACAGGGCTCCGCAGGTTGGGACAACGGACTACCGAAGCGAAGCACTCCTACTGGCTGGACCTCTGGTTCTTTGTGCTCTTCAATGTGGTGCTGTTCCTCTTGGAGTAATTCTTGCTCTGATGGGTTTGCTGACATTTCAAGACCAATGCATTCTGGACTGAATTTTGAAAATGATTACAGTCTTCTTGAACAAACAAACAAACAAAATAGGATTGGGTAGCTCACAAATTTCAAACCACTAAGGAACCTTCCTTTCATTTTACTTGTTCTTTTAACTTATTTGGGGAACTGTTAAATGAGTAGTGATCTGATCCAATGTTTCACATTTAAACTTTTTTCAAACACTTAGTGGTTTTATAGGGATTAGTTTAGAAGTATTTGCACTTCAAAGCTTAGCATATTCATTGAGAATACAGTAATGTCTTTAATATTGTTGTTAAGGCGCTATTCTCAAATTTCCAAATAATTCTCTGGGTCCCTCGAAGGTGAAGACAAAAGTCTTATTTTCTGACCAGGGCCCAAAGCACAGAGAACCAAGAAACTCTCTGAAACCCTCAACTACGATTGGGGTTAGCAATCAGCTTATAAGGAACTAAAACCACGAAGAAGTGGGGACAGGAGAGGCAACTGTAATCACAAGATACCTTTCATAAAGTGAAAAAGTACCAAGTTACATTTTTTCAGAAATTATATTCTCTGAAAAAGAATTTTGCGTTAGTTCCATAGAGCAAGGATATTATGGTTAGGGTGCAAGTAGGTGGGGATAGAGGTATTAGCTTCTATTTGGGCTCATGTGGAAGCGGGGCCAACTTCTCACAGGGTGAGGTGTCTGGACAAAATGGAGTAACCTGGGCTAATTTTCAAATCAACCCATAACATTGTAAGGGTTAATCTGGTTTTAATTTAGTCACACACAATGTGGTGTGTAACTAGGTGAGATGAGGTATTTGTAAATTCAAAATTATTTAGAAGCAAGAGAAGGAATAATGTCCTTAGATTGTGTAGAGGGTGTAACTAACACAAGCTATACAGAAAATAGAGTCCACAATGTATTGGCTCTAAATATGCTTAGTTTTTAAACAGTCTTTTCATGACCTTTGAAAAGCTGCATTTTGGTCAGCAGGTGGATGGTCACAAAGGAGGTAACATCTGATAGTGGAAAATCCACTTGCATGCCCTCTTGAGTGCCCTCAAATACGAGTATGTTTCAAGCCTGTTTTTCTTTCTTTTTTTTTTTTTTAATTATCGTATTAGGTATGCTTGTGTCAAAAATATTTGCTTTTGTAATGCTTGTAACCTACTTAAATACTTCTGCAAAGTCATTGTGATATTTACTCATTCTACAGAGCCCTCATCATTGGCCAGCAGCATTTTAGGCACAGCAGTGGACCAAACAAAAATTCTTGCCTTCGTGAAGATTGCTCATTGCTGTTCTTTTAAAAATCTTAACTGTTATTAAACACAAATCTAATTGTTATTTACATCCAATTATGTTATTGATCTAGGGGTGCTCAGCTGGCATTTAATCAGAAGGGACACATACCCAAAGAAACTGCTCTGTGCACTTTGCAAGGTCTCCAGGTAGCCCTTAAAACTTTATATGTGGATGCCAGAAATTGGCTGGTCCTTGAAATCCTTAGTACTTGATATATGTGAACCAGGTAAAGTATTCCCCTACCTTATGATCAAGGCATAAGATACAGGGAACTCTGCCTTTCATAAGGGTGCTTAGGGTTAGGGTCAGGCCTGGAGTTGCCCTTGGATGATTTCAGTTGGCCTGGTGACTCTTAGTTATGCCTTCTGGGTGTTGTTCTTCTGCATAAAGAGAACATTCTATGAAAGGGGTGGTTGAAGAATCAAGAGGAACAAAAATGGAATTTCACCGAGTTTACCAAATGATTATGACAGGCTCTGCTACTAATAATTTTGTCTAATAAACATTTACTTACATAAAAAGTTGCACAATTTATTATTACTTACAACTTTTCTATATTCATGTTAATAGATTATTTTAACAAACATGGAATCATATTCTATATGCTAGTTGAAAAATATTTTCATAAATCACCAAATGTCTTATTCATCTTTCCATGTATGCATCCAGAAGTATGATTTTATCTTTTAAAAAACTGTGTAATATTCTTCTGTCTGGATATTCCTTATTATTATTTCTATGTTGCTCTTCTTTGTTTGAGTCATTAAACCATACCTCTTATTCATAGCATTTAGTTGGTTTCTAAACATTCACTATTACAAATAATGAGGCAGTTACTAAGTGCTGATTTACTTAAATTCCAATTTGTAGGAAATACTGAGTTAAAAGTTATGAACATTTACACTCGTGAAAGGTATAAACAAATTGTCCTGTGAAATGTTGGAATTTTCCTATTTCTTCACATCCTAACCTGCATGCACAAGATTCTTTTTCCTATATTGCCAATAGACAGAGTAAAAACTATTGTTTTACCTTGCATTTTTGTTTGTCTGTTTGTTTATTTTGGTTCCTGGGATTCAACCCAATGGTGTTTAATCACTGAGTCACATCCATAGCCCTTATTTTATTTTTATTATTTTTTTGGTTTTGAGACAGGGCCTCGCTAAGTTGCTTAGGGCCTTGCTAAGTTGCTGAGGCTGACTTTGAACTTGTGATGCTCCTGCCTAAGCCTCCTGAGTCGCTGGTGTGTGCATCACCATGCCTAGTCTATTTGTTCATTTTTTCTTTACTAATAATTGCTTTCATATAAACCTGGGTACCAATTATAGATGGAGTTATTATTCATTATTAACATATACTAGACAAGAACAAAACTGAACTATAAATTTTTACATTACACTCAAAAAATTCAATTCAATTAATGGAATTCTGTACATTTTTTGATGAAATGATGGATTGCAGCAATTCTTTAAAAAATCTAATAAATAGTAAGTAATTACTTCACTACTAATAACCATAGTTTTCTGGAATATCTATGTGAAACTATTCTATATTAAAACATATCACATAATAGACATACAGATAATGAACAGATATTTAAAATCTGAATTTAATGGAAGAATGTTATTACCTTAGAATGATACAAAATGAACTGATGATGAATCATAACAATGACTTCAAAGGCTAGTAAACTTCCACTTGAAAACTTTTCATTTATTTTTTTGTAAATCAAATATCATTTAAACAGAGCCAAGCCCATTGAATCATTATCTATGGCTGTCTTTCTCAGAAAAGGTGTTGAGAAATTGCAACATAGACTGTACACCATGCAAGGATGTCACTTTAGTAGACAGTGGACAGTAAAGAAAAATTTTGCTGACAAATGTCTTATATTTCAAAACATTTAAGCAGTTTTCAAAGAATTTTCAAATCTACTATACCTCAACAAAATTCATGCTGCTTATATCCTTAATATTATTTTTACTGCCTAAAGGTAAAATAACATAGGTTTCTCAAAATAGGTAAAAGAAATGACAAAAATGTTTAGAATGAAACCATTGACAAAGTAATGTTTACTATTAAGTTCAATCTTAGCTCTTGATAACTAGCAGCATTTCACCTTACTGTGAGGGAATCAATTCTCAACTATTTCTAATTGAAGGAATATAAAAATGGTTTTATTTATTCTGTGATAATGCAAACAAAGCAGTAAGATAACTGTCAGAATTTTAGTGTATACTGGAGTAAAATAATTGTCATTTGGAAGAATCATATTTCTCAAATAAAGTTTGAGACAAGTTATATAAGTGAAGAATGAAAATAAAGGTTATTAGTTGAACTCAAAAGCAAACTACTAAATGGAAAAGCTTGGAAATGCCAGAGTTTTCTATAGATAATAAATATACAATAAAAATATATGGATGATGTATAATATGATGAATAGACCTTGAGCTTGTGCAGTGACTATATATTAATCAAAATTGGCACAGAATCCAAATATTTTCATATTACAATGTTAATTTGGTCCAAAGCTGAGGAAGATTTTTCTTTGTGTAGATTTAGACTCTGGTAAGTATTTTATAAATGCTTTGACTTCTTTTATCATTTTTGCATCATATTTTTAAATTTTTTAATTTATATGTGTAGTCCTCATAAAAAGTATCAGCACAATCACTGGGCTACTGTGTGAAAAGCTATATGCTGTCATCTTACACATATAAATAATTCTGGAGTAGTAGCATGTGTGGCAGAAGAATCAAATAATGGGAAGGAAAATTCTGGGTAGTGTTATGAAATCTGTGGCAGACACCAAATATTGTTTGGATTACTCATTATTTTTTCACATATCAACTCAACATGATGCCAATGCTTATTTTGCTAATGTTCAATTCTCTTAGAAAATATGCTGTGATTGCAGTCACCAGTTTTCCTATATGTCAGTCAATATTACTTGTGTGGCTAGTGACTGAAGAAACAAACACTCTTATGGACATGATAAACTTGTATTTTAGTTTGTACTTTATTTGAACATAAAAAAAAATGGACTAAAAATTTCTGTAGGTACACCCAATAAAAAAATAAATAACAATTAGAAAAAAATCCTAAAGTTATGAAAAGCAAATTTAAAGCCAGGTTTGATGGTGCATGCCTGTAATTCTAGCATCTCAGGAGGCTGAAGCCTGAGGATCACAAGTTCAAAACCAGCCTCAGTCATTTAGCATGCTCTAAGCAACTTAGTAAGATCCTGTCTCTAAATTTAAAAAATAAAAATAAAAAAAAACCACAAAAAAGGGCTAGGGATGTGGCTCAGTGACTAAAATTCCCTGGTACAAAAAATAAAAACAAAAAAGTGAATTTGGAAATATACATTGGCTTTTTCGTTTCATTTTAGAAGTTCAGTAAATGGATAGAGTAAAGAGTGAGTATATATTGAGAGAATCATGAAGTGAAACCCTACTGGTTAATCTGCACAGAAGCCCTTATTTGAATGCATTCCTGTCTATTTAGAGACATTGATCCAACAATTATCCTCTTCTTCTTTTGCACCTTTAATTACTTTCTCTTCATTGATTTCTTCTGTTTGTTAAAAACATGCTCCTGGCTCTCTCAAAAAAATTTTAAAGTAATATTTTTAAAACCAATGGCTGCTCAAAGCTACTCCTTTTTTCTCTTCTATTCACTATAAAGCACCTTAGGAGAAAAATCTGCTCTGACTTTCATCTTTCACCTCTCACACTCACATAAACTCTCACACTATTGAATATTTGTTTCCTGGAGAATATTCAAAGATAAGTTAAACAAAACATGAAATTGAAACTTTATTTTTTCATTCTCACTGAGCTCTCTGTCACATTTGCTTCCATGTTTTGCTGCTGACTAACATTGTGTGATTTCTTGTTTCGTCTATACACAATACAAACATTCTATGTTTCAATCACAAATTGTGACTCACCATTTCTCAAATACACACTACAGGTACATACATTTTTCATCTCTGTGTGAGCTACAACCTTAAACCGAATTTTTCTTACTATTTCACCTTTGTTACTATCCCATTTTGTTAACTTTTTTTCACTTTGACCAAATTACCTTACAATAACAACTTAGAGGAAAATTGATTTTGGTCTCAGTTTCAGAGGTTTGGTTTAGATTGGTAGGCTCCAAGTCAGGAATAACATAGCAGAAGAGCATGGTGGAGGAAAGATGCTCAGCTCATGGCAACCTGAAAACAGTGAGAGAAGAAGGGACCTGGGACAGATAAAGTTCCCAAGGTCATGCACCAGTGATCTACTTCCTCCAGCCACACTTCACATGCAATATGTTACCACTCAGTAGTCCACTGAAATTATTAATCTAGCAAATTAATTGATTAAATATGCTCAGAGGAGCAAACATTGCCTAAAATTCCCACCTCTGAACTTTGCTGCATTAGGGATCATGTTTCCAACACATGTGTTTTGAGGGATATTCAAGATCCAAAATATAACACCAGTTTTTGTCATCAAGTTTACATCATTGAGGAACATTGCCATTTCTTCCTTTTAATCGCTTTTATGGTCCATTTCTCTTCTCCTGGGAAATCTTTCAGATCCTCTATAAATGCAGAAACTCACTATGAATCACTTCATTCTTTTTATTAAAATATATATTAGCACAATTTTAGGTTCATAACAATATTTCTCCTATGCCCCTTCACCCACATACATAACCTTTTTTATTATCAAAATTCTTCACCAGATTTCTATTGTTATAATTGATAAGCCTAAACTGAAACACCATAATTACTCAAAATTCATCATTTGCCTTAAGTTTCTCTTTTGGTGTTTTACATTCTGTGGGTTTGGAGAATGTATAAAGGCATGCATCCATCATTGTAGTATCATACAGATTTTCACTGCCCTAAATGTCCTCTGCATTCAGTCTCTTCATTCCTCTCCATCCCCAACTCTGGTAATCATGAATCATTTTTTAATAGCTCCATAGTTTTACATTTTCTGGAGTGTAATACAACTGGAATTTTGTAGTAATGTACACTTGTCAAATGGGTTTCTTTCTAATAGTAGTACGCATTTAAGTTTCTTCTGAATCTTTTCATGTTTTCTTACCTTATTTATTTTTAGAAACAAATAATAATACTTACATATATGTTCCACAGTTTATTTGTTCATCTACTGAATGACATAGTGATTGCTTCCACATTTTGGAAATTATGAAAAGATTTAATACAAACATCCTTGTGGAGATTTTCTGTGGACATAAGTTTTAAGTCCTTTTGGTAAAAAACAAGGAGAAAAATTGTTGGATTATGTGGGAAGAATATGTTTTATTTTATTAAAACTTACATCCCTCCAAAGTAATTAAACCATTTTACACTTCCACCAGCAATAAATGAGTTATTCTGTTGCTCTGTGTCTACACTAACATTTATCATTTTCAAGCTTCTAGATTTTGGTTATTCTAGTAAGTGTGTAGTTATATCCCATTGCTGTTTTAAATTGAACTTCTCTCAAATTATAATTTTTACAAATATTTCACATGCTTATTTGCCATTCATAATGGTTGATTTTCAGTCTCAATTGTACTGCATTGAGGGATACTTAGACAGTAAGATAGGAAACAAAATACTTTTGGGGCATTTGTGAGAAATTTTCCAGAGAAGATTGTCATGGAGGCCAGAAAACTAAGTGAGAAAAAAAACATTCTCAATGTGGGTCAGCACCATTCAATCACCTGGGGGTCAGGATGGCACAGAAAAGTGGATGAAGTGAAAAAAATTCTCTCTGATTCTTTCTCCTTGAATGTGTTGCATTTTCTTGCTTTTTCCCTTGAATATAAACTTCAGGTTCTTTAACCCTTATACTCTGGAACTTGTACCAGTAGCCTTCAGAATCTCTCAGGACTTTGGTCTCAAATAGGAATCTATACTCTTAATTGCTTCAGTTCTGAGACTTCCAGATTCTTGGACTGAGTCATCACTACTATCTTCCTTGGATTTCCAGATTGCAGACAGCTATTATGGAACTTTTTAATCTTTGTGATAGTATGAGCCAATTTTCTGAAAAATTCATATAAACAGATAGAACTAGAATTATTATATATAAATATGTTATATATACATATATTTATATATTTTTAAAAATACTAAAATATATGTATATATTCATATTTTCTATTGGTTCTATTTCTCTGGAGAACCTTATATAATAAAGATAGATTTTGATACTGGGAGAGATTCTAGTTGGACATCCTTCTAAGGATTTTTTTTTTTAACTAATAAAAGAATATCTGGAATTGATTACAATCTGATAAGACCTAAAATGTTAAGGATCATAATTCAAATAGAATAAAGATTACACATAGTCTAGGGCATAAAATATTACATCAGACTCTCAGGGGTCCCCATGAGAAAGAGCAAATGTATTGCTGGGAGTTTAACTCATTGCCACCAACCATTAAAGTGTTGTATGTGTTTTCTCCTGTTCACCTTTCTTAACTCAGGACCCATTACTCATTAAAAGCATGAAATGGGGCTGGGGAGATAGTTCAGATGGTAGAGGTTCAATCCCCAGCACTGAAAAAAAAAAAAAAAAAAAAAAGCATGGAATATGTTATTTTCTGGCACCTAACTCTCTTAAATAGTCTTATTGATGTCCAACACCAGTTTACATTGCTAAAACCAGGATGCTTTCAGAATAATATCTCCAAGGACAAACTGAATAAAAAAATAAATAAAAACTGTAGACAGGATTGCCCTGAAGGGGTAAAGACAAATTTCCAGGGCTCTTAACTTGTTACTCATACAATTTGTGTTCTCTTTCACCCCTCCACTGCACCTATTTGTTGCCTTAACAGCTACAAAGAGACTCATACTTTTCAAAAGACTAGCATGGTTATAGTTATGGAGGATAGGGCAATGGTGGAAGGAACCTAAGAGTTACTGGGCTCCAGGCTGGCAACTCATTCCTTATGACCAGAATGTTTGCCCAAGAAAAGAAAACACTTTTTTAAACTGTGAACAAAGTCATTGAAAATTCCTAAACTTAGCTAATCCTGCTACTCCTACATATGGATAAATACTGGCCCCATTTTTGTTTAGAGGGCCAGCTTGACATATACTTTATCAGAGCTGCATCTCCCTTCTTGCTAGAGCAGGAAGTCCAACAAAGCTTT
Organism: Sciurus carolinensis; assembly: GCF_902686445.1. NCBI lineage: Eukaryota > Metazoa > Chordata > Mammalia > Rodentia > Sciuridae > Sciurus > Sciurus carolinensis. The sequence goes on along the minus strand of NC_062232.1, from coordinate 73,155,215 downwards.
TCCCGTACTTGAATTTTTCTTGATTTGGTCTCATTTTCAATGTTTCTGGACCCCCAGACCTGACTACAGTGTGCAAATAAATAGTTTGATGTTCATAATTCACCACTAATAAAAGACAAGGAATGTAGTAATTTAATAAAGTAACATTTGTGGGAAACAAAGTTACATAATGACATTGGTTGCTTGGTCTTATCATGACTGGGAAAAGTGATGACAGAAAAGGACAAGCTCAGAATTCACATCATTGCCTCCAGATATACATAAATATCTTAAAATTGTCCAACTGTTTCCTGAAGGAGAACTTTATCTCCTATAGCCACAGAGTTGAAGTTGCTGAAAACAAAACACAAAACATCATTATGCAATTGACAGAATTATAACACAAATTTAACTATCAATCTTTGAGAATGTCTACTATTAAAGTGAAGATATTGATTTGGCAATAATGGATCCTGTAATTTAGGATAGAGATGTGTGGCAGGATTCTGATTAGTCTAGAGACATTAAGCTCTTAAATTTTGAGAATTTTAAGGGCTTTTTTTCTCCTTTACATTTTTGTAAGAAGTTACCTCCTGACCTCCAAAAGCAGTGTCATTTCTACCCCAATCCATTTTCCCAGTGGTATTGACCTTTTTACCTCTGTTTTGAGAAGATTAATGACAGAATAGAGACCTAGAACCCATTGAATGATGGGGACTCTGAATCCTCTTAAGAAAGCATCTTAGTATATTACCAAAACACACCCTTTTTGCCATTCTTCCATCCAGCTTTTACTAGGGTAACAGTAAACTGAAAAAAAGAGTGAATAATCAGACCTTTTAGGATTACTGAACATTGACTCTGAACTGACATTTATTTCAAGAGAATTGTAACAGCATTATGGCTCTCCAGTTTGTGTAGGGGATTTTGGAACTCAAGTAATTACTGAATTTTTAGTTCAGGTCTAACTCAAAATTGTTTCACAGTTGCCCCAAGCCCTTCCTATGGTCATTAAGGCAGTTCCAGAAGGTATAATTAGACTGGTATCCCTTAGCAAGTAACTGACAGAATCATCTCATTGGTTCCCTAATCTACTGAGTGAGGCATGTTGTAGTGGAAAAGGTCAAGAAGAAGCATTAGATCTGCCTCTACCATGACAATAGCAACTAAAAACTAATACTAGATTTCTGGAGGGATTGCATTGATTAGTGCCATCATAAAGGACCTGAAAGAAGCAGAGCTGGAGATTCCCTTTTTAAGTCTCCTATGTGGACTATGAAGAATGCAGAGAACTTTTAGAATGACAGTTAATTAGCATAAGCGTAAACATGTGGTGACTCCACTTGCTATACTAGATGCTGTTGTGTTGCTTGAGTCTCACTCCACATCCTGTGTGGCTATGAAACACTAGCTAAGAAATTTATTTATCAGAAAAAAATGGCAGGAGACAGAATTATCTTTAGAATAGGAGCATGACAGGTTGAGCCTTCTAGAAGGGTCTGCTCTAACAACATGGAGGAGCCCACATTTTCTTTATTTATAGTAGTACATATCAAAAAGGGACCGGTAGGAGCTTCTTTTGTGAAAGACAGGATGGAGGTGGAGGTAAGCAAGGCATTTTGCTCTAGTGAATCACTCCTACTTCTAGGATCTGCATTCAAACTCCAGTGGTGAGCCAACGACAAGGAAACCTCATACTCCAGACAATCAAGAACAACTTTTCATGATTGTCAGTTCCTGAAAGCCACATTTCCCTAATAGTTCAACCACATTTGGTTTTATTGCAGGTCGTAGATGGCTCCCCACAGCTTGAGTAAATTAATACATCTAGTGGTACCCGATTTTTCAGCTATTCATCTGACAAGTGCCTTTTTTCCTCATACCTCACCACAGAGGATCAGTTTGCTTTAAATTGGCAAAAGCCAGAAATACACCTTCATTGTCCTTCCTCAGAAATAAAATAATGATCTAACCCTATGTCATAATTTTGCAGGGATCTTGATCATTTTTCTCTTCTAAATTATATCATGTTACGCTACTACATTTATGTCATTATGCTGATTTGATCAAGTGAGCAAGAAGTAGTAAATGTTTTGGACTTATTAGTAAGACATTTGTGTGTTAGGCAATGGAAAATAAATTTATCTGAAATTTGGGAACTTTCTACACGAGTCAATTTTATGGGTGTCAGTGGTTTGGGATATATCTAGGTGTTCTTCTAAGGTGAAAGATAGATTGTTGCACCTGGATCATCTTATAACCAAGAAGAGGACACAATACCTAGAAGGTCTATTTGAATTTTACAGACAACATATTGTTTAAATGGGTGTCTACTCTGATCTATTTACCAAGTAAACAAAACTCCTGCCACTTTTATTGGATCCCAGAATAGAAGACTCTGCAACAGGTCCAATGTGCTGTACAGATTGATCTGTCAATTGGGCCATATGATCCAGCATGTACAATGGTAATTAAGGTGTCAGTGGCAGATAGAGATGATGTTTGGAGAGTTTGTTAATGTCCTATAGGTGAATTTCAGTGGAAGCCTTTCAAAATTTGGATCAAGGCCCTGCCATCACAGAACAATAAGTACTATCCTTCTGAGAGATTTTGGTTTGATGGAAACTAAATGCTTAACCATATGTCACAAAATTACTATATGCCTAGACTACCTCATCATTATGTGATCCATCAAATCATAAAGTTGGGAACAGACATCACTGCATTTTCAATTGTCCCAGCCTGCACCTATGGAAGTACATATATATGATCAGTTTAAGAAAGGATGATTTGAGCTTCATTTATACATACATGAAAGACAGTGGTAAAGGGAAATTCCCTCAGTGGGAAGAATTCCAGATTATGTACACACTTATGCATAATTTTTAATTGGTACATTATAATTATATAGTATTAGTGGAATTCATTGTGCCAAATTTGAAAATGCACACGCATAATATGATCACTCTCATTCCCCATTACCTTCCCCTCCCCTCCCTTACTTCATCCCTTTGATATATGCACTCTGCTCTGATGATTTTTCTTCTATTATTACTATTTAGCTAATGCAACATAAGTATATGTATATATATATGTACACATATAGATATGCTTATATACATTTATATATGTATATATATGTGTGTATATACATGTATACATACATACATACATAAATATTTGGAATTCATTGCACTATATTTATATAATGGACATAACATCATTTGATATATTTTTTCCTCAAAACTTCCCCATGCCCTCTACTCCTCCCTCCTGCTTGAGCTCCTTCCTCTTCTCTATTGTAGCCCATCAATTTTATTTCCTTTACTTTTTAATCTCTGCAATTTTCCTGAAAGGAGAAATGTCAAGACATCCAATTATGCACAAATTCATTGACAGCAGCAAATTAAGAGCATGAAAATGGAGTCTACAGAATGGAAAAAAATCTTTGCCACCAGCTCCTCATATTGGGCATTGATGTCCAGAATATACAAAGAGCTAAAAACAACTTAGCACCCTAAAACAAATAACCCAATTAATAAATGGACAAAAAAACTAAACAGACACTTCTCAAAAGAAGAAATACAAATGGTCAAAATATATAACAAAAATTTTCAACATACCTAACAAATAGGGACATGCAAATTAAAACTACATTGAGATCTCATTTCATTTCAATTAGAATGGTAATTATCTAGAATACAATAACAATAAATGTTGATAAGACTCACCCTCAACTTGCAAGGGGAGGGAATAAGTAACCCTCAGAGGTGTGGACCAGCTAGAAATAAAAGGCTAAAAAGTTAGTATTGTGAAATAAAGTAAAAAACACAAAAGTATTTTTCAAACTAGGGGCTTGATAGGTGGAAAAGACCTGATGGGTCTGATCCTAACAAAGGGAAAAAGCCTGCAAATGCCTTTGTTTATAGTGAAATACTCAAAGGAATTTATTGTGAGAAGGAGTTCCTCAAGGTAAATAAGCCAGAGGCTATGTGTAAGTTGGTGTGATTTGGGACTTAACACTTGCACAGTAATTACTCCTCCTCAAGGTAGTTAGTTCCATAAGGCTAGCTAGGGCACTGGTATTTCTCTCTAGCTCCAGGGAGCTGCGTTTGAACCTAGGGCTGTCTTAGTCAATAAATTTCACAGTATCACAGAATTCTCTATGAGCAGGATGTCTGCCAGGGCAACAAAGCAGTCTCAGATGGGTGAGATTACATTGAGAGTACTCCAAAGGGCTTACCTCTGCTTTACAGATGGCTCAGACACAGGGATAGTACATTTGCAGCTTCCCACAGGTAAGGATATCCATAGTATATATTTTCACATCCATTCGCCTCTATCTATGGATGTCTCCATAAGGTGTGCTTTTTGTAAATGACATGTTTTTGGGTTTTGTTTTTTAATTCAATCAATAAATCTATGTCTTTTGATTAAAGAGTTTAGACCATTTATATTAAATGTTATTATAGAAAGATGAGGTTTTTTTTTTTCTGCCATTTGGATTTATTTCTAATGCTTAAGTCAGTCTTGATGCTCCTTTACCTATTTTTCTACTGTTGATTTCCTTTTAATCGAATATTTTTCTAGCAAAATTCATTCATATGCTTGTATTTATTTATTTATTTATTTATTTATTTATTTATTTATTATTTTTGGTATCAGGAATTGAACTCAGGGACCCTCAATCACTAAGCAATATCCCCAGCCCTATTTTGTATTTTATTTTATGTTTTTAATTTGTTCTAATTAGTTATATATGACCCTAGAATGCATTTTGACACATTGTACACAAATGGAGCACAACATTTCATTCCTCTGGCTGTACATGGTGCAGAGTCACACCATAGTGTAATCATACATGTATACAGGGTAATAATGTCTAATTCATTCTAAGATCCTTCCTCACACCCCTCCCCTCTCCTCACTCTCCTCTGCACAATTCAAAGTTCCTTGAATTTTCTTTACTCACTACCCCCAATTATTGATCAGCATCTGATTATCAGAGAAAACATTTGTCCTTTGGGTTTTTAGGGTTGGCTTATTTCTTTAAGCATCATATTCTCCAACTTCATCCATTTACCTGCAAATGCCATAATTTCATTCTTCTTTATGACTGAGTAATAGTCCATTGTGTAAATGTATCACATTGTCTTTGTCCATTCATCTGTTGAAGGGCATCTAGCTTGGTTCCATAGTTTAACTATTGTGAATTGAGCTGCTATAGACATTGAGATGGCTATGTCACTTTAGTATACTGATTTTAACTCCTTTGGATATGTACCGAGAAGTGGCATAGCTGCATCAAGTGGTGGTTCCATTCCAAGATTTCTGAGGAATCTCCATACTGCTTTCCATAGTGCTTGCACTAGTTTGCAATCCCACCAACAATGTAAGAGTGTACTTTTTCCCAGATATCCTTGCCAACACTTATAATTGCTTTCATTCTTGATAATTGCTATTCTGTCTGGTGTGAGATGAAATCTTAGAGTAGTTTTGATTCGCATTTCTCTAATTGCTAGAGATGATGAACATTTTTTCATATGTTTGTTGATTGATTGTATTTCTTCTGTGAAGAGCCTGTTCAGTTCTATTGTCCATTTATTGTTTGAGTTATTTGTTGTGTTGTTGTTAAGTTTTTTGTCTTCTTTATATGTCCTGGAGATTAGTGCTCTATCTGAAGAATGTGTGATAAAGATTTTCTCCCATTCTATAGCCTCTCTCCTCATGTTATTGATTGTTTCATTTGCTGAGAAGAATATTTTTAGTTTGAGTCCATCCAATTTATTGATTCTTGGTTGTACTTACACTTTAGGAGTCTTGTTAAAGAAGTCAGGTCCTATGCCACCATGATGAAATTCGGGCCTACTTTTTCTTCTGTTAGGCACAGAGTGTCTGTTCTAGTCCATAAGTCTTTGATACCCATTAAATAGATTTTTGTGCAGGGTGAGCAATAGAGGTTTAATTTCATTTTGCAACATATGGATTTCCAGTTTTCCTAGCACCATTTGTTGAAGAGGCTATCTTTTCTACAATGTGTCATTTTGGCACCTTTATCTGGTATGAGAAAATCATATTTATGTGGGTTTGTCTCTGTGTTTTCTATTTTGTCCCATTGGTCTACAAGTCCATTTTTGTGTCAATACCATGCCATTTTAGTTACTATTGCTCTGTAGTATAGTTTAATGTCTGGTAATGTGATGTCTCCTGCTTCACTCTTCTTGGTAAGGATTGTCTTGGCTATTCTGGGTCTCTTATTTTTCCAAGTAAATTTCATGATTGCTTTTTCTAGTTGTATAAAGAATGTCATTGGAATTTTAATAGGAATTGCCTTGAATCTGTATAACACTTTTTGTAGTATGGCCATTTTGGCAATATTAATTCTGCTCATCCAAGAGCATGGGATATCTTTCCTTCTTCTAAGGTAGTCTTCAATTTCTTTCTTTAGTGTTATGAAGTTTTCATTGTAGAGGTTTTTCTCCTCTCTTGTAGAATGATCCCCAAGGTTGTTTTTTTTTTTTTTTTGAGGCTATTGTAAATGGGGTAGTTTTCCTAATTTCTCTTGCAGTGAATTCATCACTAAGGAATAAAAATGCATTTGACTTATGGGTATTGATTTTATATCCTGCTACTTTACTAAATTCATTTATGAGTTCTAGAAGTTTTCCAGTGGAATTTTTGGATTTTCTAAATATAGAATCATCTCATCAGCAAATACTGACAATTTGAGTTCTTTTTTTCCTGTTCATATCCCTTTAAGTTATTTCATCTGTCTGATTGCTTTGACTAGAGTTTCAAGGAATTTGTTGAATATAAGTGGTGAAAGAGTTCATCCCTCTTTCTTTCCACTTTGCAGAGGAAATTCTTTCAATTTTTTCCATTTATAAAAATGTTGACCTTGGACTTAGCATAGACAGCTTTTACAATATTGAGGTATGTTCCTACTATTCCTATTATTGCTAATGTTTTGAACATGAGGAGATACTATATTTTGTCAAGTGCTTTTTATGCATCTATTGAGATGATCATATGATTCTTATCATTAATTCTATTGATGTGATGATTTATGTTTATTGATTTCCATATATTGAAGGAAACTTGCATCCCTGGGATGAACCCCACTTGATTGTGGTGCACTATCTTTTTAATATGTTTTTGTTTGCAGTTTGACAGAATTTTGAGAATTTTTGCATCTATGTTCATCAGGGATGTTGATCTGAAGTTTTCTTTCCTTGATGTGTCTTTGTCTGTTTTTTGTTTCAGGGTGATACTAACCTCATAGAATGAGTTTGGAAGGTTTCCCTCCTTTTATATTTTATGAAATACTTAGATGAGTATTGATGTTAATTCTTCTTTGAAGATCTTGTAGAACTTGGTTGAGAAGTCATCTGGTCCTGGACTTTTCCTGTTTTGTAGGTTTTTGATGGGTCTTCTGTTTCATTGCTTGAAATTGATCTGTTTAAATTGCATATGTCTTCCTGGTTCAATATGGGTAAATTGTATGTCAGAATAAATTTGCTGACATCTTTGAGATTTTCTATTTTATTTGAGTATAAATTTTCAAAATAGTTTCTAATTATGTTCTATATTTCAGTAGTGTCCATCCTGATATTTCTTTTTTTATCACACATTTTAGTAATTTAAATTTTCTCTCTCTGTTATTGTTAGCATGGCAAAGGGTTTATAAATTTTATTTAGTTTTTCAAAGAACCAACTTTTTGTTTTGTTAATTTTGAACAGTTTTATTTGTTTGTTTCATTGATTTCAGCTTTGATTTTAATTATTTCCTTTCTTCTACAGTTTTTTGTGTTCGTTTGTTCTTTTTTCCTGGGGCTTTAATATGGAATATTAGGTCATCTATTTGTTCAATTTTTAATCTTTTAATAAATGAGCTGAATGTAATGAACCTTCCTCACTGCCCTCATGGTGTCCCAGAGATTTTGATATGTTGTATCAGTGGTCTCATTCACCTCTGTGTTTTTTTTGTGTCCTTCCAATTTCTTCTGCTATCCATTCATCTTTCAATAGCATGTTATTTAGTCTCCAGGTGTTAAAGTAGCTTATATCTTTATTTTGTCATTCATTTCTAGTTTTATTCTATTATGATCTGATAGAATGGAGGGTAGTATTTCAATTTTTCTGTATTTGCTAATAGTTGCTTTGTGGTATGTGATTTGGTGTATTTTAGAGAAGGATCCATGTGCTTCTGGGGAGAAAGCCTATTTGCTCAATGATGGATGAAATACTCTATATATGTCCATTAAGTCTTATCATTTATTATATAATTTATTTCTATCATTTTTTTTTCAAATGTTGTTGTGAATATCTATACAGTGGTGAGAGAGTTAAGTTAAAGTCACCCAGTATTATAATGTTGTGGCCTATTTGATTCTTGAAATTGAGAAGGGTTTGTTTGAGGTATATAGATACCCCATTGTTTGGGACATATATATTTATGATTGTTATGTCTTGTTGATGTGTGATTCCCTTAAACAGTATAAAAATGTCTTCCTTTTTCCATTGTGACCAACTTTGGTTTGAATTCCACTTTATCTGATATGAGGATGGAAATCACTGCTTATTTACACAGTCTATGTGAGTGTATGTTTTTCCCATCCTTTCACCTTAAGTTTGTGGATGTGTTTTCCCAAGAGGTGAGTTTTTTGAAGAAAGCATATTGCTCAGTTTTTTTTTTTTTTTAAATGAAATTTGCCAGTCTATGTCTTTTGATTGATGAGTTTAGGCCATTGACATTCAGGGTTATTACTGAGATATGATTTGTATTCCTGGTCATTTTGGTTTCTTCGTGCTTTTTTGTTTGTTTGTTTTCTTGTTTTTTGTCTTTTTTTTTTTTTTTTTTTGCTTTACTTAGTGTCTCCATTGATTGGCTTTTACTTTAGTGTAGTTCCTCCCTTTGCTGGTTTTCATTATTCTTTTACATTTCCTCCTTATGTAGTATTTTACTGAGAATGCTCTGTAGTGCAGTCTTTCTAGTTGTGAACTTTTTTACCTTTTGTTTATCAGAGAAGGTTCTTATTTCATCTTCAAATCAGAAACTTAATTTTGCTGGATATAAAATTCTCAGTTGGCATCCAGTTTGTTCAGAGCTTGATATATGTTATTCTAGGACCTCCTGGCATTGAGGATCTGGGTTGAGAAATCAGCTGAAATCCAAATTGGTTTCCCCCATATGTAATTTGCTATTTTTCTCTTGCAGCCTTTAAAATTCTATCCTTATTCTGTATGTTAGTCATTCTCATTTAATTTGTGTTGGTGCGGGTCTGCTGCAATTTTGTGCCTTTGGGGTCCTGTAAGTGTCTTGTAGTTGATTTTCCATCTCACTTTTTAGATTTGGGAAATTTTCTGATATTATGTCATTGTGCATTCCTTTGGTTTGTATCTCCATACCTTTGTCTATTCCGATAAATCTCAAATTTGATCTTTTCATGTTATCCCACATTTCTTGAAAGTTCTGTTCATGGTTTCTTACCTCTATAAGGTCAACTTTATTTTCCAACCTATATATTTTTTCTTCATTGCCTGAGTTTCTGTCTTCTAAGTGCTCTAGTCTGTTGGTAATACTCCCCATTGAATTTTTAATTTGGTTTATTTCCTTCATTTTGAGGTTTTATGCTTGATTCCTTTTTATAATCTCTGTCTCTTTATTGACTGGATCTTTCACTTCCTGTATTTTCTCTCTGATACCATCCTTTATTTCAAAAGTCAGTTTAACACTGTACCTTCTAAACACATTCTCTAACATCTCTTATATTGTGTTGTCTATGGATTCTATTGTTGGATTATCTTGGTTTGTTTGAGGAGCTTTGTTCCCTTTCATTTTTTTCATGTTGTTTCATATTGTTTGTGCATCCTCCCATCTAGCAGTAAATATCTAAGTTAGTAGAATTTCCACTCTGTAGTCTTATAGTACTTCCCTGAAGTCTTCCAGTACTTCATCTTTAAGGGGGATATCAATATTAACAGCACCCAATGCAAACAATATACAACCTTAAACCAATTAGCTCCTATTAATGCATCTACAGTTTTGTCACAATAAACAGAAATGTTTTCACTTATTGTCTACAATGTAAACATTAAGTTTGCTAAAAGGGTTTACCATTTCAAATGATGAACAATGAGAGAATAGAAGTAGTGTAAGATATTATGTTTATAAGAATAGGAGAGAAGATTGATGTAAAAGTTTATAGTAAGAGCAAAGGAGAAATTAATAGAGGTTGACTGTTAGCATGAAAGAAGTGAAAAAGAGAATCCAGGGAGACATGTGAGAGAAAAGCTATATACAGATTTTTTTAAAAAGTAAAAATATAACAACACACAACAAAACTGTAATATACTATTCAGACATCCCATTCCTGGATAAATTGATGCATGAAAATTATTTGTTTTCAAAGATGGTAGAGATGTGAGAAAAAGGACAAAAAAAAAAAAAAAAAGGAAAGGAAAGTCTCAAAGGAAAATTGAACAATTGCTTCTTTAGACTTTCAAATATTTTCTCATCTTCCCCTTCTCCCCCCACAGCTGTGACTGTCTGAAGTTTGATGGTAGTTCCTGTCCTGTGGGTGCTAGACAGGTTGATTAGGCAAGCTGATAGCAAGATGCACTTATACCTACAGTCTTCCCCCCTTCCATCACTACACACATCAGAACTCACTGAGCTGAAAAGGGTCCAGTTTTCTCCAGTTTCTCCAACCGTGCTTCCCCTGTGGAACTGCCCTCAGTCTCCAACTTTCCATAGGCTTGCCAGATCTGGACAGGCCCACACAGACTGAGCTTCAATCTGATGGATCTGTGCTTCAGATTTCCCAGACTGTGCTTTGCTGCAGTTCCAAGATTTCAATGCCATTTCAACTTGCAGAGACCACCAGGGAAGTGTTCACACAAAGTAGCGACCCTGAAAAGAGGCAACCAGATGGCAGTCACTAGCATACCCAGAAGAAAGTCCTCAGGTGCAACCAGACCTGCAGGTACCCCAACAATATATCTCCAGGCCTTGGTCTGTGTCCACAGAGTGAGGTAGCCACACCTTTGGATAGCAGTGGTGGGAGCGGCAAACCTGCATGCCCCTTGGACCTGGACTCTCAGGCCCTGTTCAGTGTCCCAAGATAGTGGTGACTGCATGTAACCAAACCTGCTCAGACAATGGACTTCCAAAAAGCAGGGGGCAGAAGGCAGCTGGTGATTCATGGGTACTCTGTGGGCAGTCTACAGGCTAACAGTGGGCTATTGGCATTAGATACTGATTCTAAGAGTCTGGAGGAGTTTGTGGAAATAACAGTAGCAAAAATTTGAGGCTTCTGCATTAGTGGGCCCTCTTGTACTTTCTAACTCTCAGAGTTGTTACACTTAACCTCTAAATTTTGTCGATTACATTTCAAGGTTTTCCACCTGGCATTGTTTCTCATCATGACTTCTACTCAGGATTGCCCCTACTCCTTTGTCTGTGTCTGCAGTCTTGGGATGAAAAAAAATTAGTCCCATGTCCTCACCTATCTTATGAAACCTAAAAAATGTTGTAATTTTTAGGTTTATTCAGCTTTACATGTGTTACAATAGAAATTCATCCCATGGGAACTTTGTCTTTTTTTGTCCTTTTGCTTGCTTCTATTACTGGGTAATACATAAAAAGCCAAAATTTATTTATTAGATATGTGGAGTCTGAGAGTTTTAAGTTAAAGGCATTGACAGTTTTTGAAGTCTGATAAGGGATTACTATATGCTTCCAATGCGGTGTTTTCAACATTGCATATTCTTGAGGGAAGAAAAGCTATTCTTAACATGATAGAAGAGCAGCATAGAGCAAACCTACTCCTGACAGTCCTTTTAAAGCAGCATTAACCTGTTTATAATGGTTCTTCCCTTATGACTTAAACATGTTCCATTGGGCTCTACTTGCCACCATGATTGAATTGGGTATTAAGTTTCTGATTTCTCATATTACATTGAATTTTTATACATATAACTTACTGATGCCTTACACTTTCACAGTCTGCTCATGTCCTACAACAATTTCTTTGAATGTACACCATATTCCTCAAAAATTGGACTAATTAAAATATATCAGGATGATAGAGATTCAGAAATACTTCAAGAAATAGAGAAAATATATCTAACACATGTTGCTAAGTCGATAACATATCCATAAGAAAACAGTAAACATAGGAAATTATTGAATACCTTGTACAAAAATTAGCTCAAAATGAATCCTAGATTCAAATGTAAATCTTGAAATTATAAGCATTCAAAATAAAATAGAGGAGAAAAATCTTTGTGACTTTGGAGTAGTTATTTCTTAGGTAGGACACAAAAGCAAACATTAAAATTGATATTTGTATATTATTAAAGTTATATTCCTTTCTCATTGAAATATAACATTATGCACATGAAAAGGAAAGTCACACTATGGAAAGAAATGTTCCAAAGACACATATTGAAAATTAAATTGTAACAGGTTAAATAAAGAAAATTTTAAAGCAATGATAACACAGAAAACAAAACAAAGTTAAAATGTGGGCACAAGATTTGAACAAAAACTTCACCAAAGAAAATATATGAATGTCTAATAAGTTGGTAAAAAGATTATCATTATATCAGTCTTCAAAACATAAAAGTTAAATCCACAGTAAGATAAATACTTTTGCATATCAATTAGAATGACTAAAGTTATAGTGATGATGCTGAGTATTGGTGAAGATGATAAGCAACTGGAATTCTCATGAAATGTTGATTGGTACACAAAATATTACAAGTACACTGGGAAATATTTTAGTCATTTTTTTCAAAGAATTAGTCATGCATCTACCATACAATTCAATTAAATAATAATTCACTTGAGAAATTAACTGCAGATTTGAATAAAGAAAAGAAATAGAACTAGCAAATTTGAATTTGCCTAGCACAAAGAGCAGAAAGAAAAAAAAATCATAATTCAAGAAGTTAACAGTTAGGAGCTGAGATGAACCATCAAGGATCACAACACATGCATTATTGGAAGACTAGAATAAGAAAGAGAAAAGGGAAGAAATATACCTAAAGATAAAATGACTAAAAATCTTCTTGATTTGACAAAGAAAAAAAAGTTCATCTACACATCTAAGTAGCTTAGTGAATTCCATGCAGGATAAATCAGAGATCCTCAGCAAGACACAGTACATCTAACTATTGAAAGCCAGAGAAAAAGAGTGAAATTTAAATGCAGAAGAGAAAAACAAATCATCACATTTAAGAGATTCTCAGAAAAGATTATCAGTTGATTCCTCATTATAAACTCTAGGTGGTAAGCTTATGGCAAAATATAGAAATATAAAATACTAACAAACATAGCTATATATCAACTATGATTTCAGGTTTAGTATGTTATTTCTCTTTGTACTTCTTATATGATTTTAAAAATGCATAAACTGTAATTATAAATCTATGTTAATGAATACACAGTACAGGTATGAACTGCAGGACAATAAAGGCATAAGGTGGAAGAATTAAACACAAGTTGATTTAATGTATGCTATTTAGTTAAACTGGTATTAACTCAAAATACACTACTATAAATTTGTTAAAAACAATTCTCATAGTAGCCACTAAGATAAAAACTAAAATTAGATAGAAAAGGAAATAGATGCAAAGATAAATTAGAAATAATATTGGTAAAATATAAGAGAGTTGTATTAGAAGAATTGAGATGCAAAATACACATAAATCACACAGTATTTCAAGAACTGAGAAACAAAACTATATGTAAAACATATAGATAATATGGTTATAAGTCACTTATTGATGGAGGTACATCTGGAAAATGTATCATTAAGCAGTTTTATCATTATGTGAACATCATAAAATATGTTTACACAACCTAAATAGTATATGTCAATCACTCAGTGTGGTATCTACATACAATCAGGGGACATGTTGAACATAAAATGTATGAGACTAGAGCTGGCATAATACAACATAACATTTTACACTAAACCTTTTTTAATAAGTAGAAGTTGAACCCTCTAAAATAATGATATAGTATATGACATAATGAGTAGTAAACCAATAACATATCTATTTTTTTCATTTTCAAGTAGTGCATTCTGTACATAATTATATATGCTATTCTTTTATATGACTGACAGTGTAGTAGGTCTTACATCAGTATCACCTCAAACATATGAGTAATATATTAGACTACAAGGTTCTAATTGACACATCACAAGACAATAAGAAATTTTTAGCACCTTTATGATCTTATAGGACCACTGTTATATATGCAGTCTGTTATTTATCAATATAACTTTAAGCAACATATGGTTATCTTATAAGGACAGAAGTAAGGCTTAATTTTTACTATTCACTTAAATGTAAATGGATTAAACTCATAATTTAAAAGACAAAAATAGGCAGGATTAATAAAAACAAAACAGGTTCCAACTATTTTATCTTTGAGAGATTCACATTATTAGGTATAATCAGAAATTTAAAACCATAAATGCCAGATGATCCAACACTTCCACTAATGTACATAACCAAGTGACATTAAATTATGATAATAAGATATTTACACTCCTATATTTATTGCACCACTATTAACACTGTCTAAAATATGTAATCAATCCAGGTGCCCTTCAGTGGATGAATGGAAAAAGGGGAAGAGAGAGAGAAAATGTAGTGGATCTAGGCAGCAATCTTTGACCCCTCCACAAGCCAGAAAGGGAGTAGCAAAAGAACAGCTGATCAGAGAGCTGGGTGACAGAGTAAATATTCTAAAACTCAATACTGGACAGTTTGAGACTTGGACGAATTTGCAGTTTTGTTATCAAAGCAGAAAATAAGAACAGAACTTTAACCAGAGTGGTATTAAGTTGGAGGGGTAGCAAAGAAAGAGAAAGAGGAAAAGCCCATAGTAACATCAGTTACATCCTTAACATCAGTTGAATAGAAAGACAGACCAAGAAAAAAAATGGATCAGAAGCAGCAAAGACAGTGGAGATTACACAGCTTAGACTAAATTGTGAACTAAAAGCTATGCTCGGTGGGACAGCCATTTTGTGGAGTGCATTGCTGGTCAGCCTCCCTCGGATAATTCAACTGACAACTTCCTAGAATAGGTTAAGTCAGCACAGCTTCTTTTCACCTACAGATAGTAACAAATAATAATACCACACAGAACACCTCTGAAATGGGTTTTCTAGTAATCCACCTGAAAGGAACTTGTGATGGGGATTGTTGCTAGTTGAAGGTTACAATAACCCTCTCTCCCTTCCTAAGGACAAGGGGAATGGGATGGAGCTCACCTAAGAGAAAAATCATTCCTGGGCAGTGCTATCTTCAACCAAGTGTTCCCTATAGACTCCATAGGAGCTCAGGCAAATATGGGTCAACCAACACCCTACTCTCATCACAGTGATATGTGAATCCCCAATTATCTGTAGCATGAAGATAGACACTGCACTCACAAGCCCCAGAACTGCAGACATTCAGCAAGTACTTGGATAGCAGAACTCCATAAAATTCCCAGTACAGGAAAACAGGCATCCACAATTCACAACCATGGGCAGGAGGAGCTCAAATACCAGTGTACCAACTGATGCTTTATCCCAATCACAATGGCATTATCCCAATGATCTAGGTCAGCCAAGGTGAAGGCTTATGAACCACAGATCACCCACAGGGAATCCAAAATTTTAGGACTCACACTTGTGAACATCAACCAAGCACCATGCCAATTTGAAGAAGTCCATGTGCAAGTGGGTGCACAGCACCCCCAGTAATGTGTGATAGTTCTGAGCCCTGCATTCTGTTCCTCCACAACCAGCAGAAATAGTCAGAAGACAGCACAACACCCTTAAAGTATGCAGGTTTGGGATCCTGGCCTAATGAATAAGAACCAGCCAGCAGGAACTCCAGAACAACCAGAAAAATAGCTCCAGTGTTCCACTACCTCTAGAAGGATCTACAGCTGCAATCCCAGACTCGTCAGTTAACCCAATTCTTGTTCAGATGCATGGACCCACAGAGGGCAATTCCTGAGGCTAACCTCAAGCACTAAGGAGAGAAACTCATGCAAGCAAAGTGTCAGTACATCCCACAAAGTGACTTACAGTGTAGTACCCCACAGGAACCAGCCATCATGCAGTGTGCCCAGATCCAAACCTAATGACCTGCAACCATACACTTGGAGAGGGAAGCAGCTCCACATCCTCCCCCACACAGGCAACTCAACACCACATTAAACAGTTTATGATACCTTTAATTTAGACTGCCATAATTCACACATTCTGAAATATGCATGGGATAACCCACACTGGATTTGACAGTACTGAGTACATGATGCTTTTCATCAGGAGGACTCAAAAGACTATACATCATAACAGGGAGTACATGGACTGCTAAGTTACAGAAAATTAGGAACCATCTCCTCTCACCAAACAGCATCCCATGGTAATCAGCGATGACCCTAAGCTATATACACCAAAATCAGAGAGGGCCTCATAAAACTGTACTAGAGGTAAGTTGCTGTGATCATTATCTCCACACACACAAACAGAAAAAAAGCAGAAAAGTGGTGGAAAAAGGTTCCAAATCCTGATGAAATCCAAATAAGGAATATTTCATAAGGAATTGCTTAGTCTCAGTGTGGATTATTAAAAATAACTTGATTTTAAGTCTTTTGGGTATAGAAAAAAGTGTGGGACAACTAGGTCAAATTCTGTCATATATATCTTAAAAGAAAAAAATTAAAAAGAACCCCCCAAAACAGCTTGAACATCCATTTTGATCTTACATATATTATTTGGAATTGATAGATGTTCCCCTATTATATCATATTGCATCCTCAGTCCATTTGACTGTATTTCTTCTAATATTTTATAATATTAACTAGAATCATCCTATCTGTTTTCAGTTATACACTTACTCCTTTCTTACTCCTTTTAGGTCCTCTCTTCTCATTGGCATTATCTGATCATGCCTAAAATTTATCCCATCCATATTTTTTCTTCTAGTTTGGTTTTCTTTCTTTTATTTTTTCTTTCTCTTTTTTCTCACCCATTTTTTCTTTTCTCCCCATATCTGTCTCCATAAAATGTAAGAATAATTTCACTATCTTTAATAACTAATTTCTCAACATAATCTAGAATATTACTACAATTTTATATGCAGATAAGAGGAACTATGGAGAATATTTTTGACAAGGAATTTTCCTCCCTAAGGCTTATTAGTATATTGCTTTGCTTTGAAGTGATTGTAGTTAATAGGGTAGTATCTTCTTTCAAAATGATGCTGATACTAGGAACAGCAGAGAATACATGTTGAGAGGGAGTATTAGTACCTGAATATTCACCCAGACAGGGTCACTTGAGAGAAAGAAACTCACTAAATTGTTATTTGTATGAAAGTAGAAGAGAAAATGATCCCCGAAGATGGGTAGACATACAAACAATATGAGAAAGAAATGTAACAAACCACTCCAAACAGCCCACAGCACCTCAACAACTGATCCCACTGATACCACAGTGGGAGAAATGTGAAGAAAGAATTTAGAAAGTTCATAGTTACAATATTCAATGAATTAAAAAAAGATATAAGATGTGAACTTAGAAAAAAGATACAGGATGTTAAAGACAATTTCAATAAAGAGAGATTCTGAAAGAGAACTAAGTGGAATTCCTGGGAATGAAGAACTCAATAAATCAAATTAAAATTTCAGTTAAAAGCATCACCAATGAATTAAAGCACATGAAAGACAGATCATCAATCCTCAAAGACAAATAATATATTCTTGAAAACAAAGTTGGCTGTGAAACAAGATGTAAAGGGACCATAAATATAATATTAAATAAATCTGGGATACTATTAAGAGGCCAAATATAAGAATGATTGGAATAGATGAAGGCACCAAATTAGAATCTAAAAGAATGTAAAACTTTTTCAAAGGAAAATTATCAGATTTTTTTTACAAATCTTAAATTGGAAATCCAAGTACAAGGCACAATTACAACTCTAAATAGACAAGATCAAAACATCCTCTGCAAGTCACATTATAATTAAAATGCCTAATATGAAAAATAAGAATAGAATTTTAAAATTGCAAGATAAAAACAGCAGGTTGTTTTTAGAGGTAAGCCAATTAGTATTTCAAATTATTTCTCAGTCCAGACTCCCAAAGCCAGGAAGTTTGAAATAATATATATCAAGCCCTGAAAAAATATGGGTGCCAACCAAGATTAATAAATACAGCAAAACTATACTTCAGAATCAAAGAAAAAGAACTCATCCATGATAAGTAGAAACTTAAAGAATTCATATTCAGAAAGCCTGCACTACAAATCATACTCAATGAAATAATTCATGCAGAAGAAATGAAACACAAAATTTACAGTCAGCATAGGGAAGAATCTCACTAGAAAGTGAACAATTAAAGCAGAATCAAGTTTGAATTAAATTTCATAAATAAATAAAAATAGAAGCAAGTAAAAATCATCTATCTAAAATAATGCCAAATGAAGAGGGTCTAAATTCTAAAACCAAAAGACATAGATTGAAAGATGAATACAAAAACAAGACCCAACCACATGTTATTCATCAGCACACAAATTGCAGGCAGACATCCACATGATAAAAATAAAAGGATGGAAAAAAGATATACATGCAAATGGAGACAAATAGTATGCAGGGATCACTCCTTTTATATCATAAAAGGTAGATTTCAAGCTAACGTAGTTCAGAAGACAAAAAGTGGGTCATTTCATAATGGTGAGTGAACGACCAAAAAGGTATACTGATTATAAATATTGATGTTCCAAATATCTTTACAGCTACACGCATAAAACTAACCATTTCCAATATAAAGAGTCAAGTAGACCACAATATAATAATACTGAGTGATTTCAACACACCTCACTCACCATTTAATAGGATATCCTGAAATAACTGAAGTAAAGACCCTTCAGATATTAAAATATACTCTTGATCTAGTGGATCTAACAGACATACATAGAACATTTCATTTGTTCACAGAACAATGTACTTTCTTCTCATTGGCAGATAAAACTTTCTCTAAAATACATTATATTTTATGATTCAATGTTAGCCTTAGCAAATAAAAAATAGAGATTTTTTTTTGTATTTTATCAGATCATAATTGAATAAAATTAGGAATCAATAAGATAAAAATCAGGAAATATTTTAACATCTAGATATTTAATAATACACTTTTTAATGAGGAATGGATTACAGAAGAAATCAGGGGAGACATAAAAAATATTCCTAGACACAAATGAGACTAAAAACACAAATATTAAAATCTCTGGGATACTATGTAAGTAGTTCTAAGAGAAAAATAGCATTGAGTTACTGCATTGAAAAAGTAGATAGATTCCAAATAATCTGTTACACTATGAGGCCTTAGAACATCAATAATGAACTAATTCCAAAACAAGCAGTTGAAGGGAAATAATTAATATCAGTGCCAAAATAAATGAAAATGAGAACTAAAAAACAATAAAAATGATCAAGGCAAAAAAGAGGTGGTCCTTTGAAAAATTACACAAGATTGATTAAAATATTAGCCAAACTAATAGAAAAGAAGAGAGAGAACCCAAATAAATAAAATTAGAGATGAAAATGGTATAACCACAGACATTCTGCAATTCAGAGGATCATTAGAACATATTTTAAAAATTTATACTCCAGTAAACTGAAAAATTGAGGTGATACTGATACATTACTAGACACATAGGATATTCCCAGATTGAAATAGGAAGGATATAGAAAACCTAAACCAACTGATGTCAAAGAATTAGATTGAAACAGCAATGAAAAGTCTTCTAACAAAAGTCAAGGACCAGACAGATTCTCTACTGAGTTCTACCAGATCTTTTAAGGAGAATTAATGCCAATCCTCCACAAATTATTCTCTAAAACGGAGTGGGAGGGAACACTCCTAAATTCATTCTACATAGCCTGTATCTCCCTGACACCAAAACAACAAAAATATACATCAAAGAAAATAAACTTGACTGACATCCAAAGTGAACATAGATGCAAAATTTCTTAATAAAATATTGGCAAACAACATTCAAAAGATAAATTAAGAAGGTAGTACACCATGATTATGTGAATTTAATTCCAGGAATTCAAGGTTGGATCAACATACTCAAATTGATAAATATAATTCATAACATAGATATATGAAGGACAACCATGACATGATTATGTCAACAGATGCAGAAAAAGCATTCAGCAAAATCCAACACTCATTCCTGTTTAAAACTTTGGAGAAACTGGGAACGGTGGTGGACAACTATGATCCTAGTAGCTTGTGAGGCTGAGGCAGGAAAAATGCAAAGTTTGAGGCTAATCTCTGCAATTCAGCAAGGCCCTAAGCAACTTAGTGAGACCCAAAGAGAATTGAAGGGATGAGGGAGATGGGAAGAGGAAAGACAGTAGAATCAATCAGACATAACTTTCCAATGTTTTATAAATGAATATACAACCAGTGAAATGCCACATCATTTACATCCACAAGAATGGGATCATAATTAGAATAAGTTGTACTCTATGTTTGTATACTACATCAAGATACACTCTACCGTAATGTATATCTAAAAAAACAAATAAAAAATAAAAATGGTTGGGGATGTACCTCAGTGATAAAGTACCCCTGCATTAAATCCACAGTAACAAAAAAGAAAATTCTGGTGAAACTACAGATAGAAGAAACTTATCTCAACATTGTCATAGTTATTCATAACAAACCCAAAGCCATCATCATACTGGATAGAGAAAAACTGTCTTTCCCTATAAAAGCAGGAAAAAGACAATGATATTCACTCCCATCACTCCTTTTCAGTATATATCTTGAAAAATCTACTGAGATCAAGCAGGTAAGAAATGGAAAATAAAGGGATACAAATAGGAAAAGGAGGGAGAAGTTCAATTATCTTCTTGTTGATGACATAATCTGGTATCTAGAAGACACAAAATACTTCACAAGAAGACTTCTAGAACTGTTAAACAAAATCACAGGATACAAGGTCATCATATATAAAATAATCGCTTTCCTATATTCCAATAATGAATCTGCTGAGAAGAAATCAGAAAAACTATCACATTCAAAATATGATAAAAATATACTTGGTAATAAATTTAACAAAGCAAGTGAAAGAACTCTACAATAAAACTATATAACAGTGAAGAAAGAAGTCAAAGATCTTCAAAGATAGAAAGACCTCTTGTGCCTTCTATAAGCAAAATTGTTATTGTCAAAATGACATAAATAGTTACCTCATACTAGACAAAGGAGCCAAAAACATACAATGGAGAAAAGATAGCCTGTTCAACAAATGGTGCTGGTAAAACTGGAAATCCATATGCAGTAAAATAAAATTGAACCTCTATCTCTCAGCCTGCACAAACTCAACACAAAATGGATCAAGGACTTAGGAATTAGACCAGAGACTGCACCAAATAGAAGACAAAGTAGGCCCGAATCTTCATCATGTTGGCCTAGGATCAGACTTCCTTAACAAGACTCCCAAAGCACAAGAAATCAAAGCAAGAATCAATAAACGAGATGGAGTCAAACCAAAAAGCTTTTTTCTCAGCAACGGATACAATCAATAATGTAAAAAGAGAACCTACACAGTGGGAGAAAATCTTTTCCACATACACTTCAGATAGAGCGCTAATCTCCAAAATTCATAAAGAACTTACAAAACTTTACAAAATACAAAGAACTGTACAGACACTTTTCAGAAGATATACAGCTGATTAATAAATATATGAAAAAGTGTTCAACATCTCTAGTAATTAGAGAAACGCAAATTAAAACACTCTAAGATTTCATCTTACTTCAATTAGAATGGTTATTATCAAGAACACAATAATAGATCTTGCCATGAATGTGGAGGAAAAAGGCACACTTTTACATTGCTGATAGAGTTACAAATTGGTGCAGCCACTCTGGAAAGCACAGTGGAGATTCCTCAGAAAACTTGAAATGAAACCACCTTGTGACCCAGCTATCCCTCTCCTCGGTTTATACCCAAAGGACTTAAATCAGCAAACTACAGTAACACAGCCACATCAATGTATATAGCAGCATAGCAGCTCAGTTCACAATAGCTAGATTGTGGAATCAACCTAGATGCCCTTCAACAGATGAATGGATAAAAATCTCTGGTATATATACACAGTGGAATATTGTTCAGCCGTAAAGAATAATAATATGGCATTTGCAGATAAATGGATGGAACTGGCAAATATCATGCCAAGTCAAATAAGCCAATCCCAAAAGAACCAAAGGGTGAATGTTTCCTTGATAAGTAGATGATGCTACACATTGGGGGGGGGGGAGCTGGGGATTGAGAGAAGAATGGAGGAACTTTAGATTACATAGAAGGAAATGAGAGGGAAGAGGGGGCAGGGGTATGAAAAATGGTGGAATGAGATGTCATTACCCTGTGTACATGTGTGATTACAAGAATGGTATGAATCTATATCGCGCACAACCACAGAAACGAAAAGATGTACCCCATTAGTGCTCAATGAATCAAAATTCAGTCTTTAAATATAAAAAATAATTTAATAAAGTTAAAATAAAAAAATTGACCATACTATGAAGATTCAATGCAATCTCCATGA
Organism: Sciurus carolinensis; assembly: GCF_902686445.1. Classification (NCBI taxonomy): domain Eukaryota; kingdom Metazoa; phylum Chordata; class Mammalia; order Rodentia; family Sciuridae; genus Sciurus; species Sciurus carolinensis. The sequence continues at coordinate 73,132,592 of NC_062232.1, read as the reverse complement.
AAATATCAGTGACAGTCTACATAGAACTAGCAAAAAACTGTCCTAAAACTCACGTGGAAGAATGAAAAACAAAGAATACCCAAAGCAAAGTTGAGCTAAAAGAAGGATGGTAGAAGCATCATAATAGATGTCTCAAATTATAGTACAGAGCTATAGCAGCAAAAACAACATTGCATTAGCAGTAGAACAGATATAAATATCAGTGGATTAGAATAGAAAATATAGAGATAAAAACACGTAGTCATCTGATATTTGATAAAGTTGCCAAAATATTTGTTGGAGAAAAGACAGTCTTTTTAACAAATGATGCTGGGAAAACTGGATATCCTTCTGTAGAAGAATAAAATTAGTTTGCTATTTTTATCTTCCACAAAAATCAAAGTGGATCTAAGATCCACTTTGCAAATGCTAGATGAAAATTTAAAGTCAATACTACAACATATTAGCACCTAAACTTGACTTCCTTTTTAAAAACCCTGAAACACAAAGTATAAACCTAGAATTAGTAAATGGGATTCTATGAAGTTAAAAAGCTTCAACATAGCAAATGGAAGAAGTAATAGCATAAAGAGAGAGATTACAGAATGGAAGATCTTTGTCAGCTCTTCTTCTGACAGGGCATTATTATTTGAATATATAAAGAACTGAAATATTAAACATCAATTAAACATATGACCCAATCAAAAATATGAACTAAAGAACTATGCATGCAATTCAAAAGAAGAAAATAAATGGCCAGGAAATACATCAAAACATATTCTACAACCCTAGGAATCAGGGAAATGCAAAGGAAAACTACATTGAGATTTGAAAACTACATTGAGAATTTATGTTGTTTCAGTAAGAATGGCGATCATCAAAAAGACAAATAATAATAAATGTTCAGAAGGGTGTGCAGATAAAGGTACAATCATATACTTTTTGTTGTACTGAAAACTGATAAAACCACTTTGGAAAGCAGTATGAAGTTTGCTCAAAAGTATATGGAATCACCATATGACCCAGTTATTCTACTCCTTGGCATTTGTTCTAAAGATCTAAAATCTCTATACTATAGGGATAAAGGCATGTCAATGTTAACAGCAGTGCAATTCACAGTTCACAGGTTATAAAATTAGCCTTGGTGCTTGCCAACAGATTAAATGCATGAATAGATATAGAATATGGAGTGTTATTCAGTGATACAAAATAATGAAATTTTGACATGTGCTGGTAAATAAATGAAACTGGAAACACCACAGTAAGTGAAATAATCAGACTTAGAAAGTCAACAGTCAAGGGTTTTTTCTCATATGGGGAAGCTAGAACAAAATAAAGGGAGGAAGAGGTGGGTAAATTCCATGAAAATAGAAGGCAGATCAGTGGAGTAGAGATAGAGGATAGAGGGTAAAGAAGAGGGACAGGAAAAGGGAGTAGTGGTGGAATAAAACTGAACAGATTGCACCACGTACATGTATGAGTATACAAGTGAATTTTACCTTTATGAGTATCTATAAAGCACCAATAAAACAAACCATAAATGAATAGAAGGAAGACCAGTGGAGTACAGGGAATACAGGGAAGGGAGCTGGCTGAAGAAGAAGGAGAGGTAAGCAGGAAATACCAGGGACAGAGGTAGAGCAAATTACATCAAAATGAAACTCATTATTATGCATAAGTACAATTCACTAATAAAACCATAAAAAAGATAATGTACACAATATACAGTATGGAATATTATTCAATGATAAAAAATGAAATACTGTCATTTGTAACAGCATGGATGGAACTGTTGGTTATTATGTAATGACGATAAGTCAAATACTCAAGGATAAATGCCATATTTTCTCATTCATATGTGAAAACTAACCAATCTTTAAAAAGAATGAAATGGAATAGTGGTGAATAGACAGAGAAGGGCAGGAGGGAGGGGCAATGGAAGGAAATTAAAAAATGGACACCAATGATTGTTACATGAAGCAAAGTATGATAATTTATGCAAAATAATGTCATTTATATAGGAAGATACATGAAATATAAACATATATACACTAAACATAAAAATGTTAAAATATGTGAATCAAACATTGACATATACCAATGGACAGTAAAAAGAGCAAATGCAGGAGAAAAAGGATCATTTCAATAAAGAGATAGAGATTCTGAAAAAAAAAGGAAAACAAATTCTTAAAACAAAAGAAACAATAAACAAAATTAAAAACTCCATAGAAAGCATAACCAATAGGATAGAACAACTGGAAGATAAAATTCCAGTGAAGACAAAGTATTTAATCTTGAAAACAAACTATATCAAATAGAGAAGATGGTAAGAAATCATGAATGGAATCTCCAAGAATTATGGAATATCATGAAAAGACCAAATTTAAGAATTATTGGAATTGAGGAAGGCACAGAGAAACAAACCAAAGGAATGAATAATCTATTCAATAAAATAATATCAGAAAATTTCCTAAATCTGAAGAATGAAATGAAAAATCAAATATGAGAGGCTTATAGGACACCAAATGTACAAAATTACAACAACCCACACCAAGGCATATTATAATGAAATTAACTAACATACAAAATAAAGAATTTTAAAGGCTGTGAGAGAAGAAAGTCAAGTTACATTCAGGGGGAAACCAATATGGATATTGACAGATTTCTCAACCCAGAACTTAAAAGCTAGAAGAGCCTGGAAGTGTATTTTTCAAGTTCTGAAAGAAAATGGATGCCAACCAAGAATCTTATACCCAGCAAAACTAACCTTCAGATTTGATGACAAAATAAAATCCCTGATCTTTCCTCATTTTTCTCTCCTACTCACATTCTCTATCCTCCTCACTTTCACACTTTCTTGCATGTGCCCTTTCTCATTCCCGTTCTTTTCCTCTCATTTTCTCTCTTACCCTGCAGGGAGACACTCTGTTTAATAAACTCCCTTATGTGATTTCCTGTGTTTGGCATGGTTTCTGTGGGATCCCTTACAGTCTCCAGGATCCCTCAGCCCGACCCATCACTCCCTCCCTCCAGGGCCCTCACATTGACTGACTGCTCCCTATCTCCAGGACCCCCAGACTGACTGACTGCGCCCTATCACCGGGACCCCAGACCAACTGATTACACCCAACCTCCAGGATCCCACAACCACACCAAACACACCCAACCTCCAGGACCCCTGCCTGACAAACCACACCCCACCTCCAGGACCTCCAGCTGACCATGTCCACACCCTGAGCTGCAACTCCCCATTTGCCAGCACATTTGGAAGCCAGAGCTGCCATCTTGGATGACCTCAGAAGCCATAGCTCCAATCTATAGGTGGGGCAAATTCCTTCCTGAGATGCCTGTTGGAGACTTGAAGCTCACTGTCAGGTACCTCTCATGCATCAGGCTACTGAAGACTGGATTTCATTACTATATGACTGTTATACTGTAGATTTTCTTTTTTCTCCTTATGAAAAATTTTAAGTTTTTATTTTTTACTTTTCTTGCTCTCTTTTCCTTTTGTTTACCTGTTCCCTCAGAGTCTCTTTCTCCCTTTTCTGCAAGCTAACATCCAATTTCTTTTGATTACACTCTCACAGTTTCTATTATCTAGAACTTCTGTATATTCTTTTCTTATCCCATTAACAGCTACATTCTACATCCCTCTGCATCCTCTTTGTCCTCCATTAGAAACCGCAGACCTTATTGCAAATCTGTTTGTTTTACTGAAGATAATATTTGAACTCATTCTGTTTATTATGACAATATTGTTAATGTCCTCATAGGAGCTATTTGGTCTAGGATTACATAGAGTCTGAATTGGGCACTGTTAATATTGAGCTCCCCTTAAAGAAAAGGTTTTGGAAACCTATAGGGCCACTATAAGCCTATAGGGGGATTCTGCAATACACCATACCTGCGCTTCTAGAGGGGAAGATACATGAACATCATTAAAAAACAAGGAAAGAAAATGATCCAAAGAAGTCTAGATTCTATATTAATAGAATCCAATGACGGTATGTTAGAAGAAATGTCAGAAAAGGACTTCAGATTATACATGATTAAGATGACTTGTGAAGCAAAGGATGAGATAAGAGAGCAAATGCAGGCAATGAATGATAATACCAATAAACTGAAAGAGCAACTGCAGGAAGCAAAAGATCATTTCAACAAAGAGATAGAGATTCTCAAAAAAAAAAAAAAAAAAAAAAAAAAAAAAAAAAAAAAAAAACCAAACAGAAATCCTTGAAATGAAAGAAACAATAAACCAGATAAAAAGCTCAAAGGAAAGCATCACAAACAGACTAGACCACTTGGAAGACAGAACCTCAGACAATGAAGACAAAATATTTAATCTTGAAAATAAAGTTTCCCCAACAGAGAAGATGGTAAGAAATCATGAACAGAATCTCCAAGAACTATGGGACATCATGAAAAGACCAAATTTAACAATTATTGGGATTGAGGAACGCACAGAGATACAATCCAAAGGAATGAACAACCTATTCAATGAAATAATATAAGAAAATTTCCCAAAACTGAAGAATGAAATGGAAAATCAAATACAAGAGATTTACAGAACTCCAAATGCACAAAATCACAGCAGATCCACACCAAGGCATGTTATAAAGAAAATACCTAACATTCAAAAGAAAGATAGGATTTTGAAGGCTGTGAGAGAAAAGCATCAGATTACATATAGGGGGAGACCAATACAGATAGCAGCAGAGTTCTCAACCCAGACTCTAAAAGGTAGAAGGGCCAAGGAACAACATATTTCAAGCTCTGAAAGAACATGGTTGCCAACCAAGAATCCTATACCCAGCAAAAGTAATCTTCATATTTGAAGATGAAATAAAATCCTTCCATGATAAACAAAAGTTAAAAGAATTTACAAATAGAAAGCCTGTGCTACAGAATGTTCTCAACAAAATAATCCATGAGGAGGAAAAACAACAATGTAGGTCAGCAAAGGGAGGAACTACCTTAGAGGAAAAACCACTCAAAAGAGAAACCAAGTCAACTTAAAAACCAAAAATAAGCCCAAATGACTGGGAATACAAATTATATCTCAATAATAACCCTGAACGTTAATGGCCTAAACTCATCAATCAAAAGACACAGACTGGCAGAATGGATTAAAAAGGAAGACCCAACAATATGCTGCCTGGAAGAGACTCATCTCATAGAAAAAGACATCCACAGACTAAAGGTGAAAGGATGGGAAAATACCTACCATGCACATGGACTCAGTAAAAAGGCAGGAGTTTCCATTCTTATATCACATAAAAGTGGACTTCAAGTCAAAGTTAGTCAGAAGGGATAAAGGAGGACATTTCATACTGCTTAAGAGAACCATAAATCAGGAAGACATAACGATAGTAAATATTTATGCCCCAAGCAATGGTGCATCCCTGTACATCAAACAAATCCTTCTGAATTTCAGGAATTGAATAGACCACAACACAATAATTCTGGGTGACTCTAACGCACCACTGTCACCACTAGATAGATCTTCCAAACAAAAACCAGCCAAAGAAACCATAGAACTCAATAACAAAATCAATAACCTAGACTTAATAGACAAATGTAGAATATTCGATCCATCAATGAGCAGATTCACTTTCTTCTCAGTAGCACATGGAACTTTCTCAAAAATAGACCATACATTATGCCACAAAGCAGTCTTTAGGAAATTCAAAAAAATAGAGATACTACCTTGTTCTATCAGATCATAATGGACTGAGAGTAGAAATCAATGACAAAATAAAAAAATGAAATTACTCATACACCTGGAGATTAAATAATATGCTATTGAATGAAACATGGATAACAGAAAACATCAGGGAGGAGATAAAAAAATTCTTAGAAGTCAATGAGAACGACGATACAACATATCAAAATCTCTGGGACACTATGAAAGCGGTAGTAAGAGGAAACTTCATTGCATGGAGCACATTCCAGAAAAGAATGAAAAGTCAATATCTAAATGACCTAACATTACGGCTCAAAGCCCTAGAAAAAGAAGAACAGAATAACAGCAAAAGTAGTAGAAGACAGGAAATAATTAAAATCAGAGCTGCAATCAATGAAGTTGATACAAAAGAAACAATTCAAAAATTTGACAAAAAAAAAAAGTAGGTTCTTTGAAAAAGTAAACAAAATAGTCAAACCCTTAGCCACACTAACAAAGAGAAGTAGAGAGAAAACTCAAATTACTAAAATTCATGATGAAAAAGGAAATATCATGACAGAAACCACTGAGATACAGAACATAATGAGAAGCTACTTTGAAAATCTGTATTCCAAAAAAATAGAAATTACTGAGACATTGACAAATTTCTAGAGACATATGCTCCTTCCAAACTGAACCAGAAGGACATCCACAATTTAAATAGATCAATATCAAGAAATGAAATAGAAGAAACCATCAAAAACCTACCACCCAAGGAAAGCTCAGGACCAGATGGATTGTCAGCCAAGTTCTACAAGACCTTCAAAGAAGAACTCATTTCAATACTTCTCAAAGTAATCCAGGAAATAGAAAATGAGTGTACCCTACCAAACTCTTTCTATGAAGCTAATGTCACCCTCATACCCAAACCAGGAAAAGACACATCAAGGAAAGAAAATTTTAGACCAAAATCCTTGATGAATATAGATGCAAAGATCCTTAACAAAATATTGGCAAACCATATCCAAAAACATATTAAGAAAATTGTGCACCACGTTCAAGTGTGGTTCATCCCTGGAATACAAGGATGGTTTAACATCCATAAATCAATAAACATAATCCATCATGTCAATAGACTTATGGATAAGAATCATATGGTTATTTCAATTGATGCAGAAAAAGTGCTCGACAAAATACAACACCCCCTCATGCTCAAAACAGTAGAAAAAATAGGGATAGTTGGAACATAACTGAACATTGTAAAGGCTATTTATGCTAAGCCGATGGCCAACACCATTCTTAAAGGAGAAAACCTGAAACCATTCCCTTTAAAAACGGAAACAAGACAGGGATGTCCTCTTTCACCACTTCTATTCAACATTGTCCTTGAGACTCTAGCCAGAGGAATTAGACAGAATAAAGAAATTAAAGGGATACGAATAGGAAAAGAGGAACTTGAGCTGTCACTATTTGCTGATGACATGATTCTATATTTAGAGGATCCAAAAAACTCCTCCAGAAACCTTCTAGACCTCATCAATGAATTCAGCAAAATAGTAGGCTATAAAATCAACACGCATAAATCTAACACTTTTTAATACGCAAGCAATGAAACATCTGAAAGGGAAATGAGGAAAACAACTCCATTTGTAGTAGCCTCAAAAAAAATAAAATACTTGGGAATCAATCCTACCAAAGAGCTACAAGATCTCTACAATGAAAACTACAAAACATTGAAGAAAGAAATTGAGGAAGAGCGTAGAAGATGGAAAGATCTCCCACGTTCTTGGATAGGCAGAATCAATACTGTCAAAATGGCCATACTACCAAAAGTGCTATACAGATTCAATGCAATTCCAATTAAAATCCCAATTATGTATCTTACAGAAATAGAGCAAGCAATCATGAAATCCATCTTGAAGAATAAAAACCCAGAATAGCTAAAGCAATCCTTAGCAGAAAGAATGAAACAGGGGGTATCACAATACCAGAACTTCAACTATACTAGAAAGCAATAGTAACAAAAACGGCATGGTATTGGCACCAAAATAGACAGGTAGATCAATGGTACAGAATAGAGAACAAGGACACAAACCCAAATAAATACAATTTTCTCATACTAGACAAAGGTGCCAAAAATATGCAATGGAGAAAAGATAGCCTCTTCAACAATGGTCCTGGGAAAACTGGAAATCCATATGCAACAGAATGAAACTAAACCCCTATCTCTCACCCTGCACAAAACTCAACTCAAAGTGGATCAAGGACCTTGAAATCAGACCAGAGACCCTGCATCTTGTAGAAGAAAAAGTAGGTTCAAATCTTCAACTTGTTGGCTTAGGATCAGACTTCCTTAACAGGACTCCCATAGCACAAGAAATAAAAGCAAGAATCAATAACTGAGATACATTCAAAATAAACAGCTTTCTCTCAGCAAAGGAAACTATCAGCAGTGCGAAGATAGAGCCTACAGAGTGGATCAAAATGTTTGCCACTCATACTTCAGATAGAGCACTAATTGCCAGAATATATAAAGAACTTAAAAAACTCTGCATGAAGAATACAAATAACCCAATCAACAAATGGGTTAAGGATATGAACAGACACTTCACAGAAGAAGATCTACAAGCAATCAACAAACATATTAAAAAATGTTCACCATCTTTAGTAATAAGAAAAATACAAATCAAAACTATACTAAGATTCCATCTCACCCCATTAGAATGGTGATTATCAAGAATACAAGCAACAATAGGTGTTGGAGAGGATGTGGGGGAAAAGGTACACTCATACATTGCTGGTGGGGCTGAAAATTAGTGCAGCCACTGTGGAAAGCAGTGTGGAGATTCCTTAGAAAATTTGGAATGGACCCACCATTTGACCCAGTTATCCCCTCCTCGGCCTATACTCAAAGGACTTAAAATCAGCATACTACAGAGATACAGCCACATCAATGTTCATAGGTGCTCAATTCACAATAACCAGACTATGGAACCAACCTAGATGCCCTTCAATTGATGAATGGATAAAGAAACTGTGATATATATATACAATGGAATATTACTCAGTTATAATGAATAATAAAATTATGGCATTTGCATGCAAATGGATGAAATTGGAGAATATCGTGTTAAGTGAAATAAGCCAATCTCAAAAATCCAAAAGACGAATGATCTCATTGATAAGCGGATGATGACACGTAATGGGGGGTGGGAGGGGGGCAAGAATGGAGGAAGGAGGGACTGTATAGAGTGAAAAGATAGGTGGGAGGGGTGGGGGGGAAGGAAAAAATAATGGAAAGAATCAAAATCATTACTCTATGTAAATGTATGAATATGCAAATGATATGCTGTTACTCCATGTACAAACAGAAACAACATGTATCCCATTTGTTTACAATAAAATCAAATTAAAAAAAAAGAATGGAGGAAGGAGGGACTGTATAGACGGGAAAGAGGGGTGGGGGGATGGAAAAAATAACAGAATGAATCAAACATCATTACCCTATGTAATTGTAAGACTACGCAAATGGTATGCTGTTACACCATGTACAAACAGGAACAACATGTATCCCACTTGTTTACAATAAAAAAATTAAAATAAATAATGTAGGAATAAAAAATAAAATCTCTCCATGACAAAAGATAAAAGAATTTACAAATAGAATGCCAGCACTAAAGAACATTCTCAGCAAAATATTCCATGAGGAAGAAATTAAATACAGCAATGTAAGTAAGCAAAGGAAGGAACTACCCTAAAGGAATAGCCAAATAAAGGAGAAACTAAGTCAAGCTAAACAACAAAAATAAGACAAAATGACAAGGAATACAAATCATATCTCAATAATAACCCTGAATGTTAATGGCCTGAACTCCTCAATCAAAAGACATAGACTGGCAGATTGCATTAAAAAGAAAGATCCAACAATATGTTGCCTTCAAGAGACTCATCTCATAGAAAAAGATACCCACAGACTAAAGGTGAATGAATGGGGAAAATATACCATGCACATAGATTCAGCAAAAAAGCTGGAGTGTTATTCATACTCATTTCAGATAAGGTGGATTTCAAGCCAAAGTTAATCAGAAGGGATAAAGAAGGACATTTCATACTGCTTAAGGGAAGCATACAACAGCAAGACATATCCTAAATATTTATGCCCCAAATAATGGCTCATCCATGTACGTCAAACAAATCCTTCTCAATTCCAGGAATCAAATAGACCACAACACAATAATACTAGGTCTCTTTAACACACCTCTCTACCCTTTGGACAGATCTTCCAAACAAAACTTGAACAACGAAACCATAGATCTCAATAAAACAATCATAATTTAGACTTAGCAGACATATATAGAATATTCCATTCATCAATGAGTGAATACACTTTCTTCTTAGAAGCACATGGATCCTTCTCTAAAATAGACAATATGTTATGCTGTAAAGCCACTCTTAGCAAATACAAAAAGATAGAGATACTACATTGTATTCTATCACATCATAATGCAAAGAAATTAGAAATCAATGACAAAATAAAAAACAGAAACTACTCCAAGACCTGGAGATTAAATAATATGCTATTGAATGATGCATGGATAACAGAAAACATCAGGAGGGAAATTTAAAAAATTCTTAGAGGTAAATGAGGAAAAAGATACAACATATCAAAATCTCTGGGATATTATGAAAGCAGTACTAAAAGGAAAATTCATTGCATGGAGCACATTCAATAAAACAAGAAAAAGCCAACAAATCCAACAAATAAACTACCTAACACTACAGCTCAAAGCTCTAGAAAAAGAAGAACAGATCAACACCAAAAGTAGTAGAAGACAGGAAGTAGTTAAAATCAGAGCTGAAATCAACAAAATTGAAACAAAAGAAACAATCAAAAAATTGACAAAATAAAAAGTTGATTCTTTGAAAAAATAAACAAAATTGATAAACCCTTAGTCACACTAACAAAGAGGAGAGACAAAACTCAAATACTAAAATTCATTATGAACAAGGAAATATCACAACAGACAATTGAAATCTAAAAACATAATTAGAAGCTATTTTGAAAATCTATACTCTAACAAAATAGAAAATCTTGAAGACATCAACAGGTTTCTAGAGACATATGATCCACCCAAAGTGAATCTGAAGGACATACACAATTTAAATACATCAATTTCAAGCAATAGGGTATAAGAATTCATCAAAAGCCTACCAACAAAGAAAAGTCTGGGACTAGATGGATTCTCAGTCATGTTCCACAAAACCTTCAAAGGAGAGCTCATTCCAATACTCCTCAAAGTATTCCATGAAATAGAAGCAGAGGGAACCTTTCCAAACTCATTCTATGAAGCTAATATCACCCTTTTACCAAAACCAGACCAGAGATACATCGAGGAAAGAAAATTTCAGACCAATATCCTTAATGAACATAGATGCAAAAATTCTTAACAAAATTTTAGCAAATCACGTACAAAAACATATTAAATTGATAGTGCATCATGATCAAGTGGGGTTCACCCCAGGGATCCAAGATTGGTCCAACATCCTGAAATCAATAAATGTGATTCACCACATCAACAGACTTAAAGTTAAGAATCACATGATTATTTCAATAGATGCAGAAAAAGCATTTGATAAAATACAGCATCACTTCATGCTCAAAACACTAGAAAAAATAGGGGTAGTAGGAACATTCCTCAACATTGTAAAGGCTATATCTGCTAAGACCACAGACAACATCATTCTAAATGGAGAAAAACTGAAAGAATTCCCCCCGAAAACTGGAAAAAGGCAGGGATGCCCTCTTTCATCACTTCTATTCAACATCATCCTTGAAATTCTAGCCAGAGCAATTAGACAGACCAAAGAAATTAAGGAGATACAAATAGGAAAAGAAGAACTCAAACTATCCCTATTTGCTAATGACATGATTCTATATTTAAGGAGCCAAAAAATTCTCCCAGTAAACTTCTAGAACTCATAAGTGAATTCAGTAAAGTAGCAGGATATAAAATCAATGCTCATAAATTTAATGCATTTTTATTCATACGTGATGAATCCTCTGAAAGAGAATTTAGGAAAACTACCCCATTCACAATAACCTCAAAAAAATAAAATACTTGGGAATCGATCTAATGGAAGAGGTGAAAGACCTTTACAATGAGAACTTAAGAACACTATGAAAGAAATTAAAGAAAACTTAGAAGATAGAAAGATCTCCCATGTTCTTGGATAGGCAGAATTAATATTGTCAAAATAGCCATACTAACAAAAGTGTTATACAAATTCAATGCAATTCCAATTAAAATCCCAATTATGTACCTCATAGAAACAGAGCAAGAAATCATGAAATTCATTTGGAAGAATAAGAGACTCAGAATAGCTAAAGCAATCCTTAGCAGGAAGAGTGAAGCAGGGGGTATCACAATACCAGAACTTCAACTATACTAGAAAGCAATAGTAACAAAAACGGCATGGTATTGGCACCAAAATAGACAGGTAGATCAGAATAGAGGACAAGGACACAAACCCAAATAAATACAATTTTCTCATACTAGACAAAGGTGCCAAATATATGCAATGGAGAAAAGATAGCCTCTTCAACAATGGTGTTGGGAAAACTGGAAATCCATGTGCAGCAGAATGAAACTAAACCCCTATCACTCACCCTCTACAAAGCCTGAATCAAAGTGGATCAAGGACCTTGAAATCAGACCAGAGACCCTGCACCTAACAGAAAAAAAGTCTGTCCAAATCTTCATCATGTTGGCTTAGGACCGGACTTCCTTAACATGACTACCAAGCACAAGAAATACAAGTAGGAATCAATAATTGGAATAGATTCAAACTAAAAAGCTTTTGCTCAGCAAAGGAAACATATCAGCAATGTGAAGAGAGAGCCTACAGAGTGGGAGAAAATCTTTGCCACACATACTTCAGATAGAGCACTAATCCCCCAAATCTATAATGAACTCAAAAAACTTTACAACCAATAATACGAATAATCGAATCAACAAATGGGCTAAGGAAATGAACAGACCTTTCACAGAAGAAGGTCTACAAACAATCAACAGATACATGAAAAGATGTTCAACATCTCTAGTAATAAGAGAAATGCAAATCAAAACTACCCTAAGATTCCATCTCACCCCAATTAGAATAGCGATTATCAAGAATACAAGCAACAATAGGTGTTGGCACAGATGTGGGGGAAAAGGTACACTCATACATTGCTGTTGGGGCTGCAAATTAGTGCAGCCACTCTGTAAAGCAGTGTGGAGGTTCCTTAGAAAACTTGAAATGGACCCACCATTTGACCCAGCTATCCCACTCCTCGGCCTATATCCGAAGCACTTAAAATCAGCATACTGCAGTGAGGCAGCCAAGTCAATATTCATAGCTTCCCAATTCACAATAGGTAGATTGTGGAACCATCTTAGATGCTCTTCAATTGAGGAATGGACGATGAAACTGTTGTATATATACACAATGGAATATTACTCTGCCATACAGAAGAATAAAATCATGACATTTGCAGGCAAATGGATGAAGTTGGAGAATATCATGCTAAGTGAAATAAGCCAATCTCAAAATACCAAAGGCGGAATGATCTCTCTGATAAGCAGATGATGATACATAATGGGGGGCGTGGAAGGGAGGCAAGAATGGAGGAATGATGGATTATATAGAGAAAAAAGAGGGGTAGGAGGTATTGTAGGGGTGGGGGAAAGGAAAAATAACAGAATGTGACAAACATCATTACCCTATGTACATGTATGATCACACAAATGGTGTACTTTGTGTACAACCAGAGAAATAAGTTGTAACCCATTTGTTTACAGTGAATCGAATTATAAAAAATAAAAAAGTGAACTGAAAAAAAAGATTGACATATTTGAAGGGGGAAATAGTCATATAATATTATATGAAGATTTCTATAGCCTATTTTTTAGTACTTTTTAAAGCATCCAAACAGAAGACCTTTAAGAAATAAAGGACTTGAACAATACTATAAAGAAGCAGAATTTATCAGATAGACAGTACTTTACCCAAAAATACAATAACAATTTATAATTTCTTTTCAAGTGTATATCATATATTCTCCAGTAAAAATCTTGTTAGTTTACAAAACAATCACGAGTAAATTTTTAAAAGATAAAAAGCACTCAGAGTACATCCTCTGTCCACAACAAAATAGAACAAGAAATCAATAAAGGAAGAAATGTTGGAGCATTCCCAAATATATGGAAATTGGAGACTACATTACTAAGCAACTAAAGAATTTTTGAAAAGCACTAAAAAAATCAGAAAATAATTTAGGATATATAATAATGAAAATATAGTACATCAAAACTTATTGTGATGGTTACTCTTGTTTCAATTAGAAGGATATATTTCTATGTGATTAACATTTAAACCAGTGAGCCTGAAATAAGCACAAGGCCCTCCATTATACACACACACACACACACACACACACACACACACACACACATATATATATATATATATATATATATATATATATATATAGAGAGAGAGAGAGAGAGAGAGAGAGAGATAGAGAGAGAGACTGTTTTGAGGAAGAGTGAATTCTCCATTCTCCTACATATTGCAGGACTTCATCTATTGTTTTGACTCTTCTTGGTCTCTAGTTAGCTGTCCTTCAAAGCTGGTACTGTCCCATCAGCTTTCCAATATCTCTAGCCTGTCAGTACATAGTTAGATTTTGGATTTTTCAGTTTTCTTAGTTACTTGACCAGATTCCATATAATGAATGCATTTCTATATAAATATACATTCTATTGGTTTTGTTCTTCTTTTAAACTCTAATATATTTGTGGAATGCTGAGAAAACAGTTCTTGGGGGCATGTTTATAGCTGTAAATGACTACACTAAAATCAAACTCTTCTGTACTCACGTTTTTCAATATGAAATCTAATTTCTTTCTTTTTGTGTGTGGCATATTCTTTTCTGTTTTTTCTTTAAATTACCTCCTCTCTCTTCTCTGCATTTTGACTCTTACTGACTGAATATTGGTCTTTGTGTAGTGGTCACTTTTAGCTATTTACTGTCATATTTTCTGTCTCTTTACAGGAAGTTCCCAAACTTTATCTTCTGTTTTTGAAGTTTTATATTAGATATTCTATTTTTAAATTCAAAGGACTTTCACTATTTTCTCTTATTATTAAATAGCATTATGTTATTGTTTTATGCATGGAAAAGCTTACCAAAATGCTAAGTATATTTTTTTAAAGTTTTCTTACATGTCCTGTTTTCTCTGGGAATTGTTTTTATTGATCTTGATCTTCATTTTCATTCTGAGAATTTGCTTCTTTTTTTCTAGTGATTTGTGATCATCTGTTCATATTTAGGAAGGTCTAGGTAGTTGGTATGGTTCCCCTCTATTGTTTTCTAAGTAGGTTAGATTTCTAACATGAATAGGATATCTGTGTGGCTATTTATGCAGTGAATATATTATATAAATTGTCATGTTTTTATTAACTGTGAGAAAGTGGGGAATTAGATGTATCCTCAACTCTCTGTGCTTGTATGACAGTATTTTATTGTAGGGGTTTACAATGCCTGTAAGAGAAGACTTTCATCAGATTGTTTAATTTCTTGAGAGAATATTGCTGTGATTTTTGTCTGGGGAAAAGTAAGCTAACAGGTCTCTGCATACTTAGGGTAGGGTGAGGAGATGTTGCTTGCCTCAGCTATTCCATATCCAGGATTTCAATTAGTTTCCCAGATTTCATCATATCTGACTCTGATCCTGAATCCTCTCTGAAATTCTGTCTTCACAGACATTTGTTGATTTATTGATACCTTCTTTATATTGTACAAGCTCTATTCTTTATTGTGTTTCTAATTCAGAAGAGAGATTTAAACACAAGTGTAGTTATTGAACAAGAAAACTTTTAGTAGACTTAAAATATGATAAATGCATAATGTAAGAATGAGAATGTTATAAATTTTTTATTCAAATATTGGTATTACTTTTTATGTTCTATTTCCGTATATTTTCTTTAGTCTCCACAAACTTTTCACACTGACTGTATATATCTTTTGTATTTGTATTTACATGTATACATATACATGATTTATATTTATTAAAATGTATTTATATGTCATAATTGTAATCTTTTTTTCTAAAAGACAGAAGTTTCACAGATCACTTTTCATATTCTTGAATCTTAAAAAAGACTACATGATTTGAATATGAATATATTTCCCTTAAATGAAGTTATAGATCTATTACAAAAATGAAAACGTTGAATTGGTTATAATAATGTGGTGAAGTAATTATGTGAAAAAGGAAATGAACTTGTTAAAAGGATAAGAGTTATTGATTTCTGGTTATGATCCAGTTTGATAAAATGTTATAAGTTAGTGAGCAAGTACTTGAGAGAATGCCTTTTTCTTTTTATCAAGAGAAAGTGAGAACTGATTTTCTGGGTGTGTTAAAATCTTGAATACAGTACAAGTAATGATTACAAATCTAGTTAAAAAAAGGAGAGGTAGCTATATGATGAATGGAGAACTAAGTGAATAGTTGGAATGTTTTTTTAAAAAGTGTTTTATAGCCATTTCTTGCTTGAATTTTTTAAATGATAGACTCATTCATAGTAACATAAGTTTCTTGTTTTTAAATAGCACAGATGGAGGACGTACATTGCCATCTCTGGGAAGGTTAGATGATACATGAAGGTAACTGGTTATTAGCACTTTGTGTCCAACAATAAACCACAGAAAACAAAATTACAAAAGTAATCTTCAGTCCCAAATTATAATGCAACTATCAAATAAAAAATGATTGCAAATCCAAATATATAAATGGTATTTGGAGATTGTCTACAGCTTAAAATGTGAATGCCCCTTTTCCTGCCTCTACAAAATCAACTCAGAGGAGTTAACTATACAGGTGGCACAAATTCAATCATTCCTTCAGCACTCCACAAGGGGGAGGAAACTGGAAAAAGAGCTGCACTCTGTCTGTAGGATACAATAATTACAAAACCTGAGAGGAGTTTAAATTATAAAACATATAAAAAGACCCATTGTTGTGTGGAGACCTGACCAGGAGGCACTGAACAGGGAAGCAAACCATATCTCCCTAACCAGGAGCGTGGATGCAGGGCAATTTGTAACAGATGCATATCACCAGGGAGAAGAGATATCCATCATCCCTGAATACCTGTCCCAACTGGAACGGTGCTTAGCAAGGAGAGGACAGGGTTCCTGAAGACAATGCGTCAACGTGCCAATCCTTGAAATTAAGAAACTGAAAACCCTTTACATAAAATATATTTAAATCTAGGAGATGGTCAAAGGCAAAGTTTGAACAATGGGCAGGGGGAATTGTTAAGAGGAATCTGGGAAGGCCAAGTGTAGAACAGAGTCTTGATTTATTCCTCTTTCCCCAGAAGGACAATCACTTTACCTGTTCTATCATCACAGGATATTTTCCATTACAAGCACCCAGCTTTTTAGGGAACAGATTTCAGACTGGTACTGGAAAGGCCCATAAAATGGGGCCACTCTGTACAGTAATACTTTGGTAAAGTTTAAGGAGAAGCAATGTTCAACTGCAGGTTCTTAACTCAAATCCTCTTACTCAGCTGGACACTAAACCCAGTGTCCAAAATGATTTTAGGTCCTATACAATATTAGGCCCACAAAACTCACCCATGTGAGATCTCAAGAGTCAGGGAACAGGGTGCAAGGGTTGAGGTACTATTGTGGGAGAGAGATTAAAAAGCAAAACACTGTTTACCTTTAGATTGCTGTACAGAGTTTGCTCCCTATGGAGATTGTGGACAATTGATTGTCCATGTCATATCTAATGAAATGCCTGACACTGGGTCAGTGACTGCTAGACCAAATCACACCCTCAGGATGCATTATAGGCTGCCTACTCTGCAAGCATGTAAGTACATAATAGCCAGCTATTCCCATGTTCTCCTAAACCAGTAAGTTCCTAATTAACAGAAGCAGTACCTCGGTGTCACACAATCTCAGTGTCCAGTTGAACCAAGGCTCTCCTAAGAGCTGTTCAGCTATTGACACTGACTCAGCAGGTAGACCCTTGCAAAGGGCATGTTCCAAAGGGCTTTATGTCAAAGTGGTCACAGGGTATGCTGCCATGATGGGAGGATTGGGGAACTCATCTCTACCCCTTGCTTTCCAAGTCTTGTCTGCTTCCTGGATGTTAAAATAGAAAGGATCATCAAAGAACTCTATGACAGGAAAGGTGGTAGAGATGGCATCTCTTTCTAAAGTTCTGGGTTTCCACAAACAGGTTGCCATCTAGGCAATGTAGCACATGAATGGCTAGAGGTTTAGGTACTGGGCAGTGTAGTTTGAGCATTCCCTCAAGTATCTCCTTCCCAAAGCCTCATGTCTATCACCTTACACAGGTAGTCATTATAGTGCTCTGGCTGAGTGACTCTTCTTCCTCATTATCCTAAGTTGAACCATCAAAACCAGCTATCCCATCATGGGGATGACATACTTTGGTTTGTTCCTTAGATATTTTTTGAAGTGCAACTTGAAGGTCTGGACAATGGTGCCGACAATGTCTTGGGCAAATACTTTGGGACACTACAGTATGTGATAGTCTCTCTGTCTCTTGGAGTCTTTGGTAATATAGGTAACATATTCAGTTGAGTCCTGATCCCTACATGACACAAATAAAGTAAACTGCATGTGGTAGTTGGCAATAATCTGTTTCCAGTTTGCCACCATGAGGTTCAAGCTACTAATGGAGAAGGTTAGCATTCTAATAAATTTCAGATTATTCCTCCCCAAAATAGAGCTGAGCCAGTGGCTACAGCACTTTCTCATTGTCACCCACTTAACACCCGGTACAGCTTCATACACCAGACTGATGGCCTAACTGGTGACATGAATCCAGGTGTGTATTATATTGACCAGAGACCACCCACACAGCCCATACACCAAAACAATTAGGAAACCCTGAATTATATGACATTGTCATTGGAATAATGCCAGTCCCTTGTGTGCTTACTGACAATGCTCTTATGTTTGGCATGGTCCCATATTGTTTCCTTTTAATCCAAGACCTGTCCCTGCTGCCATGATTCAGTTTATTTTCTCTACCTATGCTGTCTTATCATTACACTTCTGGTCTATGTGGTTTTAACACATTTAACTGCCTGCTTAAATGTCAGGTTTGACTTTCTTTCTGTCCTGGCCTCCTAGGTGAAAAAAAAATATTATTCAATTACAGCTTCATTAACTCTTGACCCACTACTTCACCTTCCCTCATTCACCCTTCCCATTTTCAGAAAGTGTTAATGACAATAAGAGAATATACACAGGAGCAATCCAACTTTTTTTCAACTAGTATTTGTATTTTAGTGACAGGCATCACTTTGTCTTGCATAAGTTATAAATCTCAAAATCTTTCTTGAAGATTATCTCTTCATTACTTATTATGCTTTAGGGAGACATTCACCATAAGTGTTTCATTTTTCTAAATGATTTATGAGTATTGTCATTCACTTCCTTTCCATTGGACTATCTTTTCAAGGATGTTTGTGTAACTATCAGTCTAGGAAAATAAAGATAACACTTCTACAGAATAAGGAAAAAGTTTGTTTACTATCTGGTATAATAAAGATAGTATATTCCTCTACCATAAAGATTAGGCAGGTTTACTACCCATTATAAAGATTTGGAAAATGCAACCTACTCTGAAGTACAGGTCTACTTCATATTGTTATCTTGAAGGCAATATAAATTTCAGGCCATTTATAGTTCTTGGCACATATCACATTTAATATTAAGTTGATGCTAAATATTAGATAACTTATTTTTCCATTTTTATTCATCTTGGCAATTACTCCTTTACTATAAGTTATCATCATATCTTATTTGGATCACTTTAAAAGCATGTGTAGGATTTTCCAAATGATTCAGTAGCTTCTCATTGTACTTCAGACAAATGCAGATCATTTATGCAAAATCAACATCTTTGGTCCACAAAAAAGGTCATCCATCTCAACTTACACTCAGGACTAATATTCACTCTAAATGTGACACTATCTTATTGTTTGGTGTATGAATATAATGAATACTGGTTTTTAATTTTTATTTTAGTTATAATGGACAAAATATCTTTATTTCATTTTTTATGTAGTGCTGAGGCTTGAACCTAGTGCTTCATACATGCCAGGCAAGTGCTCTACCACTGAACCACAATCCCAGCCCCTAATGAATATTGTCTTGATTTATTTCACTACCCTTTAAGGTACCTTGTGGAGTCCAAACATGCTTACCTTTTTTTTTTTTCAGTTCAAGGAAATTTTAGGCTTTTCCTACTTCAGAACCTCTGAATCTGATATGCATGTTCTTTTCTCTTTATACCACTTCACTAAATTAACATTTATTCCTCTATTAGTTCTAATTTATAAGTCAATTCCTCAAATAAGTCTTTTATAACCTTCCTTCCTCCTTACATATATCCAATATGTAATATGTATCTTCATAATGCACTATAATTCTACATTCAAAGAAATTCTAACATTCTGTAATTATGTATTTTATGATTTTATATGTGACATATATTTCTAACTCATGATTATAAACTCCTACAGACAAAGAACAGGTCATTTTTTGATGCCCCTGGATTTCCAGTTTCTGGCATAATGCATAGCATAAAGAAGGAGCTAGGCATATATTTGTTCTATGGATGAATAAATGAATGCATGAGTGATGAAGTAATTATTTATTCAATATTTCTGTCTTAGGGATGCTGTCACAAAGTAACATAAACTGGGTGACTTAAAATAAGAGAAATTTGCCAGGCACAGTGGTTCATGCCTGTAATCCCAGCAAATGGAGAGGCTGAGTCAGGAGGACTGAAGTTCGAAGCCAGCTTTAGCAACTCATTAAGGCCCTAAGCAACTCAGCAAGACTGTGTTTCCAAATAAAATATAAAAAGGGCTGGGGATGCCACTCAGTGGTTGAGTACCCCTGGGTTCAATACCTGGTACAAAAGAAACTTATTTTCCACAGTTCTAGAGGCTAGAAATCTCAGATCAGGGTGCCTATGGTTCTGTGAAACTCTGTTTTTGAATGTTTCCTTGGCATCTACTTTGAATACAGTTGGGCTTTTTCATTCCAATAGCAGAGGTTAGTCACCCATGACACAGATTCCTGCTCCCCATTCCCATCTGATTCAGCATATGTGTCCTGGCTCCTCTCTCCCTGTTAGTACTCTAAGGTATGCTATCTTCTTTGACATCTGTAAATAATGAAATGCTTCAGTTATTTCATATTTTTTACTGAGCCATTTCCTGTGTGTCTCAACTAACAAACACACCTAAACCTAACTTCTCTTTCTATCAGGGATCTTCTAGACAGAGACTTTCTTGACAATAATATATTAGACGAAGGTCAGAAAAAAGCACAAGGAACACTGTTAGTATAATGAAGTTTCTTGAAAGAGAGACAGCTGGTCATGGATCAGACATCTAAACATTAGTTTCGGTTCCAGAATAAAGAAGTGTCCTGTAACAAGCACATTGTAAAGACCTGTGACCAAATTCGTGGAGTCTCTATAATGCAGACATGGAGTTTAGAGCCGTTGTCATAAGAGTGACTATAAACTCAGCATCAAAATTTAAAAATAACAATAGTTAATTTCTCTAACTGCAATATAAACAGGTATTTTTGAGACTTCCAAACTTTTTTCTTGGGGATTATTTGTACTTTATACTTCTTATTTGATCTGATCCTTTTTGCACACCTGCATGTATTTTTTTTCTTTCTAAATTAATGAAGTATCTCCAAAGGTAGAGGGAGGAAAAAGAAATCTAAACAGAGGGGCATATAACTCTATTTATTTTGTATTGCTTATAGTCTAATCCTATTTTTCAAATACGGGTGATAAAGTCATCATTTTTGATTCTCATTTACACTCCCTATGAGAGATTCACATATTTGGAAAAATCCCAAAACTTCTCCTCACACAACATGGAATAATGCAATATAATACAAACAATTTTTCATATGTACCACTAGTTTGTATTCCAGAAAGCAAACCATCATTTTCCCCTCTAGATTTCTACCAAAGTACTGGTTGAAAAAAACTGTGTTCTCTTACATATGTAACTATTTTTCTCCCACCAGTTTACTTTTTTTACCTTCATAAATATAAATGTATGATCTTACAATGTCTATACAATGGAGAAAATAAGCTAGTAGAGAATAATCTATAGGCATTCAGGGGAGGATGGAAGAGATTAAAAAATATGAGAGTACTAAATTTTCCTATTAAATGCTTTATTGTACCTTATATTTTGCTTCCCTGTGGAATGCTCTCTGTTACAGGAATAAATGTTTGCTCACAATTCACAAATAATTTTTGCATTCATTCAGTCAGTGGGAATCACTGTTAATATTTAATTAACAAGAATTTCATTTAACAATGGCATGGTTTACACTTGGATTTTTCTTTTCAAAGCACAGTTAACTTTTTAAAGTTGTGCATTGAAAATAGTTTTAGGAGAGATTAATATTTAGAAAAAAGAAACAGATTTTGGACACAATCTTGTGAATGGACAGAGAAATCTAATCATAAATGGTAAAGACCATTTAAATTAAGAATCTGTATTTGTCATTCAAATATTTGACAACTCCTTCTGGTGTTTTGTTTTATAATAAAATATTTTTTCTGAGCATCTCTAATGTCTCCATATGGCATCAAACTGCCAATATTATTTATGGCCAAGTAAAAACACATTTTCATTACTTACTAAAATCTGTATTATTTATGCATATTTATTCACTGTGAAGTTACCAAGGCTATAAATGACTTTGTATTTCTTTTACACATTCTCCACTTTCTTGTATTTCACCCTTGGAATTATACAATCTATTTGTTCATGTGATTCTATTTGTTGCATGCACATTGTCATTTTTACACTACAGACTAGGAAAAGGAGATGGCCATCCTCTATCAAAATAATCCAGATTAGTTAGGTTACTCACATACATTTTTTTTTCAAGAATAAGGTATTGATACTGGGGGAATCAAGAAATGAAGCAAATGCATAAAAAGCATTATTGCAAGGTTTCAAATACAATAAAATTTCTTCAATTTGTTGCATCCTCACCTGAAATACTCTGGCTGGTTTGTTGAATTTTCTAAGTTTTCAGAGGTTACTATGTTGATAAAAAATATCTTAATTTTATCATTATGATATTAATATATATGAAATTTAATCTGCAATTTCCCTTTCATATCAAAATCTTCTACTCTGTGTCAGAATGTAATTTGTAATGATGATATTATTCAAAATGTTTACAGTTTTTTCTCCTTAAAATAATGAAAATTTATGCATTCAACTAACAACTCAAATCTGTAGACCTGGTAGTTGTATAAATAGATTCAAAATATACTTCATGAGAGCAACATAAACTACCAGTCTATAACCATCAGGGCCATTTTTAACGACATACTTCTGCAAAGATGTCACTGAGTACTAAAGTTAATTTTATTCTAATCACATCTCTGATATCTGACTGCTTCAGTGAAACTCCTCTGTGTGATAAAAATTGCTCAGTTGAATATTGAGTGTCCATTAATGTTGAAATAATTACTTTTGGTCTTTGAAAATCAAAACCCTGGTATACAATCAATGGTTTGAGACCATTTATATTTATTACGGGCTTTACTAACTCCTATTCTTTTATAAGGGAACATCTACAACAAATACAAGCTTTCCCAAGTATCTGGAGATTAAAGACCTCATGATATTTTCTTCTATCATCAATGATGGATCATCTTCATTTCTTGAATTTATAAAACTCTCTTAAATGTATAACAAAATTTAACTTTTTAAAATGTGTTAAATATCTAACAAACATAAAATAAAGAAAAGAATGTAGAGAAAGTAAACTAGTAGAGAATAATCTATAGGCATACAGGGGAAGGATGGAATAGATTCAGAAATTATCAGAAAATTATTTCTCCTTGCATTTCAGGAGGCTAGATTACTTCTTACATTGGTTGGAATTTCAAATTTTGAAAGTAACAAGGACAAGCTGTAAAGAAAACAAAGTGGATGATTTCTATAAAGAAATCTAGAACGTTTGAAGTCCATTTAGGATCTAAAAACACTTCATAGAAAATAAAGCATTCAAGAAATTTATTGAATAGTTTCCACGTATTATAAGAGTAGAAGAAATATAATGGTCTATTTTCTGGCCCATGGAAATTACAAGATTCAGTTAATGATAGAAGAGAACTTTTATTAGTTCTTGGTCAGAAGTCTGTCAGATCCTTACACTGACAACTGAAAATGATTTTATAATATATAAACCTATACATTTTAAATTTATTATAGTTATGTACCAGGTAAATAATCTCTGATACATGTACTGTTAGTAATGTTCATTGAGCATTTAATCTATGTCAGGCTCTGCTCTAAACATACGTACATACACTGATCATCATGTGAGCTGGTTCACTCTGCCACACTCTTCAGCCATGGTGTTCTTCCTCACTTCAAGCACTGAGGAATGGAGTCAGCATTCTATGAACTTAGACCTCTGAAACCCTAAGCCCTCAAATGAACTTTTCTTCCCTAAATGTGTTCTTCTTCTTGTCAGATATTTTAGTCACAGCAATGAAAAAGCTGACTAAAACAGTTCCTTTTATTTCTTTCTCTCTCTCTCTTATTTTGTGTCCTGTGCATATAAGGGTTCAATTTCATTATTTTGCATGTAGATACCTAGTTTTTTTTGGATCACCTATTTTTGAAAGGACTATTGTTTACACATTGTACGATCTTTGCACCCATGTTGAAGCTCAGTTACAACATATGACTGGGTTTATTTTTGGGCTCTTTACACTGTTTCATTTTTAATTACTGCAATTTTGTAGTATACTTTTAAATTAAGGAAATGTGAGGCCTCCAGTGCTTTTCTTCTTTCTCAAGATTGTTCTGAATATTCAAGGTCCTTTGTCATCCCTTATGAATGTGTGTGTGTGTGTGTGTGTGTGTGTGTGTGTGTGTGTGTGTGTGTTTGCTGTTAAGGATCAAACCTAGGTTTTCATGAATTTTAAGCATGTGCTTTTCCATTGAGCTACATACATCCCCAGACCTGTTCCACATAAATTTAAAGATTGGTTTTATTTATATATAGGTGTCATTGAGTTTTGCTTTGCATTACATAGAATCTAAAATACTTTAGGTATTATAGATGTTCTAACAATATCAAGTCTTTTGACCCATGAGCACAAAATATCTTGCCATTTATTTTTGTTTTTAATTTCTTTCAGCAATGTTTTGTAGTTCTCAGTGTATGCAGTCTTTGTCTCCTTGGTTGTTTATTCCCAAATATTTTATTTTTGTTCATACCATTGTAAATGGGATAGTGTTGCTAATTTTTTTTTCCAATAGTTCATTGCTAATGAACAGGAACACAACTGATTTTTTCATGTTAATTTTGTATCCCATAACTTTACATAATTCTAACTAGTTTTTTTTTTTTTTCTTTTTAGATAGTATTTGAGAGTGGTCTTGAACACATGATCTCAAGCAATTTTCCTATATAAGCCTCCCAAGAATCTGGGACTACAAGAATGTTGCCACCACTCCCAGCCTCTAACTGAATTTTTGTTTTGTGTGGAAACTTTAACAGCTTCCTACCTATAAGACCATGTCATCTGCAAACAGAAATAGTTTGATCTTTTCCTTTCTTATTTGAGTGCCTTTTATTTGTTTTTCTCATCTGAGATGTCTGGCTAAGACCTCCAGTACTGTTTTTAAAAGAAGTGATGAGAACAAGCATCCTTGTTTCTTATTATAGAGAATAAGTTTTCGGATTTACATCACTGAGTATTTTAGCTGCTTTTGACTATTTTTTTGTTGTTGTTGTTTCATGAAAGCATGTTCAGTCTAATCAAATGCTTTTCTCTATTGGAATGAGCATGTGACTTTTATCCTTTTTTTCTGTTAATGAGTTATATCACATTGAGATATACATATGTTGAACCATCTTTGGGAGAAAGTTCACTTGCTTATGGTATATAATCTGGTGAATTCACTTTGCTAGTATTTTTCTGGGGGGGTTATGCATCTAAGTTCATTAGGGATATTTATCAGCCTATAATTTTCTTGTCCTACAGATTCCTTGCCTGACTTTAATGTCAGTGCATTTGGAAATATTCCTTCCTCTTTAATTTTTTTGAAAAAGTTTGAGAAAGATTGGGACTAATTTTATGTATTAGGAAGAATTCACAATTGAAGCTTTGTGGTTGTAATCTTGTCTTTGTTAGGAGGTTCAAATGTTTATCCAATTTCCGTACCAGTTATTGGTCTGTTCAGATTATCTGTTTTTCATAATTCACTATCAGTAGGTTATATGTCTCTAGTAACTTATCTACTTCTTCTAGGTTATCCAATTTACTGATATATAATTTATCATAGTACCCTATTGTAAAGTTTTTTCTTTATTTCTGTGGCATCAGTTGCAATGTCTTCTTTCAATTTCTGATTCTGTGTATTTGAATTTTTTTCTTTTTTCATAGTGAATTTTGTTCATTTAGTTTCAAAAAACTGTTTCACTATTTTCTAATCTCCATCTTCTTAGTTCTTCTTTAATATTATTTCTATCATTCCACTAAATTTGGCTTTCTTTATTTCTCTTTATTTTTTTTCTATTTCCTTGAGATACAGAGTTAGATTATTTATGGGAGATGTTTCTACCTTTCTAATTTAAAAGTTAATCACTATGAATTTTGCTCTTATTGCAGTTTTTCTGCATCTCCTAGGTTTTGGTATTTTTTGTGTGTTCCTTTGTCTGAAAATATTTTCTAATTTTATTTCGATTTATTTCACCTGTTGATTGGTCTGATGTATGCTGTTCAATTGCCACACTTTTGTGAATTTTTCAATTTTCCTTCTGCTATTTATTACTAGTTTCATCCCATTACATTCCAAGAAAAAATACTTGGAACAGATTCAGTCTTCTTGAATTTCAAATTGCTTGTTTTGTGCTCTAACCTATGCTCTAACCTGGATAATGTTTTGAGTGAACTTGAGAAAAACATGCATTTTTCTGTTGTGATGTAGAATGATCTGGATATATCTATTACATCTGTAGGATCCACGATGTGGTTTAATCATAATTTTCATTATAGATTTTTCTGCCTGGATTCTCTATCCATTGTTGAAAGTATAACAGATTGTTTTCTTCTATCACCAGATTCAAAGCAATGTTTAAAAAACCTAAAAATCTTATGGAATTTTGGTAACTGTACTCCTGACAGATCTCTTGCAATTTTAAGATTTTACAACTATCAAAAATCATGTTAATTTCTCGAATGGGAAAACCTATCAAATTCTGATCATTTCCACACATAAACAGAATGTGGAATATAGCTTGAATTTATAGGAAAATTAATGAGATCTAGTCTTTTTCTTGATATTTTATTGCTAATATGTACACACAGAGATACACACAAGCACAAAACAATAAACAGAGGTGAAGTTCTATTTTTAATACATTGAAATGAGCATTCAGAAACCAGAAACATTAAACTAAACTTAGCATAGTAGTCTTACCATAATCATTTTGTTATAAACACTATTTATATAAGGATAACAAACTGTATCCTTGGAATTCTTATAGTTATATATAATTGAATCTGGTTTATAATTTATCATATTTATGGAGGTTATATCAGGAACTACATTATAAATATTGTGTTTTGCAAGTTAATAACCAAAACAAAGACTAAAGTGTACTTTTATCAAGTTATTTTCCAGATCTTGAAATATGTTTGCCATTTTGAAATAATACACATAGCAGGTCATAATTTGACTTTTATTTTTAGTTCAAAATTTAAATCTGGTACTCTTTTGTCATTGAACCCAGATATATTTTTTTAAATTTATTATATTTAGTTATACATATATTTCGACATATTATACATACCTAGAGTATAACTTCCCATTCTTGTGGTTGTACGTGCTGTGGAATTATACTGGTTGTGCATTCATATATGAACATAGGAAAGTTATGTCCAATTCATTCTACTCTCTTTCCTATTCCCATCTTCCCTCCCTTTCCTTCATTCCTCTTTGTCTAATCCAATGAACTTCCATTCTTCCCTCTTGCCCCCTTATTATGTCAGCATCTGCATATCAGAGAGAACATTTGGTCTTTTTTTTTTTTTTGGAATTGACTTATTTCACTTAGCATGATAGTCTCTAGTTCCATCCATTTACCAGCAAATGCCATAATTTCATTCTTCTTTATGGCTGATTCCATTGTGTACATGTACCACATTTTCTTTATCTATTGATCTATTGAAGGTCACCCAGGTTAGTTCCATAGCTTAGGCATGGTGAATTGAGGGGCTGTAAAATTTGGTGTGACTGCATCACTATAGTATGCTGATTTTAAGTCCTTTGGGTATATGCTGAGGACTGAGATAACTGGGTCAAATTTGAAACCAGACATTAAGAGAGCTAATATCCCTATCTGTGTCCTAGGAAAGACATACAGGTTTACTGTGAAGGTTGAGAAAAGTCCATAGGCATACATATTATATAGGTAGGTTTCATAGAGTTAATATTTATTGACAACATATTTTGTGCAATTTATTATTGACTATTTAATGCAGCAACAACCTGACAATGTCTATGTAATTATCTATATTCTTCAATACTAACTATTTTCCTTGGGGCATTCCTCTCATCCCTTGTTTTTCAGTGCCTAAGTATTTACTATTTTTACTCATTAACTATTTTATTAGATATTTTTAGTTGTAGATGGACACAATACATTTATTTTATTTATTTATTTTCATGTGGTGCTGAGGATCAAATCCAGTGTCTCACATGTGCTAGGCACTGAACCACACCTCAATCCCCCTCATTAATTCTTACTTGAAAACCTCTAGTTTTAATATTATAACCTACTGATACATGAAAATCAAAGACTTAGGTTTTGCAAAAGTTTCTCTGTTTCAAAACACAAGGAAATTTATCTGTATTTTAATACCATTGAAAGTATAGAGGGGAGGCAAAGCAAAGATTTAATGTGGTTTTTCCACTGAATTACCTGACAAGGGGAAACACTCAATATGATATGTCTTACATATAATTTGTACATAAACTATTTTGAAGTAACTGTAAAGATGCATTATGTGCTCTGAGTACCCCACTTCAATCTTGATCCAATTACTTTGATTATTGATATTGTTGTCACATTAACTCAGTAATCACAGATAATAAATGAATGCCTTAGTGTGTTACTCTATCAAATTGCAACCTTCAGCCACAATTTTAAAAATAAGGGCAAAGACAAAAATGCAAGGAATCTATTTCTATGCCATTCTACAAGTGATGCTAAAGAAAATGAAAGAATAAATATGAAAAAATTAAAAAGTCATTCTACTATAGGTAGAATAGTTTAAAGTGGCCCTAATTTGTACTCTCAGTTCATATATTAATAATGATGCACAAATTTCCCCAATCTCAAACTAAAATATTTAAGCAAATATGATTTCAGTCCCAAACAAGTAACATGATCAACATTTCAAAGTTGATGAATTGGAAGCCTCTTCTATAATGCTTACTGAAGAAAATAAGATTTTTAAAAATTTCTGTGCCAAATTAGATAGAAATAAATCTTTAGCATTAACAGTGAAACTAGTTAATTACAAGGAATATTATCTTACACCAAAGACACCTTTAATTAGAACTTTTTTCTCATATACATGTGGTTGTTACCAATATTCATGGAAAAATATTGTTTAAAGAAGAATTTAGTTTTCAAAGAGCATGCCTCCCATGCAACAAAATATTTTCACTAATCATATTCATAACACAGTAGATTATTCAACAGTTACAAATGAAGGAAACTTAACTTTGGGGCAATTAATTGCCTGTGGAAGCACCATAGGTTAATGATACAGTCACTCTCAAAGCTTAAAATAGAGTTTCTATTTTTATGGGTGCAAAGTCAATGAGTTAGAAAATCTGAGCTCTTTCAGACCATATTGTGTTATGTTATAGTTCAAGAATTTTTTTCCATTTCGTTTTGTTTTCTGAATTTATAATGAGGAAAAAATTCTCTCTCTCTCTCTCTATATATATATATGTGTGCATGTGTGTGTGTGTATGTGTGTGTGTGTATATACACTATATCTATCTATCTATCTCTATATATATATATAGAATCCAAGGCAATGGTGTTTATGTTTATGATTCATCCTCAGTGTAATAGATGTAAAACAGATGATTTTATTTAAGTTGTTGACAGCATTCTTTTTCAACTTTTAAACTAAAGAGATCATTCTTACGGTTGCAGGGTTCAAAAATATCTGTTCTCTTTTTGGTTACTGAAAATACATCACAATATTAGTGTTAAGATTTATAGGATTTGGAAATTCTAGTCTTAAATTTTCCATCACAGAAAAGCATTACCCATATCATGCACCTTTCTGCAGCATAATACCAGTGGCAGGCAACTATAGAATAAATTTCCTGCTTACATGACTACTTACTATACACGTTGGGTCAATCATTCTTGTCTCCCTCTAATATTGTCTTTTCTTTCTTTTCTTTTCTTTTCTTTCTTTCTTTCTTTCTTTCTTTCTTTCTTTCTTCTTCTTTTATTTTACAGCAGTTAGAAGAACAAAGAAAGGGAAATGCTTTGGAATGAAAATATGACTGTGGAGAGAATATTTTTTCCACATGGCTTAATGAATGAGCACTACAGATTTCCAGTGGGAGTGTGACAACCTTTCCTGAATTGAACAAACTTAGTTCCCTTTCCATAAACCATGCACTTTATGTCCTCCCATTATTGTATGAATTTATGTGCATTGCCAATTCATCCTTTATCATGACATGAAGTTGCTTCACCAGAGATTATATGGTTATATGAACTTATCTATGACTCTCAATATGCAGCTGTATAAATATTAAAATAAACAAGGTTTAGAATGTGTGCAGCCATCAAGTAAGCTATTGGAAGCTTATAGTTTATGCATGAAAGAGACGTTTGACATTTTTAGACATTTGACCAGAATCCTATAGTTTTATGACATTATCACTGTATGGTATAAAATTGAAACTCCCATAAATTGTGATGGACAAAAGACTGATATTTTTTTATAGGAAATGATGTACCACAATCATTGTCCTATGCAGAGGTGGTAGAAGAGTACATAGCAAAAAAATTGCAGGGCATACAATATAAAAGAGGTTCTTAAGACAGCTAATTAAATGTACTATTTCCTCTCTCTGAACATCGTGATCTCTGAGACCCTTGGCAGCTTTTACAAATGTGTTATTTAATGTGATTTATTATGTTCATTTTAAGGAAACATTCACATTTATTCCTAAGTCTCATTCTTTTACTTAAAAAAAGCCACCCATAAACTGTGCAAGATAAAAGCTCTACAATACCTTCATCCACAGGGGCCTTCCTGTGAAAACTTCTTACCTTTTTTCTCTTTGTTTATTCTGTATTTACAGGTATTTCTTCTTTTACTCCTTTCTTGGGCATAATTATGTATGCCTCTGTAAGAAACTTACATTGCTTCAGATCATATGATGGCCAGATTTCTATAGGATTTTGAATATTGCACCTGGATAACACAGCAAAGCACAACACAGCAACTTTGCCTAAGCTTTTGGCATTGTTCACCCATTCAAAATGTTTAAATTATTCCTAAATGATTGAATCTGATACAATCCTTTGGAATATGTTTTCAATGTATGCAGTGACTACCTAAAGCTGAAGTTCCTTGGCAGCATTTTTTCTTTTTTTCCTGGCAAGTTAAAGAGTATTTGACTTCTCATCAAGGGAACTATGGTTATAAAAATTAAAATAGAAGAAAAAGAAGAAAGAAGCAATTTTAAAAAAGAAGATAGAAAATATCTTAAGCAATGATGACTACTTTTGAGCATGTAAATAGTTACATTTGTATGAAATACGAAAGAAAAAGGGAAACAGAGAAAGAGGGAGAGAGTTATGGGGGAGAAATAGAGAAGGAATGAAACAAAGAACAATATACCAGTCTTCTGTAAGTTTGGAGACTGTTGTTCTGTCTTAAAAAATGATAACATTTTAACATGTAAATGATTACCTTTGTATTATTGAAAATATTATTATTAATAGACAGGTTAAATTTATACTTATGGAACAAGCAAAACAAGGATGTCACCAAAATAATGAAAACTTGAAAAAATTTGTTAATTTCTTGTTTTATAGTCACGCTATGGCAAGCTCTTTATTTTTTGTTGGTGAACTTTTGTTTGTGAATTTCATTTACAGGATCAATGACCATAGCCCAAGTAGAAAAGGTGATAGTTTCAGTAACTATGTTCAACATTACAACAATTATATTTTAAAAGTTTCAGGGAAGAAACATTTGTTTTGTAATTTCCAATCACATGTAAATATTTAATAGTTCTATCTGCCAGAAAATTTACATTTAAATCTATCCTAATTTTCTTATTGCAAAGCTTGTTATTTTCCCATTGAACTATTATTGCTACCAAAAAATTAATGATGGGCTAATCATGGTTATTTTTAAGTGTCTATTATTTCAAAATTCCAAAGCATTCAGAAAGTAATTCATAAATGTATTCAATGATGTGATATGTATATGATAGTTGATTTCTGATTTGGGAATGTGGATAATATAGAGAAGAGAATCAGAGAAAAAGACAAATTTGAAATAGCATTTTTCTGAAAACATTAACAAGTAAGGCTGGAATTCAAAGATTAGAACGATGGTTTGTAGATATGGTAAATAAGGTATTATATTAAGCTTTACCTCAGTGTATCTGAAGATTGAGTGGGAAAGAAAATAAAAGTTTATATTATTATAGAGCTTTAACAAATGATGATGGTGATAATATGCAAAACACTCCTAATGAAAGAAATTCTTTGGGGAAATAAAGACCACTCATATTAAAAAAGTGCTTAAGAATTTTGTCCTTTGTTAATACTTGCCCATCATTCAGTCTTGAAACATATTATATTACATATCTATCTCACAATTGTTTTCCTGCAGCTAGTTGGTTATTCCAACTTCTAGTCATAACTGCGATTGATTATCATCAATACCCTTCATTAATTATAAGTAGCATTGAGTGAGCATGCAATCTAAAATAATCTTAAATTTTCTTATTTGTAACATGGGAATGTTAATATTGCTTGCCTTGCTTGTTTGTAAGATACTATAAGACACATACAAAGCAAGCAAATATCATGATAAATCCTCATTAATTGCCTACTAATAGTTCCTCTTATTTGCATTTGGACCTTGTAGTTATAGCTTTAAATATCTGTGCTTACTTATTTCAACAATCTTTTTGTTCATCTCTATATTGTTTCCCCACAGTAACACATCCTACATACCTATGCTAGATGGATTTTTGAAATCCATAGTTATTTTCATTAATCACCCTTTATCAAAATTATTCAGTATATTTCAACTGCCCAAATACAATACTTCAATGCCGAATTTCAATACTTTCCTCTGCCATTCAGCCCTTTAATGTCTGGCCTCATTTTGTTGTTATAGCATAACTTAAATGTAAATCCTTTATTCTGATTAAGTTGTTCTGTTTTGTGTCATTCAAAATAGTTTCCTCATTTCCCACCTGTAGAAGTTTGTATATGACAAACATCCCTTTAAATTACCAAAATCCTCTTTCTTTCCTCCTGATACTATTTATTTTTCTCATAGAGCCTACTGGGAAATATAATTGTTTCTTTATAACCCGATTTACATAGATGGTTCTTGGCTACATAACTGATGATAAACTGCATTATATTTGCTACGTTGCCTAGAAAGGTACTATATAATAGACTTTTCACACAGGTGACTTTTGAATAAGTAATTACATTAGAAGACTACTATGAATAGATGCTCATCTTTCAACTCCCTACTACAACAAATTTACCTCTTTTATTTA
The DNA here is from genome assembly GCF_902686445.1 of Sciurus carolinensis. Lineage (NCBI taxonomy): Eukaryota > Metazoa > Chordata > Mammalia > Rodentia > Sciuridae > Sciurus > Sciurus carolinensis. Next base: position 73,098,967 of record NC_062232.1, on the reverse strand, counting down.
TTCACTTATTAACAGATTCCTTCCTGTACAATCAGGGGCCAAATAAATTTCCAAATGGGGAAAATGGACTTAGCATCACAGACTCCCTTACTCTAGTACTTGGAATTTTTCTTAGATTATATCAAAAAATTAATCATTCCAGTGAAAAATATACTCAATTTCATTAGAAAAATAAATGTGTCTTAAAATGTGATCAGTGTTGTGATGAAATGATACTTCAAGAATAACATGGAGTTGGGGCTGTAGCACAGTGGCAGAGTACCTGCCTAGTATGTGTGAGGTACTGGGTTCAGTCTTCAGCACCACATAAATAAATAAAATTAAGGTATTGTGTCCATCTACAACTAAAATATTTTTTTAGAAGATTAACATGGAGCTGAGGATGTAGCTCAGTCAAAAATTGCTTGCCTAGGATGGGTAAGGCCCTGGGCACAATTTTCAGCACTGCAATACACACACACACACACACACACACACACACACACCATCTCACATTATTGAAACAGAAAAAGATGTGAGTAAATCAGACAATTTAGGAGTCCACTGTACCACTCCAATCAGATGGTTGTTAAGACCTGATTAAGCTATTGGTTTTATAAAATAATAAAAATATTAATACATAATAATAAATTCAGGTACATCTGGACTATTCAGGCCTGACTAGCTATGACAGAACAAATTGAATAAGGAAAACAAATGTAATAAATTTTTACCAAAAAATGAATAGTGAAAGATTATTGAAGAAGAAAGTTTTAAGAGAAAAAACATATAGAAATTAATCTAGTCAATGTGTGGATATAATGTTTCTACTGCTTTTTCTTTCTTCATTTAAGACTGTGTCCATGTAATATACATATTATAAAACAAGTACATAAAATAGGACTTTTTCATAGGAAAATGTTTATTTTATTCACTGAATTGTCTGATTATTTTACTGAACTAATGTTTTAACTTATTGGCACAAAATATGAATACTTTGGGCTGCATAAATCATAATCAGTACTCTTTAGAAGATGAATAGAGTCCATGTTTTCTTCCCTCTACAAATTTTCCACATATAGTCAGATTATATATTTAATACCATGAAGGACTTAGACCAATTTTCAAAATCACTCTGTAATTTACAGTATAATTGTCCAAATCGAAGTGCTGAACCAAATTATTCATGTTAACTTTGATAGTTTTCAAGGATTTCCTTGTAAATTAGAGCTTCTACTTCAGTTTCCTTGGCTAGTTATTGGTTATTTAAGCAATCAATAACCATTATAATATTTATGTTATATATATTATAATGTTCTATATATTATACTAAGAATTGAAAAAAGGCTTTTTTTCTTAATAGTTATCAGAATATGTATAGGAAAACTGGTGTACATAAAACCTCAAACAAGGTGATGTGTTTCAAATATCATTAGAGTAGTAAAGATCAGAAACAATCCGAATACAGAAGCAAAAAAGAAAAAAAATGCTTCCAGTTGGAGGAAAATGAAAAAAGTTTTAAAAAATGGAGAGGCACAGGAATGTGAATCAGTGAAAAGTAATGCAGGCAAGTAGCACGTTAAAGAAAAGCATGGAGTACACAAATTTGGAATGCTGGAAAAACATCGGAGAAGATCAGTAGGGAACATGTTAAAGAATAAAGAATAAAAGTGGAAAGGTTTTTTTTTTTTTTTTTTGAGAATATAAGAGGAAGTTTTCTTTAAGACATAAAGACTAGGATGAGAATGAATATCTTTAATCAAGCTTAAAGCAGGTGTTGTAAATAAATTAGTTGGCTTCTCAAAAACTTCTCTCAGCAAAATAGAAAGCAAGGATGTACATTTACCAAGAATGAAGGGATATGGTGGCATGGAGTGCAGAATTTACTAGGGAGAGATCCCACAGGAATATAATATTTAATAATAGAATAAAATATTTAATGAAAGTGGTGAGAACCAATCTGAAATGGAATAAAATTAATTTGAAGTGAAACAAATCAACCTGCTTAAAACTACTTGTTCCTCTCTCTTCATGATTTCCATTAACTGCATCATTCAGTAACTCAATCCAGAAATATGGAGAGTTATTCATTTCTACTTCCTCTTTTTCACTTTCCTTTCAGCACAGTCAAGAGGCATATTATGTCTTCTATACTGTTTTAGACAGTTTTTTTTGTTCACTGCTGTGACCAAGAGACCTGAAAAGAACAATGTAGGAGGAGGAAAAGTTTATTTGGGGCTTACCATTTCAGAGGTTTCTGTTCATAGATGGTCAAATTCAGTGATCTGGGTCCAAAGTGAGGCAGAAAAACATGGTGGGAGAATGTGACAGAGGAAAACAGCTCAGGTAATGACAACAGAAGAAACAGCTCCCCTCAACAGGGACAAAATATATATTCCAGAGACACACTCCATTTGACTCACCTCTTCCAGTCACACCTTATCTGCCTGTAGTTACCACCCAGTTAATCATTCAAGTGGTTTAACACACTGATTAACACTTTTCACTTCACCTTTTACCTTTCTCGCATTATTGGACACATGAGCTTTTGGGGGATACCTCATATCTAAATTATAACAGTCTGCCCTGCCCCAAAAACTTCATGATCATCTCACAAGGCAAAATATATTTCCAAAAGGCAATTTGACCCCAATTTCAGCATTGCCCCAAAGTCAAAATACAAATTCTCTTCCAGACTCAAGGAAAACTCTCAGCATGAACCTGTACAATAATCAAAAGCAAGTTACATACATCTCATATATAGAGACACAGAGTAAACATTTCCATTCCAAAAGAAGGGATGGGACCAAGCCAAGTTTGAAATCCAGCTGAGCAAACAAGTCCTGTGGCTCCATGGGCAGCATATGGGACACATATTACCCTGATATTCTTTCCAAAGGACTTGGATAACTCCACCCCTATGCCTTAGCTGGTTGCAGCCCATATTCCTCTCTCTTGCCTTGTCCTTGCTCAATTCCTGAAGTTTCCTTCAGCAAATGTCCCACAGTACTGGCATCTCTTGATCTTGGGGTTCTTCACTACAAATTCAGCTTCCTTCTCACATCTCCATGCATTGCCCTTTCAGAAACTGATCATAGGAAAGTTGACCCTGCTGCACTTTGCATGGCCCTCCCAGGTCTTCCTTTGAAATCTCAGTGGAGGCCTCCATGACCTTCTAAATACATTATCTTGCAATCATGCAGAACCAACACAATGTGGTATATGCCAAGGTCTGCCAATATCTCAAGCAGTAGTCAAGCTTCCAGGGACCTAAATACAGTAGCCAATGAGTACCTGGGTGACCGTTAAAGGTGAAACAATTTCCTAGGACTCCTATTCAAGCAGAATGAACCACTTGTCTCTTTTCAAAAGAATTTTTACTTTTATACTCTTGAGCCTGAGATAGGTGTGGTCTTGGTAATTCCTGAGATGCCCTCTAGTTATCTTTCCTATTGTCTCTGGCTAAAGTATTTAGCATTTCTCTAGTGGCTTTGATCTCTTTAACAAACAAACCTTCCTTAGTCACCATTTTACTTGCATTTTTTGGCCAATTTGCAAGTTTTTCAAATCTTTCTCCTTTAATTTCTACATGTGATTATCACAATAAACTTGGGTAAAAGCTGTCATCAAAATTCATGCCACCAACTAAATGATATGCTTCCTAGAAACTATTTCTGCTAGGTTATTTAGTCTACCTCCTTTAAATTCAGCCTCAAATAAAGTCTCAGAACATGGGTAAAATGCAGAAAAATTCCTAGCCAGAATATAACATGAATGGCCTCTAGTCCAATATCCAATAGAGTACTCCTTCTCCTCTGAAACCTCATGATCCTAGTCTTGATTGTCCACTATACTCTCAGTATTTTGGTCTTCTGAATTCCCATTGAGCTCCACTTATAGTAATCTAAAACTTTTCCAGCTTTCATTGCTAAATTTTTCAAAATTCCTTCCAAAAATTTCAAAAAGCTCCAAAAGCTATACCACCTGATCAGGTTAGTCACAGTATCAATTTCTGTTTTAGCTAGCATTTTCACTGCTCTGACCTAAAGACTTGATAAGAACAGTTTCAGAAGAGGAAACTTTATTTGGTAATGAATGTTTCAGAAATCTCAATCCATAGTGGATAACTCCACTGCTCTGTGTCTGAGATGAGTCAGAACACCATGGCAAAAGGAGGAAAGCAACTCAGAACATGACAATCAGGAAACAGAGAGACATCTCACTAACCAGGGAAGAAACATATTCAAGGCACACCCCTGATGACCCACCTACTTCATGCACACCCTACCTGCCTACAATTTACCACTCTGTTAATCCATTCAAGTAGATTAATGCTCTAGTCCTATTATAACTCTCATAACCAATCATTTCACCTTTAAACTTTCTTGTATTCTCTCACATGAGCTTTTCAGTGACACATCATATCTAAACCATAACATATACCGCAACTTCAGGAGCAGCAGATGAACTACAAGTTTGTTTGAATTACCTCAAGGCAGAGGCAATCCCCTTCTGAGAACTCTCAGTGGTATCTTGCCAATCAGAGACAGCTCAGTTGCTGGTGACACCTGGCTCAAAGAGAGTTCTGTATCACAGAATTTATTGGTTTAAATAACCTTAGCTTCAAATACCATCTGCCCCAAGGGTGTAAAAGATACGGGTGTGCTTAATAGACTTGAGACACCAGCTGCCTGGAGGAGGGAGAAATATCACACAAGTCCATAAGCCCAACTGAGCTGTTTTCCTTACCACCTCACTTTTGTTTATCATGGAGAAGCCTTCTTACAATAAATCCTTTTGATGTTTAAACCTATATAATAAATGTGTGGAGCTGTGCTCTTTGTTGTTTAGCTATACCCCATCAGGACTGGCTGGCCAAATCGGCTGCTTCATCTATTTTTGTGTGTTTTGTTTTTATTTCTTATTCTCACTATATTTTCAATTCACTCACTGCTCATGTTTTAGTTTTAGTTACGATCCTACTATGGACCATTAATAACTTATTTGATTTCAACTTTTTTTTTTAAATTAAACTCTTCTGGTTGCTTTTTTTGACCTTGCTGATTCCCCTGATAAACATTCCCACAATGCACTCCACTAGCTCTGGAAATATCACTCCTATAGAAGCTTCAACACTGTTGTTAACTAGGTGTCAATGGTTGTCCACAGAGACTATCATGGTCTCAGTGACATTCTTCCAGTTTTATTTGGGGTAAAAAAAATCGCCATCAATAGAACTGGTAAATTGAGAACACAAAGTTTCATATCTTTTTTGGTTATAGCAATTATCTAATGAAATCCGCAAGCAGGAGTGAATACAATGCCCTAGAGCAATATATGTGCCTGGAAAGAATTCTAACCTATCTATTATCCCTATGACTCATAGGCCTACAGTTACAGTCAATGTTAGATACCACAGGATTAATCCCATCATTTCCTTCTCACTTGCTTATATCATTTACTCCAAGAAACTCAAGATTTTCTTATCTCTGCTCTCCACTCACATTTTATCTCTATATTTCTTTGATTTCCACTAATCTGTCCTCATTCTATCTCTATACCCATGCATTGGAATGGATAAACTGTAGTATTAATGCTCATCAGAAGTTTCATGTCCTCAATCTCTGTTATCAATTTTTTATTCACTGCTTTATTCTGAAATCTCTTGGTTTGCTGATTTTACTGCTTCACCTGCAAGACATTTTGTTGGTGAATATGTTTTCATTTTATTTTGTTTCCAAGATCATGGTACAGTTAGACATGAAATTGGTGGTGATATACACCCATGTTCTTTGTTGCCAAATTTCGTGTCATTTCCTTTTCTTTCTTCATAACATTGAGGCACCAACCTATGCCAATAATCATCTGCCTCTTCTTGTAGATACCCAATATATTAGCTTCCTAGGTCTGTCATAAAAAGTGCCCCAAAGTCGGTGGCTTAAAATAACATAAATTTATTGTCTCATGAATATGGAAGCCTCAGGTCTGAAATCAAGCTGTCATCAGGGCATGTTCCCTCTGAAATGCGTAGGGGAGAAATCTCCCCCCTTTCTTCTAGCTTCTGGTGTTTATAATGATTTATGACTTGCTTGATTTATATCAGCACCCCTCTGTCTTCAAATGACCATTGTTTTAATCAACTTTTTTGCTGCTGTGACTAAATGACCCGACCAGCACAACTGTAGAAGAGGAAATGTTTATTTAACTGCTCACAGTTTCTGAGGTTTAAGTCCATATACAGCCAGCTCCATGATGGTAGAAGGGTATGGCAACATGTAGCAGCTCACATATTGATCAGAAAGCAGAGAGAGAGAGACTCCACTCTCCAGATACAAAATATGTACCCCAAAGCTATGTCCTCAATGCTCCACCTCCTCCAGCCACACCCCAACATCCTTCAGTTACTGCTCAATTAATCATTATCAGGGAATTAATTCACCTATTGGGTTAAGGTATTCACAACCCAATCATTTCTCCTCTGAACCTTCTTGCATTGTTTTATATGTGATCTGGGGGACACCTCACATCTAAATCATAACAGCCATCTTCTTTTATGTGTCTCTTTCCTTTTATAAGTTCAACAGTCATATTATATTTAGGGCTTACTTTACTCCAGTATGACTTCACCTTTACTAATTCCCTCTGTATTAACCCAATTCTGAATAAGAATACTTAATGAGGCATTGGGTTTTAGGACTTCGACATATCTTTTTTTTTGAGTGGGGGAGGAGGCACATTTAACCCATAATGCCACTATCTCTCATCCCTTAAAATATTTTCATTCTTCTTTAAGGCTGAGTAAGATATATATATCTTGTTTGATTATTTAAACCCAAGCATTTTTGTTTATTTGAGGACATCAGTCCCACAACTCCTCTCCCTCCCTCCTGCATCATATACATTTTCATTTTCATCAGATATTTCATATCAACACATAAACATCTTCAATTTTAAGTAAATTTCAAAAAGTAATCCCACTTAATGCTGCACACTTCCAGGCACCAAATTTGGTTCCCTATTAAAATAAAACTTCCTTATTGTAGAAACCCATTCGTACTGCCTACTCATCCTTTCCTCTAATACTTCTTTGAATGCATGTATGTATATAATGGAGATTTTATTCCAATTCTTCTTGTTAAACCTTTTTTTTTTATACTGAGGAATGAAACTCTACCAATGGACCACATTCCCAGGTCTATTAATTTTTTATTTTAAATTTTGAGACAGGGTCTAATTTTCTGAGTCTGGCCTGTAACTAGTGATCCTCTTACCTCTGCCTCCCAGTGCTGGCCTTAGAGGCTTATGCCACCACACCAGCTCTAATTAAAATCTTGTCAAGTTCAGTATTTATATCCATACTCTTAAGTGTAATGATCGATTATGGGCTATCACATTACTTGATATAGTAAGTATTTGACATGGTGATCACTTCTTCAACTCTCTCTGTATTTTTCCAGTTTGATTCCAAAACAACTGCACTCATACTTTTCCTGATGAATCCTAACTTATTATGCATACGTTTTGTTGATGTTTCCTTTTAATTTCTCTGACTGGAAATGTTAGTGCTCCAGTATTTAAATGGTGTTTTTTGTTTGTTTAGGGAAATGCTCAGTTCCTGTTCAGTACAAGTAGAAAGAGCAGGTGGGTTCAGATACATTTAGATACGTGTGCTTGGAAATTATGAACATTGTCATCTGAAAATTTTTGCTTTTTTGTTGCTTTGTAAAGCCTTTAGCTGAGATTAAAGAGGGAGAGAATTTTTGGAGAAAATGTGTAAATAATTGTTTAGAAGGATAGAATAGTGAATAGACAAGAAAGAGTATGGTAAGAAGCATTAAACAATTAGTTGTACTCATGGTCATGAATTCAAAATGGATCTGGCAGTGTAGATTTATTTATTTATTACTATAGGTAATTTCGAATTCGTGAGTTTATGGAAGTAAATGTACCCAAGGATGTAGTTTGTCATATGAGTAAAAAAAAAAAACAGAAAAGGGCAAAGGAGTTGATTGTATTAAAAAGTGATTATAATAAATATTCAAATTTACCCTGGAAAGAAGGGAGATGAGGATATGGGTGGTAAAAGAGAATGAGAAGTTAGTAGTGTAAATACATTGTAAATCTTGGTACAGTACTATAATTATTGGAACTGGGATATTAAGACAAGTAGCTAGAAAAATCAGGTTTTAGCAATTGGAGACTGAGATGTATAAACTCACGATTATGGAGGCATTACAGTTTTTGATAATGGTAAGGTCTTGAATTTGACAATGACAATGAGAAAATGAGATAGGGTAAAGTGAAATTAACTGAAAAGTTCCAGAAACTAAGATGGAAGAGATCTGAAAATATCATTCACAAGGTTACTGAAATTACTATGGATCAAAAGTATGCTAAAGAGGTAAAGAATATGACATTTTGCCAGGCAGGGTGGCACATGCCTGTAACCCCAGCAATTTGAGGGGTTAAGGCAAGAGGATTGAAAGTTTAAAGCCAGCCTTAGCAATTTAGTGAGGCCCTAAGTAACTTAGAGGGACTCTGTCTCAAAATAAAAAATGAAAAAGGGTTGGGGATATAGTTCAGTGGTTAAGTGTCCCTGAGTTCAATACCTTGTACCAAAAAACAAACAAACAACAAAAAAATACAATTTAAAAAAATTTTAAATTTGTTTTAATTAATTATAATGCTCAATTCATAATACCTAAACTATGGAACCAACTCAGGTGCTCTTTAACAGATGAATGGTTTAAAAAAGTTATATATAAGTTATATATATATAACTTAAAAAAAGTTATATATAAGTTATATATATTAACTTAAAAAAAGTTATATAAAAGTTATATATATATAAACTTATATATATAAAAAGTTATATATATATATTTAAAAACTATTTTTCATACCTTGAGTGTAAAAAAAATTTAAATCCAGAGAAAAATTTTTTATACCAGGCCTATAATAGGATTTTTGTCAGATTTTACATTAGCATGACTATTCTTATACAAATTAAAGAATTTTAGTTGAGATAAAAAGAAAATGCTATTTCTGGGAATAAGCAGAGCAACACAACTGAAAACAACATAATAAGAAAGCAATGATGAATCTTGATCCCAGATGTCCTACATATGCCACTCAACTATATATTCAGCATAATACAATAGCACACTAGTGAGTTTATGGTTTTTTAAGATACAAGTGAATAAGGGCCAGTCACATTTATCACTTTTGTGTTAACATGACAGCAGCACAACTGCCCTATGACACTTGCAATCATAACTTAAAATAGAATTTCTATAACCACAATTATTAATGACATTGTTAACAGCAGTTTGACCCCATTTTATGAAGCTACATTTGTAATGTTTTCAAATAGAATGATTAATCCAGACTTCTCCTAAAAATTGATACTTTTAATGTTTTTCCGGCATGTTATTTATATTAGGAAATTTCACAATTTATGTTAATAAAAGTAGAAAATAACATATAATGTAATTCTGATACCAATATCTAAAATCCAGAGGAGATTTAAAGATTATCCTGGAATACAAAATATATTGTCTTTATCATTACAGATGCTCCTCAATTTACAGTGGGGTTATGTTCTAATAAACTCATCATGAGTTGAAAATTCATTTAATACACCTATTCTATTGACATTCATAACTTGGCAATACAGTGGATTATAGAGTGTAATATATTTACTCTTGTGGTTTTTTGACTGACTGGCAGTGGTAGCTCATTGCCACTGACCAACATCAATGAGTTAGTGGCATATTGCATATCACTATCCTGGGAAAATTTGAAAATTCAAAGCTCATAATTTGAAGTATGATTTCTAATGAATTCATACTGCTTTCACACTATTGTTAAATCAAACAATCGTAAATTCGACCATCCTAAGTCACTGACCATATGTGTAGTAACAATATGAACGCAAGTGTATTGCTTATGGGTTATGTGTCAAGGGACGATAAAAAAACACTTCATGAAGTGATTTGAGGATAAAAATGTGTGTGTGTGTGTGTGTGTGTGTGTGTAACACACACAAATATATATACAAAATAACTGGCACTACATTAAGGCATAGCAACTGATTATTATGTGTTAACTATTATTATTAAAGATAAAATAGGTATTATCAGTATATTAAAATAGTACCTAAATGCCCAATGCTAAATTATCTGGATAAAAAATCATTCCAAATGTTTACTTTTTTTTCTTTTTTCTTTTCTTCCTATTTACTGTGCTCCAAATGCCAATATATAATAGTGATTAAAAAGCAATTACTCAAATTGAGCGTGCATTCTTTGCATAATATTCATTTTAGTTTTGAAAAAAAAGAAAGAAATAGGTTCAGTGAAAGTAGTTCTTGCCCTACCTTAGATTCACTTGCCCCTAAATGACTTCTTGGAAAGGGATATTTGCTTAACACAGAGCCCCAGGTGCCCATTTATTCCATCATCCTCAAACACCACCAACTTTTTTAGCATTTCCTAGGAATTAATTAGTCACCTTGTGACCAGTTGTCTGCCTAATTCTGCACTTAGGAAAAAGGAATACACAGACATTTTGAGAAGAACTATTGTTTATAAGATCTGAACTGACATAGATAAAATAAAACTTCAAATGCTATCATGATTCTTGAATTAGAGTTGGTGATAAATTGGGTTCAGTGATTCGAAAAGATTTTCACTGTAGTTATTTCTTAGGTTGCCAAATGTCAAATTAGAGTAAATATATCTAGCAGCTTTCATAAAGTTTACACTTGTTCTGAAGTAATGGCTTTTGTGGCAGGAAGAGTTCCAGTTCTGAAACTGATTCCCCCAAAATACACACACCAAAACAGTCAGAACACCAAAATGATTGGAGTATTGTAAAGGAAAAAATAAGTTTCACATACTTATAGGATACAAAGATAGTGGGTTCTCATATTACCCCTTTTCGATTTAGTGGTCTGTTCTCTGAAAATTCGAATTATGTAGATGATGATAGTCTACCATAAATGATGATAGCTTCAGTTGCACCCATTGTATCACATACAATATGTTCATTGAAGTACATCAATATTAGCACCACCACTCGATCAAAATAATTGCTTAGCAGTACCTGTGTTGAATGAGGATACTTTGGCAATCTCTAATGAGACAGCTATAGAATAGACCTCTTCCATTCTGGGGATAGAACTATGCCTTTTATAGCAGAAAACTACTCTCTACTTGAAACAACAGTTCTTGTGTACTACTGGGTTATAATAGAGACTGATTTCCCAACCATGGGACACCACTGTCAATAAGAACAAGATTCAGCACGTTCTAAGATCAGGTAGGTACAGAAATATCATTCTAAGTTATAGAGATGGCACATTGAGCATTAAGCTATTAGTTCAGAAGGCATGAGTAAATTATATGATTGGTGGTCCAAAGTCCCACGTTAACTGCTTCAATGTTACATAATCATCTCTTTCAACTCAAATGAATGACCTTATAAGGGAATCTCTAAAAGTGACTAAAGGAGTCAAAAGGACTCAAACCTTAGTCTCTGATAGGTTGGCATGATAGAAATAGTTAGAAATATACTGTTGCTCTATTATAGTCACATTCAGTGATGATCCTGAAAGACAGTGGTAAAAGGAATCCTCCTAATGGGAAAACCTCTTAGTAGTACTCTTTTATTGTCAACTTTCTGCTTTATGTAGAGAGAGTAATTATAAGTCATAAATATGACAGTGAATTTGTGTCCATGACATGTGGATCAGCTGATTGATCAGGAATACTGGAGGACTGTTGACAATATGGTTTAGGGAAGAGGTACCACACATTAATTCCCACCAGACTACTACCATGGAGGATCTTTCCATAAACCAGATACCTAGTATGATCTCTTCTGCATTTTAACCAGTCTCCTTCCACAGAATTCCTGATTGTTGGACCACAGAACTTTTAAGAGAGTGATCATGCGGGTAGGGATGGAGGCTCTTCTCATGCCAGAAATTAGAGGATACTGTATGCAAAGGTTAATCTAATTACTGCAACTACATCAATATTCAGTGTTAGCAGCCAAGACTAATACAGATCCAATACTTCTATATGGTACCATTCCTTGATGTAAACAGGAAACCATGGATGACAAGTTGATTAATTAGTTCTTTTTCTTTTTGAGGGGTCACTTGTCCGTCCTTAGTAGAACATTGTTTTAATTGTCTTTGCTAGTGCTGCACCACAATGGTGTATAGTATGTCCAATGCATTGTCAAGATATCCAATATGACATGGTGAAAAATGTTGTATACCATTACCCAGAAGCAGTGACTCTGATAGAATCATGGAATGTCCTGTTGAAGGCTCAGCAAAGGCATCAGTTTGGGAAAAATATTTGCTGGAGTTAGGTCAAATTCAAAATTCTGTTAGGTTTTTTTGTTGTTGTTATTGGTGCTATTTTTTTCTTTTTTGTTTTGTTTTGTTTTTTTATTTCGGTACAAAGAATTGAAACTGAGGGACATTTACCACTGAGCTATATCCCCAATTCTTTTTTCTTTTTCTTTTCTTTTCTTTTTTTTTTTTTTTGAGACAGGGTCTTGCTAAGTTGCTGAGGATCTCACTAAATTACTGGGAGTGGTCTCAAACTTGTAATCCTACCTGAATCTACACAGTTTCTGGGATTAGAGGCACGTGGCTTCATACCTGGCTTAGTAAATTTTTAAATGTCACCTGCAGTGTAGACTTTGAAACTATATCAATAAACATTTCATAATCTGTTACATGGAAGCCCACTTGTTTATCATTTATCCATTCATGATTGCACAAAATCACTCATTAGTCATTTGGAAAAAGACAAAGTGCTTTATGCAGACTTTCCACAGTTTTAAACATTGTATTGAAGATATCAAAAGTTGGCATTATTAATATTACCAAAAATCTCTTCATTAATTTTTTTTACAGACTGGATTTTGATTCATTGTACACGAATGGGGCACAACTTTTCATTTCTATGGTTGTACACAATGTAGATTCATACCATTAATGTAATCATACATGTACATAGGGTAATGATGTCTGTCTCATTCCAACATTTTTCATACCCCCTTCCCTCTCATTTCCCTCTACATAATCTAAAGTTCCTCCATTCTTCTCTCACTCCCCACCCCACCACACCCATTATATATCATTCTCCACTTATCAGGGAAAACATTTGACCTTTGGTTTTTTGGAATTGGCTTATTTCAGTTAGCATGATATTCTTCGATTCCATCCATTTATCTGCAAATGGCATAATATTATTCTTCTTTATGGCTGAATAATATTCCATTGTGTATATATACCACAGTTTCTTTATTCATTCATCTGATGAAGGGCATCTAGGTTGGTCCTACAATCTTGCTATTGTGGGTCCATTCCAAGTTTTTTGAGGATTCTCCACACTGCTTTCCAGAGTGGCTGCACCAATTTGCAACTCCACCAGCAATGTAAAAGTGTGCCTTTTTTCCCACATCCACTTCAACATCTATTATTATTTGTGTTCTTGAAAATAATCATTCTAATTGGAGTAAGATGAAATCTTAGAGTTGTTTTAATATGCATTTCTCTAATTACTAGAGATGTTGAACACTTTTTCTTATATTTATTAATTGCCTGTATGTCTTCTTCTGTAAAATGTCTGTTCAGTTCCTTTGCCCATTTATTGATTGGGTTCTTTGTATTTTTGGTGTAAAGTTTTGTAAGTTCTTTATAAGTTTTATAGATTAGTGTTCTATCTGAAGTGCATGTGGAAAACATTTTCTCCCACTTTGCAGGCTGTCTTTTCACACTATTGATTGTATCCTTTGCTGAGAAAAAGTTTTTAGTTTGAATCTATCCAGTTATCGATTCTTGCTTTTATTTCTTGTGCTTTGGGAGTCTTGTTAAGGAAGTCTGATCCTAAGCCAACATGATGAAGATTTGGGCCTACTTTGTCTTCTATTTGATGCAGAGTCTCTGGTCTAATTCCTAAGTCCTTGATCCATTTCGAGTAGAGTTTTTGCATGGTAAAAAATTTCATTTCACTGCATATGGATTTCTAGTTTTCCCAGCACCATTTGTTGAACAGGTTATCTTTTCTCCATTATGTTTCTAGCTCCTTTGTCTAATATGAAGTAACAGTGTTTATGTGGGTTCATCTCTGTGTCTTCTATTCTGTACCATTGATCTACCTGTCTATTTTGGTGCTAATACCATGCCATTTTTGTTACTATTGCTCTGTAGTATAGTTTAAGGTCTGGTGTTGTGATACCTCCTGCTTCACTTTTTCTGCTCAGGATTGTTTTGGCTATTTGAAGTCTCTTCTTCTTCCATATGAAGTTCATGATTGCTTTCTCTATTTCTATGAGGAATGTCATTGGAATTTTAATTGGAATTGCATTGAATCTGTATAGCGCCTTTGGTAGAATGACCGTTTTGACAATATTAATTCTTTCTATCCAAGAACATGGAAGATCTTTCTATCTTTTAAGGTTTTCTTCAATTTCTTTCTTTAGTGTTCTGTAGTTTTCATTAAAATTTTGAGGGACAGGAAATACATCAGTCTTACAGTGGCAGATGAAATTTTTCTAAAATTTGAATTTTGTCTTAAGCACTGAAATTATCATTAGTGATGATTTGTACAAACGGCCTTTTTTAAGAAACAGACACAATTATTAATTTTCAAGAAAATAACTGCCAAGTACCCAGGTTTCAGTAATCATAATTTATCAATTCTTCTTTCAAATAAAATTGGCATTTCATGAAAAAAGCATACAGTTCAGCCCAAATAATGGCACAAGTAGAGTTCCTGGGGTAAACTTTGTACCTTAGTATCCAGCAAAAGTGCTTTGTGCATATTTATTTTCTTCCACAAAATAATGCCTGTATTCAAGTGATAATATTTAAATAAAATTTATTACTGCTTCATCAAGAGATTCTTAATTAGCACTAGATTTTATTCCTGTGAAAGTGTGGAGGTGAAAAAGTATCATAACTATAGCAATGGTGGTCATTGCTTTGATTCTGCTAAAATTACAATAGTTTTACCAATTGAAGTTTTTGCACCATGAGTGCAATTCAGATACATGGAAAAGAAAAATAATATCTAATGTCATTTTGAAAGTAATATTGACTTTATGGACCCCAAAATGTTCTCAGCTGTGCCAGAGGTCTGGAAATCTCAATTTGATAAATTATAAACAACACAGAGATTGGAACCTCAATAAAGGTAAAGATAACATATTTGTTTTGGAAATTGTTTATGAAGTCATTCAATAATGTGATATTTTGTGTTTGGAAATCCATTATTCTTTAGATAAAACTTAAGAAATTAATTTTTCTATTTTTCTCTCTTTCCTATTTTTATTCATTTATTTTATTCATTTTTATTGTATTTTTTATTTTTACATAACATTGGGTCTAATTTTGCTATAATTATAAAAGCATAGAATATAATTTGTTATAATTCAGTCCCCAGTACTTTCCTTTTCCCTTACCTCCTCCATTCCCCTGTTCCTTTCCCTGTACTATATGGATCTTCCTGCTATTTACTTTAGTTTTATTTGTTTTTGAATTAGGTTCTTGTGGGTATACATATTGATGAAATTAACTGTGGTATATTAATATATGTACATAGGACAATTAGGTAGGATTCATTCCACTGTATTTTCTTATCCCATCCCTTCTCCCTTCCTCTCATGCCCATTCATGTACACCACTGACCTTCCTTCTACATTTTATGCTCCCACATTATTTTGAATTAGTTTCCACAAATCATAGAAAACATTTGACCCTTGACTTCTGGCACTGGATTATTCACATAGCAAGATAGCCTCCAGTTCCATTCATTTACCAGCAAATGCCACCATTTCATTCTTCTTTATGGTTAGGTAATACTCCATTGTATATGTATACCACATTTATTTTCCTTATCCATTCATCTTTTGAAGGGCACTAGGGTGGTTCCTTAGCTTGGCTATTGTGAATTAAGCTGGCATAAACATTGATGTGGCTGTGTCACTGTAGTATGCTGATTTTAACTCCTTTGGATATATACCAAGGAGTGGGATAACTGTGTCTAATGGTGGTTCCATTCCAAGTTTTTAAGGGAATCTCCATATTGCTTCTTAAAGTGGTTGCACCAATTTGCATTGCCATCAACAGTGTATAAGTATACCTTTTCCCCCACATCCTCACCAACATTTATTGTTATTTGGATTCCTGATGAATGCCATTCTGATCAGAGTGAGAAACTTCAGTGCAGTTTTAATTTCCATTTTCCTAATTGCTAGAGATGTTAAATATTTTTTCATACATTTGTTGACCAATTGCATTTCTTCTTTTGAGAAGTGTCTATTTAGTTCCTTTACACATTTATTTATCAGATTTTTTTTCTTGGTGTTAATTTTTTTGAGTTCTTTGTATGTTCTGGATATCTATGCCCTGTATCAGGAGCAGGTGGCATAGATTTTCTTCTATTTTGTAGATTCTCTGTTCACTTATTTGTTTCTTTTGCTGTGAAGAAACACTTTAATTTGGGCAATCCTTGAACTTTGAAACTATGGAGATTCTTGGAAATAGACTAAATGTTATTTTGCATTGTGAGATGGTCATGATCTTTTGGGGGCTAGGTATAGAATATTAAGGTTTGGAAGTGAGGTGTTCCCCAAAAGCTCATGCGTGAGACAATGCAGGAAGTTTTGGAGGAGAAATGTTTGGGTTATGAGAGCCTTAACCCAGTCAGTGATTAATCTAATTCACTTGGGATTAATTCACTGTAACTGAAGGCAGTTGGGGTATGGCTGGACAAGGTGGAGCATTGGGAGGTGTGGCTTTGGGGTACAAATTTTTATCTGGCAGGAGGAGATCCCTCTCTCTCTCTGCTGTCTGATCATCATGTGAGCTGCCTTCCTCTGCCACACTCCTCTTCCATAATGCTCAGTCTCACCTTGATCCCTAATGAATGGAGTCTGCTGTTGGTGGATTGAACTTCTGAAAACATGAGCCCCAAAATAAACTTTTCCTCTCCTTCAGTTGTTAGGATGAGGACCTTTAGTTACAGCAGTGATAAAGCTGATTAAAGCAATGCCTTTCCACTTAATAATTTTTAATTTTATTTCTTGCACTTTAGGAGTCTTGTTAAGGAAGTGGGTTTCTGTGCCACAATGTTGGAATATTGGGCCTACATTTTCTTCTAGCAGTTGCAGTCTCTAGTTTAATTCCTAGATCTTTGATCCACTTTGAGTAGATTTCCTTGTAGTGTGATAAGTGTTAAATTTCATCCTCCTACATATGGATTTCCAGTTTTCCCAGAAAAATTTGTTAAATGACTATTTTTTCACCAACATAAGTTTTTGGCACCTTTATCTCTTATGAGATAACTGTATTAAAGTGAGTTTGTCTCTGTGTCTTATATTCTATTCCATTGGTCTTCATGGATGTTTTGGTTCCAGTACTATGCAGTTTTTGTTAGTGTAGCTCTTTAGTGTAATTTGAGGTCTGGTATTGTGATGCTCCTGCTTTATTTTTCTCATTAAGGATTTCTTTGACTATTATGAGTCTTATTTTTACACATGCATTTTATAACTGCTTTTTCTATTTCTGTGAAGAACATCATTGGAATTTTGATGGAAATTTTATTGAATCTGTACAGCACTTTTGGTGGTATGGCCGTTTTGACAATATTAATTCTGGCTATCCAAGATTATGGGAGAATGTTCCATTTTCTAAGGTCTGCTTCAATTTCTTTCTTTAGTGTTCTGTAATTTCATTTTTGAGTTCCAACACCTCATTTTTAGATTGATTTCCAAGATTTTTTTTCTTTTTTGTTTTTGAGACTATGAATAGGATAGTGTTCCTAATTTCAATCTGAACAGATTCAGCAGTGTATAAGAATGTAATTGATTTATGACTATTGATCTTGTATCCTGCTACTTTCCTGAATTAATTTATGAGCTCTAGAAGTATACTGGTTAATTTTGGGGTCTTCTATATATAGGATCATGTTGTAAGCAAACAAAGATAATTCCAGCCCTTCTTTGCCTATTTGTATCCCTTTCATTTCCATCTCTTGGCTTATTGCTTGGGCTATAGTTTCTTTTTTTTATTATTATTGTATACAAATGGGATACATGTTGTTTCTCTATTTGTACATGGAGTCAAGGCATACCATTTGTGTAATCATATGTTTACATAGGGCAATGATGTTTGATTCATTATTTTTTTCCCTTCCCCCCCACCCCTCACACCCCTCTTTTCCCTCTATACAGTCCTTCTTTCCTTCATTCTTACCACACTCCTTATCCCTAACCCTAAACCTAACCCTAAACCTAATGCTAACCCCTCCCATCCCCCATTATATGTCCTCATCCGCTTATCAGTGAGATCATTCATCCTTTAGTTTTTTGAGATTGGCTTATCTCATTTAGCATGATATTCTCCAATTTCATCCATTTGCCTGCAAATGCCATAATTTTATCATTCTTCATTGCAGAGTAATATTCCATTGTATATATATAGTTTCAAGGAGTATGTTGAAGTGGAGTGGTGAAAGTGGACATCATTTTCTTATTCCTGTTTTTATAGGAAATGTTTTCAATTTTCTTCTTTCACTATGTGTTGACCTTGGGCTTATCATATATAGCTTTTACTTTGTTGTAGTAATTCCTTCCATCCCTAGTTTTCAAGAGTTTTAAACATGGATGGATGACATATTTTCCCAAATGCTTCCTTTGCATCTAATTAGATAATCATGTGCTTCTTGCCTTTATGTTTATTTAGGTAGTGAATTACATTTTTATTTCTGTACATTAAGTCAATTTTATACCACTGGAATGAAACTTTCTTGATAATGGTGCATTATTATTAATGCATTTATATATGTGATTTGCTGACATTTTATTAAGAATTTTTGCATCTATGTTCATCTGGAACATTGGTCTGAAGTTTTCTTTTCTTGTTGTGTCTTTGTCTGGTGTTAGTCTGAGGGTTATACTGGCTTTGTAGAATGAGATTTTTTATCAACACTTTGTTGATCTTTTGTATTTTTTATTCTCAACTTTATTGATTTTTGGCTCTCATTTTAATTCTGTCTTCTACTGATATTGTTGTTGGTTTATTCTTTATCTAGGTCCTTGAGCTTTAATGTTAGATTATGTATTTGGTATAGTTCTAGTCTTCTTTTTATTTGTACATTTTAGTTATACATGGCTGTAGAATTTATTTTCATATATTTTTACAAACATTAACTACATATTCTTCTAAATAGGACCCCACTCTAGTGGACGCACACAATGTTGAGATTCACAGTGATGTATCTGAACATTGAAATAAGAAAATTATGTCAGATTCATTCCACTGTCTTTCCTAATCCTATCCATCTCCCTTTTCTTCTTTCCCCTTTGTCTAGTCCACTGAACTTCTATTCTTTCCCTCGGTCCCCTTTTTGTAGGAGAGTATCCATATATCAGAGAGAACATACAAACTTTGGTTTGTTGGGATTGACTTATTTCACTAAGCTTGTTAGTCTCCCCATCTTTCCATTTACTGGTGAATGTCATAAAGTCATTCTTCTTTATGGCTGAGTAATATTCATATATATATACATATATATTCATATACATACATATATATTCATATATATATATTTCTTTATTCATTCATATGTTGATGGGTATCCAGGTTGATTCCATAGCTTAGTTATTGTGAATTATGTTGCTTTAAACATTGATGTGTACTGTGTCATTTCGCTGCCCATGGCAACAATTGCGTGGGTATGATCGGAGGTGGACTGAAAATAAACTAATTTTCCTATATTCACTAATTTATAGAGGAAAAGAGACTTTGAGAGAAAGATATGCTTTGCTTATAGAGAGACTTTGATTTTAGAGGATGTTTTTAGAGAAAGAGAGGCTTGCTACGCTTATCAGAGATCTATTTCTTCTTAGAGTTCTGCTGCTTCTTCTCAGAGGTGCGTCCTGCATCCTGTGAACTAGGTGCTATCTATCTGTGATCTACAACCTAGAGGTGTGTTCTCAGTTCTCCGCTCTATGATCTGCCTTGTGCCGCTGCCTGCTTCTCTCTGCTAGCTGCTTCTCCTAGCTGCTTCTTCTTACTGCTGCTTCTGCTTACTGCTGCTGCTTCTCTCTGCTAGCTGCTGCTTTTTGCCTTCTGCCTACTGCCTACTTATATTCCCTCCAGGAGGCGGAGGGCAGGGCCACGCCAGTTGAGATCAGGCGAGGAGCCAGCTGCCCTATCACGGCAAAGGTTAAAACGAGCAGGCCCGAGCAGGAGCACTCGGGAACACCTGTGCATGCGTTGTGTGCATGGACTTAATTGAATATGGCCAATGATAAATCACCTGGGTGTACTTATGTTAATCAACCTCCTCACTGCTGATGTGATTAAAACAACCTCCGACGGCCGCCAGATGCCATCCCTGTGCAGCCCACATGGCACAGCCCCCAACAGTGTCACTGTAGTATGGTAATTTCAACCTCTTTGGAAATATATCAAGAAGTGGTATAGCTGGGTCAAATGGTGGTTCCATTCCTAATTTTTTGAGGAATCTCCATACTGCTTTCCAGAGTGGTTGCAATAATTTGCAGTCCAAGCAAAAATGCATTTTCCCCAACCCTTGCCAACATTTATTTTTACTTATATTCTTGACAGTTGACATTCTGGTTAGAGTAAAGTAAAATCTCAGGTAAGTTTAAATTAGCATTTCCCTGATGGTTAGAGATTTTGAATATTTTTTCATGTATTTGCTGCCCACATTTCTTCTTTTGAGAAGTGTCTATTTAGTTCCTTTACCCACTTATCGATTACACTATTTATTTATTTACTTACTTTTGGTTTTGAGTTCTTTGTATATCCTGGAAATTCATGCCTTATGTGATGTGAGGGTTGTAAAAATTTCTGTCCATTCATTAGGCTTTCTCTTCATGCTCTTTATTGATTCCTTGCTGTAAAGAATTTTACTTTGATGCTGTCTCATTTATTGATCTTTCGTTTTACTTCTTCTACTTTTGGTGTCTCATTGAGGATGAAGTTGGTTTCCAAGTCAACATATTGGCTATATTATCTTCTAATAGGGGCATGATTTCTGGTCTAATACTTAGACCTTTGATTCCCTTTGAGTTGAGTTTTGTGAGGGTGAGAGATAGGGGTTAAATTTTATTCTAATACATATGGATCCTCAGTTTTCCCAGCAGCATATGTTGAAGAAAATATCTTTTCTCAAATGTATATTTTTAGTGCCTTTTTCTAGTAGGAGATCACAGTATTTATGTGGCTTTGTTTCTGTGTCTTCAATTCTATTCCATTGGTCTTCTTGCCTGCTTTGGTGCCAATACCATACTGTCTTGTTACTATACCTCTATGATATAATTTAAGGTCCAGTATTGTGATGCCTCCTGCTTCACTTTTCTCATTAAAAATTGCTTTGACTATCCAGAGCCTTTTATTTTTCCAAATGAATTTCTCCTGAGTGCTTTTCCTATTTCTGTGAATAATCATTGCAATTTTAATAGAAATTGCATTAAATCTGTTGAGCCCTTTTGATAGTATGGCATTTTGATAATATTAATTCTGCATATTGCTTCTTCAATTTCTTTATTGTTTTCATTGTAGATGTCTTTCACCTCTTTTGTGTTAGAATTATTTTCAAGTATTTTTTGAGGTTATTGTGAATGGGATACATTTCCTAATTTCTCTTTCACCTGTTTTATCATTCCTGCATGGGAACACAATTGATTTATGGCTGTTAATTTTGTATCCTGCTGCTTTGCTGAATTCATTTATGAGCTAGTTCTAGAAGTATTCTGGTGAAGTTTTTCAGTCTTGTAAATATAAGGCCATGTTGTTGCCAAACAGATACCTTGATGTCTTCTTTTTCTATGTGTATCCCTTTCATTTTATTTCTTTGGCCTAAATACTCTGGCTAGAGTTTCAAGGACTCTGTTGAATAGAAGTGATGAAATAGGGCATCCTTGCCTTATTCTAGTTTTTAGAGGGAATTCTTTCAGTTTTCTCCATTTAGAATGATATTGGCCTTGGATTTTTCATATATAGCTTTAAAAATGTTGATGTGTATTCCTGTTGTCCCTACTTGTTCTAGTGTCTTAAATATGATTGGATGCTATATTTTGTCAAATGCTTTTACCGTGTCTATTCAGATAATCATGTGATCTTTGTCTTTAAGTCTCTTTATGTGGTGAATTACATTTATTGATTTCCATATGGTGAACCAATCTTGTATCCCTGAGATTGAACACACTTGATCATGGTGCACTCTCTTTTTAATATATATATATATATTGTGTGTGTATATGTGTGTGTACGTGATTTGCCAGTATTTTATGAAGAATGTTCACATCTGATTCATCAAGATTATTGCTCTAAATTTTTCTTTGGTTAATATGCATTTGTCTGGTTTTGGTATCAGTGTGATTCTAGCTTCATAGAATGAATTTGGAAATTTTTCTTCCTTTTTTATTTTGTAGAATAATTTGAGAAGGATTGGTGTTAGTTCTTTTTAAATGTCTGATAAAACTTGACTGAGAATACATCTGTTCTGAGAATCCAGTATTAAATTCCAGTAAAATTCCTTTCACCTATCTCACTGAGAAGCTATTTATTTGCTTTCCTGGTCTCACACCACAAGGAGATTGGAAAGGAACCTCCTTTATGGTGCCATCTTCTTGTCACTGTCTATTTTTTAATGTATGAGCTCAATGCTATTTACTTTCCTCTTAGAACTGCCTTCATGATATGCCAGAGATTTTGATATATTATATCACTATTCTAATTTTTTCTCAGAATTTTTAAAAATTCTCCCCTGAGTTATGCTATCCACTCATCATTCAAAAATGTACTATTTAGTTTCCAGATGTTAGAATATTTCTATTTTCCATCAATTTGTAATTTCATTCTATTATTTTCTGATAGAATGCAAGATGATATGTTGATAATTTTGTATTTGTTAAGATTTGCTTTGAGATATAAAATATTGTCTATTTTAGAAAATGTGCTGCTGAGAAGAACATGAATTCAGTCACTGAGGGCTGAAATATTTTATAGATGTCTGTTAGGTCTATATTATTAATTGTGTGTGTGTGTGTGTGTGTGTGTGTGTGTGTGATCTGTAGACTCTTTACTTAGTTTATGATTGGATGATCTATCCAGTAGTGAGATAGGTATATTAAAGTCAACCAATATTATTGTTTGCAACATTGAGAAGGGTTTGCTTCATATACATAGTTGTTTGGGTCATAAATATTTACCATCATTATATATTGTTAATGTATGAGTCCCTGAAGTAGAGTAAACTGACCTTCTTTGTCTCTTCTAATTAATTTTGGCGTGAGTCTATTTTATTCAATATGAGAATATCTACCCCTAGTTGTTAATGAGTCCCACTTGAGTGGTAGGTCTTTTCCATTCTTTCACCTTCATTTTGTTGATGTCTTGCCTGTTATTTGAGTCTCTGGCAGACAGTGTACTTTTGAGTATTGTTTCTTAATACAATCTAGCAATCATTTGATTGAGGAATTTGGACTATTTGCTTTCAATGTTATTATTGAGAAGTGAATTTTATTTCCTGCCATTTTGATTTATATCTAGTGTTTAAATTGAATTTGATTCTCCTTTAATTGACTATTCTACTATAGTTTCTCCCTATGCTTGTTTTCATTTTTATTTTTCATTTCTTCTTCAAGAAATATTTAATTTAATATATTTGTAGTGCAGGTTTTATAGTTATGAATTCTCTTAGATTCTGTTTGTCATGGAGGGTTTTTATTTTATTTTTTATTTTATTTTTGATTGTTGAGCATAATTTTGCCATGTATACTAATAAGCATTAATTGAAGATCTTTTTATGCATAAGACACTGTGGAAAATAAGACGATGGATATATAATAGAGAAACTATTCCTTACTTTCAAAAGTTTTTTTTTAGTAAAAACCAAAATTTGAAAATACAAGCATTAGAATAGGTAGAATGTTAAAAGTGTTATGTAACTTATTCTAGTCTGACTCTGAAAGTTGTATGTTTAAGTATTACATGGCACTTAAAGCATTAGAACTAATAGTAGTGAACTCCACTTCCTTTAATGCTTATAAAATTATACTGTTTCAAGTGTTAATGAAACAATTTTATGATGATAAGTGTAAGAAATGATTAGCTCCAAATTCTACTGTTTTAAATGACAGAGACAGAGATAAAATTTGTACCTAATTCTTCTGATTTCATGTTTAGTGTCCTTTACATTTTAAAAGTTCCACAGTATAAAATCTTGTAACAAAATCAATAAAATGAAATTGTATTTCTTCTATATTTTGTCTTCCTCTTTTTAAAAGTGCAACTAACCAAGTGACAAACTAACACATCAATATCACTTTCTAATATATATTTTGAAAATAGACCTAGTTTAATATCAGATTACCTTTAAAAAGTGGATCTGACCAAATATATATTTTATATGTTATATTTCCAACACAAAGATACTAGTAAATTATATTAAAAATAATCAAAAATATATACTATAAAAAACTTAAGAAAATTTTGGAAGCTCTATTTACATTAAATATAATGATTAGTAATAGGCTCATGTGCAACTATTGATTTGCAAGCTATTATCAATTGAAAATAAAATCAGTATGTCAAATAAATTATCTGGATTCCCATGATCATTGCAGCATTATATACAATAGCTGTGATGTGGAAATCAGCCTAGCTTTCCATTAACAGAAGTGCGCATTTAAAAATGTGGTGTATACAAAAATTGGAATGTTATTCAGCAATAAAAATGAATGAACTATCAGTTGAAACATTGATGAGTCTGGAAGGCATTATGCTAAGTGAAAAAAACCAAGCAGAGAAAGATAAATATACCATGTTCTTACTCATATGTGGGAGTAAAATTTTTAATCTCACAGAAATACCAAATAATAGAGGTCACTGGAAAGTGCATGGGGAGGGTAAATATAATATTGAAAACAGGTATCAAAATACATTTAATAGGAATAACTTCTAGTGTTCTCTAGCACCTTATGGTGAATATAGTTAACTATTTAGTATATATTTCAAAACCAGGAACAGAGAGTTTTGAATGTTGTCAACACAAAGAAATGATAAATATTTAAAGTGATGGAAATGTTCCTTACCTTGATTTGATCATTATGTATTGTGTATACAGTAATATCAGAGTCTACCCCATAAATATATACAATTATTATGTGTCAGATAAAATTTTAAAAGTGAGTTGAAAATATTAAAAGAAATTTTTCTGATATAAGTATCCTAAAATATTTTCTCATGAATACATTGAATATATAATAAATGTCACTTCTTTAGGAAGAAAACTTTGATATTCACAACATAGTGGAATTTATTCTGGTGCTTGCACTTATTTAACTTTAAACTTTTAGTTGTATAACACTGGTGATTTAGAACACTATTAAATGCTGTCACATAATTGAGGAATACTTGGCTATGTGTTAATATGTTCATCAAAATATTGTTATATGAATAATGGTATTTATATGTTCACCTCCCAATTAGAAAACCAAGTTGTGTGTGGTTAATTTGGAACATTTACATACAAAATGATTAAAGTGTCTAGATGGATCAATACTGGATAAAATTTATTCTACCCCTTTTGAAGTTAGGGAATTTTATAGTGCTTATTTTATGAAGGCATTAAAAGTCTCAGAATTCTTAATTTTCTCATATTTTGCTATATTCTTCTGATTCTCAGCATCTATAATGCAAACCCATTTTATGTGAAAGGACTCCTACAATAGGGACACATTGTTTATGGTGGATGAAATTAGAAATCATGGAAAAAGAGAATTAGAAAAATTATTTTTCTAGTCCCTCATGTGTCAAAAAATGTGAGTGGTGTAATTATAAATACCCTATTTGAAAATATTAAATTATTTAAGGGGGTAGCAATTAATATTCTTGATGATTTCTGTTGATATGTTTTATTATCAGTTTGTGTGTTTTGCATACATTGTGTGTTTACATGTTCATGAGTGTAACAAGATGAAAACATCCCCTCACAATCTTAGAAGTCATGTTAATTATCTGTGCACAATTCCCAAAATGCCTAAAAACAAATCACCATATATTTTCCAAGTCTAGATTACATATTATGGCAATTTTCATTGATAAGAAGAATGCTGATGGAGAGATTAATACAGGCTTTATGCTTTTTCACTAATGACCAGATGACACATACATGCTCTCTCCTTAACCTAGAGAGTAAAGAAGAGGCAATACTAGTGTAACAACAGTTGAGTAAAATAATGTTAGGTTTATTATATTTGCTAATTCTAATAACTTTTTCACAAATATGAATTAAAAATTTTACATTATGTAGTTACTATGATAAAGATAAAACGATTTCTCTATATTTATTAGACTAAGTTATTTAGTTTTAAAATATGGTTTAACATCCCCTTATAGAACTTCATTCATATATTTTTTCAGAGCAACTTAGTAAAACTTTATCAAAATCAAGTCTCAGATACATTCTTGCAAATCTACTCTTAACGAGATTTGTTTATATTCTGTCTCAGATGAATTTTTCTTGATATGCTATTATAACTAAATGAAAGTCTATGCTATGCAAACAATCCTGATTGAGGTTTGACACTAATATTTGCCCTACTTTTAGATCTACAAGATTAAAAAAAATGCAGTCATTCAGAACTCATGTTGTGCAAAACCTAATTGGAACTTGAAACTCAGGATGAAAATTGTGTTCTCTCAAATTAGCTTTCACTGGGTTTCATTGTGTTTTGAAGATTGAAAAACGGCACCATATGTTTCTTATTGCTTTAGACAACTTTTCAAATAATGCTGTTTCAAATTATTTATGCTCAGTTTATGCTCACATATTTTGAAATTTAAACTTGCAAGAGATTGTATTTAAAAATAAATACAAGTCACAAGCAGGGTATATAATATTTGATATCAAACACTGAAGACTTGAGGTCAAAATTACCTTTAAATTAAAGTAGAATTTCTTACACATAAATCCAGGAAGGCTATAGAATCTGAAGTATTGGCAAGATCTGCTGTTTAAAAGTTACATGCTGCAGAGCATGGTAATGCATGCCTGTAATCCAGTGGCTCCAGAGGCTAAGGCAAGAGGATTTTTGAGTTCAAGCCAACCTCAACAACTAAGCAAGGCCCTAAGTAACTTAGCAAGACCCTGCCTCTACAAAAAATATTTTTAAAAGGGCTGGAGATGTTGCTCAGCGGTTAAGTACCCCAGGGGTAATTCCCAGGTATCAAAAATAAAAAATTACATGTTTTTTTATATAAAGTAAGTTATAAATTGTTATTCTTATTGTCACCTGAGGAAGCTTAGATTTAAAGAAGTTAAGTAGACTATGATTATATTAAATATCAATATATTTTAATAGTAATGCCTCGGTTTAAAATTCTTTTATTTTCTTTTCTACTCTAGGCCAACATTTTCAACATGATGTTGAGAAAGTCATTAATATTTGTGAAAACTACCTTAAATCTATCAATGGATTTTAGGTGAAACTATTTTAAATTATTAGTTATGTATTTCAAACACAAATAAGGATTTTGGCTTTAACTTAGTAGAATTCATGTAGCAAAGCTTGATGCCAGAAAAGTCAGGCACTAAATCATTGGTTCATGTGTTGATAACAAGAAATGTGCATTCTACAGATGTTAGAGAAAATGTTCTATTGATGTTTGTTATGTCCAATTTTTCTAGAGTATAATAGGGTATAATGTAACTATATTGTTTTCTTGTTGATTTTCTTTCTGAATGATCTGTCCATTGCTAAAAATTAGGTGTTAAAGACCCCAAATATTGTTGACATTAACAAATTGGAATCTACTTCTCTCTTTATTTATACTAGCATCCAGTTTGTGTATTTGTATTCTCCATTATTGTGTGTGTGTATATATATATAGAGAGAGAATTATTATTTTCTTTGGCTGAATTTACCCCTTTTTCATTATATAGTGGCCACCCTTCTCTGTTTTTTTCATTTGCAAATTTACTGTTTATATTTATTATGCACATAGATTTAATAATCACATAATATTTGTAATGTAAAACAAGTGCTTGCACTCTGTCTGCAATTTCCTTACTTAAGAGAAAACCCCTTGGATTTTTTCAGTAGGTATGTTTGATATTTGACTCCATACTTTTAAATAATAGTCCTTATTAACTTTCCAGGTTTATTTACTGCCATTTTCTTATAATTATGAAAAGTCAATATTAAGTTTTTATATCAGCATGAAAATTATGATTTTGTATGTATTATTCACTGTCAAAGCACGTTACGCACTGTACTTTTGTTTCTTTTATCAATATTTTGTTAACTGGAGTTACCTTTTTGCCCCTATCTGTTTAGATTTTTCACATCTGTGGCAAAGACTTCTCGCACTCTCCAAAACTCAGAAAAAATGTCTGTGTTCAACTTTATACACTTTTAAGATTATGAATCAGTTTCTTTTTTTCTCTAAAGGTATCTCTTCCTGGTGCCTTCTGTCTTCCTGCCCCAATTAGGACTTGTTGATCTCTAGATCTGCTGCATAAATGTAACTCAGAAACTTCCTTTTAGCATAATATTAAGAGTTCCTCTCTCCTGTATTCATTTCCTGGTTTTTTGGGTCTCATGTCTTCTCCTTTCTAGGTTTAGTTCTTAATTTTAGTGAAGGATTTCTCCACTGCTTTCTAAGAAAGAGTACATGGAATATACATGTCCGGTTATTATATGTTTTAAGATGTGTTTATTTTAAACTTACATTTTTTTATTTTTTTATTTTTAATTTTTTATTGTAAACAAATGGGATACATGTTGTTTCTCTGTTTGTACATAGCGTAAAGGCATACCATTTGTGTAATCATAAATTTACATAGGGTAATATTGTTTGATTCATTCTGTTAGTTTTTCCATTCCCCCCACCCCTCCCACCCATCTTTTCCCTCTATACAGTACTTCCTTCCTCCATTCTTGCCTAACACTAACCCTAACCCTAACCAAAACACTAACCCCTCCCACCCCCCATTATGTGTAAAAATCCGCTTCTCAGCGAGATCACTCATCCTTTGGTTTTTGAGATTGACTTATCTCACTTACCATGATATTCTCCAATTTCATCCATTTGCCTGCAAATGCCATAATTTTATCATTCTTTATGGCTGAGTAATATTCCATTGTATATATATACCACAGTTTCTTTACCATTCATCAATTGAAGGACATCTAGGTTGGTTCTACAATCTGGTTATTGTGAATTGAGCAGCTATGAATATTGATGTGGTTGTATCTCTGCAGTATGTGATTTTAAGTCCTTTGGGTATAGGCTGAGGAGTGGGATAGCTGGGTCAAATGGTAGTTCCATTCCAAGTTTTCTAAGGAATCTCCATACTGCTTTCCAGAGTGGCTGCACTAATTTGCAACCCCACCAGCAATGTATGAGTGTACCTTTTCCCCCACATCCTCGCCAACACCTATTGTTGCTTGTGTTCTTGATAATCGCCATTCTAATTGGACTGAGATGGAATCTTAGGGTAGTTTTGATTTGCATTTCTCTTATTACTAGAGATGTTCAACATTTTTTCATATATCTGTTGATTGCTTGTAGATCTTCAATGTGAAGTGTCTGTTCATTTTCTTAGCCCATTTGTTGATTGCATTATTTGTATTCTTGGTGTAGAGTTTTTTGAGTTCTTTATATACTCTGGATATTAGTGCTTTATGTGAAGTATCAGTGGCAAAGATTTTCTCCCACTCTGTAGGCTCTCTCGTCACATTACTGATAATTTCCTTTGCTGAGAGAAAGTAAAACTAAAAGTTTGAATCTATCCCAGTTGTTGATTCTTGCTTTTATTTCTTGTGCTATGGGAGTCCTGTTAAGGAAGTCTGATCCTAGGCCGACATGTTGAAGATTTGGACCTACTTTTTCATCTGTAAGATGAAGGGTGTCTGGTCTGAATCCTAGGTCCTGGATGCATTTTGAGTTGAGTTTTGTGCAGGGTGAGTGATAGGGGTATAATTTCATTCTGTTGCATATGGATTTCCAGTTTTCCCAGCACCATTTGTTGAACAGGCTATCTTTTCTCCATTGCATATTTTTGGCACCTTTGTCTAGTATGAGAAAATTGTATTTATTTGAGTTTGTGTCCGTGTCCTCTATTCTGTACCATTGATCCACATTTCTATTTTGGTACCAATACCATGCCGTTTTTGTTACTATTGCCTTGTAGTAGAGTTGAAGATCTGGTATTTCGATAATCCCTGCTTCACTCTTTCTGCTAAGGATTGCTTTATCTCTTCTGGGTTTCTTCTTCTTCCAGATGATTTTCATAATTGCTTGCTCTATTTCTGTAAGGTACATCACTGGGATTTTAATTGGAATTGCATTGAATCTGTATGGTACTTTTGGTAGTATGGCCATTTTGACAATATTAGTTCTGCCTATCCAAGATCATGGGAGATCTTCCCATCTTCTAAGGTGTTCTTGAATTTCTTTCTTTAGTGTTCTGTAGTTCTCATTCTAGAGGTCATTCACCTCTTTTTTTTATTGTTTCCCAAGTATTTTATTTTTTCAAGGCAATTGTGAATGGGGTAGTTTTCCTAACTTCTCTTTCTGAAAATTCATCATTTATGTATAAAAATGCATTGGATTAATGAGTTTTGATCTTATTATATCCTGCTACTTTATCAAATTCATTTATGAGTTCTAAAAGTGTTCTGGTGGAATTTTCTGGTTCCTCTAAATATATAATCATGTCATCAGCAAATAGGCATAGTTTGAGTTCTTCTTTTCCTTTTCGCATCCCTTTAATTTCTTTCATCTGTCTAATTGCTCTGGCTAAAGTTTCAAGGACAATGTTGAATAGAAGTACTGAAAGAGAGTATTCCTGCCTTGTTCCAGTTTTTAGGGGGAATGCTTTCATTTTTTCACCATTTAGAATGATATTGGCCATGGACTTAGCATAGATTGCCATTACAATATTAAGGAATGTTCCCACTATCCCTATTTTTTCTAGTGTTTTGAGCATGAAGGTATGCTGTATTTTATCAAATGCTTTTTCTGCATCTATCGAAATAATCATGTCATTCTTAACTTTAAGTCAATTGATATGGTGAATGACATTTATTGATTTCTGGATGTTGAACCAACCTTGCATCCCTGAGATAAAACCCACTTGATCATGGTGCACTATCTTTTTAATATATTTTTGTATGTGATTTGCTAAAATTTTGTTGAGAATGTTTGCGTCAATGTTCATTAAGGATATTGGTCTGAAATTTTCTTTCCTCAATGTGTCTCTATCTGGCTTAGGTATCAGGGTGATATTGGCTTCATAGAATGAGTTTGGGAGGGTTCCCTCCTCTTCTATTTTATGGAATACTTTGAGGAGTATTGGAATGAGCTCTTCTTTAAAGGCTTTGTAAAACTCGGCTGAGAACCCATCTGGTCCTGGACTTTTCTTTGTTGATAGGCTTTTGATGACCTCTTCTATTTCATTGCTTGAAATTGATTTATTTAATTATGTATGTCCTAGTGGTTCAGATTAGGTAATTCATATGTCTCTAGAAACTTGTTGATATCTTCGAGGTTTTCTGTTTTGTTCGAGTATAGATTTTCAAAATAGATTCTAATTATGTTTTGTATTTCACTCTTGTCTGTAGTGATATTTCCTTGTTCATTCCGAATTTTAGGAATTTGAGTTTTCTCTATCTTTCTCTTTGTTAGTGTTGCTAAGGTTTTATCAATTTTGTTTATTTTTTCAAAGAATCAGCTCTTTATTTTGTTAATTTTTTTGATTGCTTCTTTCGTTTCAATATCATTGATTTTAGCTCTGATTTTAACTATTTCCAGTCTTCTACTACTTTTGGTGTTGGTCTGCTCTTCTTTTTCTAGGGCTTTTAGCTGTAGTGTTAAGTCGTTTATTTGTTGATTTTTTCTTCTTTTGTTGAATGTGCTCCATGAAATGAATCTTCCTTTTAGTACTGCTTTCATAGTGTCCCAGAGATTTTGATATGATGTGTCTTTGTTCCAGTTTACTACTAAGAATTTTTTTATTTCCCCCCTGATGTCTTCTGTTATCCATTCATCATATAATAGCATATTATTTAATCTCCAGGTATTGGAGAAGTTTCTGTTTTTTATTCTGTCATTTATTTCTAATTTCAATCCATTATGATCTGATAGAATACAAGGTAGTATCTCTATCTTCTTGTATTTGCTAACAGTAGCTTTGTGGCATAAAATACGGTCTGTGTTAAAGAAGGATCCATGTGCTGCTGAGAAGAAAGTGTATTCATTCTTTGTTGGATGGTATATTCTATATATTTTGGTTAAGTCTAAATTTATGATCGTGTTATTTTGATCTATGGTTTCTTTATTCAATTTTTGTTTGGAAGATCTATCCAGTGGTGAGAGAGTTGTGTTAAAATCGCCTACTTTTATTGTGTTGTGGTCTATTTGATTTCTCGAATTGAGAAGGATTTGTTTGACGTACGTGGATGAGCCAATGTTCAGGGCATAGATATTTATGATTGTTATGTCTTGCTGATTTATGGTTCCCTTAAGCAGTATGTAATGTTCTTCTTTACCCTTCTGACTAGTTTTGGCTTGAAGTCCACATTATCTGAAATGAGGATGGATACTCCAGCTTTTTTGCTGTGTCCGTGTGCATAGTATGTTTTTTCCCATCCTTTCACCTTTAGTCTATGGGTATCTCTTTCTATGAGATGAGTCTCTTGCAGGCAGCATATTATTGGATTTTTCTTTTTAATCCAATCTGCCAGTCTATGTCTTTTGATTGATGAGTTCAGGCCATTAACATTCAGTGTTATGATTGTGATGTGATTTGTATTCCCAGTCATTTGACTCATTTTTGTTTTTTGACATGATTTGGTTTCTCCTTTATTTGGCTATTCCTTTAGGCTAGTTCCTCCCGTTGCTGATTTGCTTCTTTGTTTTTCATATCTTCCTCATGGAATATTTTGCTGAGGATGTTCTGTAATGCCCACTTTCTTTTTGTAAATTTTTTTAGCTTTTGTTTATCGTGGAAGGATTTT
Organism: Sciurus carolinensis; assembly: GCF_902686445.1. Taxonomy (NCBI): domain Eukaryota; kingdom Metazoa; phylum Chordata; class Mammalia; order Rodentia; family Sciuridae; genus Sciurus; species Sciurus carolinensis. The sequence goes on along the minus strand of NC_062232.1, from coordinate 73,065,898 downwards.
ATTTCGTTGTCAAATCTGAAAGTAGGTTTTGCTGGGTATAAGATTCTTGGTTGGCATCCGTTTTCTTTCAGGGCTTGGTAAATGTTGTTCCAGGCCCTTCTAGCTTTTAGGGTCTGGATTGAAAAATCTGCTGATTTTCTTATTGGTTTCCCCCTGAATGTAATTTGATTCTTTTCTATCACAGCCTTTAAAATTCTGTCTTTATTTTGTATGTTAGGTATTTTCATAATAATGTGCCTTGGTGTGGATCTGTTGTAATTTTGTATATTTGGAGTCCTATAAACCTCTTGTACCTGGTTTTCCATTTCATTCTTCAGATCTGGGAAATTTTATGATATTATTTCATTGAATAGATTGTTCATTCCTTTGGTTTGTTTCTCTAAGCCTTCCTCAATCCCAATAATTCTTAAGTTTGGCCTTTTTATGATATCCTATAATTCCTGTAGATTCTGTTCATGATTTCTTACCATCTTCTCTCTTTGGTCAACTTTGTTTTAAAGATTAAATATTTTGTCTTCAATGTCTGAGGTTCTGTCTTCCAGGTGTTCTATCCTATTGGTTATGCTTTCTATGGAGTTTTTAATTTGGTTTATTGTTTCCTTCATTTCAAGGATTTCTGTTTTTGTTTTTTTTCTATATCTCTAACTGTTTATTGAAATTATCTTTTCTTCCTGTATTTGCTCTTTGAACTATTGATTGGTGCGATCATTTCATGCCTGCATTTGCTCTTTCATCTCTTCCTTCAATGCCTGCATTTGCTTTTTCATCTCCTCGTTTGCTTCCCTGATTGTTTTAATTTTGTACGTTCTGAACTCCCTTTCTGACATTTCTTCTACTGTGCTGTCATTGGTTTTTATTGATATAGTCTCTAGGTTTGTTTGGGACATTTTCTTCCCTTGTTTTCTCATATTGATCACATATCAGTGGGACTTTGAGGTATTGCAGATTTCCTCTTTGGCTTATAGTGTCCCTGTAGATTTCCAGTATATCACCTCTCAGCCTTCAGTAGCTTGATGTCTTGGAGGAACTTGATAATGCAGTGCTTCCGAAGAAAGTTGCCCCTAGTACGCTACTGGGTCCAGGGCTGGGGGCTGGTTCTGCATGGAAATCCTCTCACTGGGCGGGCCTGCTCCTAGAAGCTGGATATAGACAGGGCCTGTCCCCACCTATGGGAACCAGGCTGCTCGGGGAAAGCCTCTCCCTGTCCTGCCTTGATCCTGAAGCTGCCTGCGGGTCGGGGCCCGCCAGTGGGTTCAGGGCTTGGGGTTGGGTCTCTGCGGAAAAGCTCTCACTGGATGGGCCTGCTCCAAGAAGCTGACTGTGGATCACGCCTGCCGCCAGAGGGAGCAGGGCTGCTTGGGGAAGATTCTCGCTGCCCTGCCCTGCTCTGAGAAGCTGCTCACTCTCCGGGCCTGTCCCCCGGTCCAAGCTTCACCTGGTGGGAGAGACTCACCCCACGGCTCTATTATTGGTCCGAGTCCCTTCCTGAATCCTGAGTTCTGGAGCCATGGGAGATGCAGTCACCCTCTAGTCTGCCATCTTGGATCTCCAATATATAGGTTCTTAATACAGCCATGTTCAGTGTTGTTTTCTTGCTTTATTTTAGTTCCTTTTATTTTTCTCACTCTCTCATGGTCTACCTTTGTGTTTAAGTGATTTACTATAATGCAGTCTTTTGATTTCCTGCTTATGAAGTTTGTATTTTCTATCGTACATTTCTGCTTTGAACTTCCCATACAGCTTACAAGAAACATTTTTGGATTACAACAGGCTGTGTTGCAATGAGATAAATTATCTGACAGTGCTCAAATATTTTCTTCTTTATTTCTCTCCCAAAGTTCCCATGAATTTTCATCTTTACTTTTATCTTTTTTTTTCTGTTTTCTCTTCCAACTGTGTAATTTCACATAACCTAAAGATCATTCATTTTTTTTCTTTTGTTTCCTCTATACTGCTATTGAGGCTTTCTATCACTTTTTTAGTTTTTCTCATCATATGTTTCAGTGCACGATTTTGATTGATTTTTTAAAAAGTCACTTCCACCTCTGTATTAAGTTTTTCAGTTATAGTATTGAATCATTTATCTGTGTTTTCTTGAAACTCATTGAGTTTCCTTAAAACAGATATTTTAAATTCTTCATCCAGGATACTTCCTGTTCTTGTTATTGTATTTGTTGGTTTTATGTGATGCCATGTTTTCCAAAAAGAATGCTTAAAAGCATCAAACATTATCTAGTCATTAAAAGATTATTTATTCCAATCACTGTAATCTGGACTCACTTGTGTATTTAATTTTGGGATTTCTAAACAGATTTTTATTTTATTTGAGCCCATAGCCACTTCTAACATTTCAGCTCTGGATGGCACTGAGGTACAGATTTTTCATGAGTCTGTTGGTGTATTCTCACTGTTTCAGTACTATGGGAAAATTCAAACCCAGGTTTACTCCAAATCCACCATTGTTCTATTTTTGTTTTTTACAAAGAGATAGCAGGGTACCCAGAAAGAATATTTTGTCCCCATAGCCCTTTCCCAGTGACTGGGGTAGGCCCAGGTACCTCAAATGTAGTTATTAGACTGTGGTCAAGGACTACAGGATTATGCCTAGACCTGCCTGGTCTGAGTTGGCCCAGTTTCTCATTTAACACCTATAATTGCTAACACTGGCAAGGTGTGTCAGCATTCAGATGATACTAACTGGAGTAGAATTCCTATAGACTGAGCACTTGCATCTTCCCCTGGCACCGAAGCTGTTCCAGGTTCTCCATCGTCAGGTAGGCTTAGGTGTGTAGTCCACAAGTTTATGCTTGACATTGGGTTTCACAGTCCCAGCCCTAAGTTCCAGGGAAAAGTCTCATGCTTATTATCCTGTTCTACACAAGTGAATGGATATTGTACTATACTGTGTGTCCCAGGTTGAGGTAGTATGGACAAAGGCAGTTCCTTGGCCACCTGGCTTGATACTAAGTTGGGTCACACCTGAATTTCACAGCTATAAAATTCTGCACAGTCCTAAGGGCTCACCAAGGTCCAGAACACAGTTGACATTTATAAAAGTAAAAACACAAATCTGTCCCACAGAAGTATAACTCTGTAATGTGCAGTCCTGCCTGTGAACACTGACCTGGCAATAGTTGTGTTGCTTAAGTTTGGGGGAACACATGGAGAAGGCAGTGTCTTCTCTACAAATTTGATAGATCTTTATTTTATTTGTTTATTTGTATGTGGTGCTAAGAATTGAACCTAGTGCCTCACACATGCCAGGCAAGTGCTCTGCCACTGAGGTACAACTCCAGTCCCTTCTCTACCAATTGTAATGCTAAGTTGGGTTACTTATGTCTGATCACCAGGAAGATCTGCACAGTTTCAGAAGGGGGTATATGTGATCCTGACCCACCTCAATGCTGTCTATAATACAAGCTGAAACTTGAGCCTGTCTTATCAGTACATAGGACTCTGCTGGATGCTATGCCTAGTATCTGTGTCTGTGAGCTCTTACCTGACCTGTACAGGGCCTCTGCTTTTTACCTATTGCTGAATCTAATTGCATTGGTCCTGGCTCTAAGTTATAAGAGAAAGACTTGTACTAGCTATGATGCTCTGCTCTCCACTGGATGGAGTCTTGGTCGTAATTCTATGGCCTGAGTTTGGAGGAGAGGTGGTGGAGTGGCACTTTTTGCCGCTTGGCTAAAAGTGTTCCAGCAGCTCAGTCCAGAGTATTGTCCTAGAAACAGGGATCATCAGACTCTGCTTGGCACCATTCATGACAAGTCTGACATTAAGACTAAACTAAAAGCCCAAATTCAGTTTCCCCTTCCTATTTGAACCAGGTGGCATAATCTCTAAGCTTTGTTTCTTTGTGTGTGTGTGTGTGGTGCTGGGGATTAGAACCCAGGGCCTTGTGCAAAAATGTGAGGCAAGCACTTCACCAACTGAGGTATATCCCCAGCCCTCTAAGTTTTAATACTTGGAGTTGGGGGAGGGTTGACAGGGGAACTCCTTTTCACCTGTCTTCTTCCATACATTTTAAATTTTTGTCATACTATAAGCAGGTAGTGCTTTGATTTAATCCATGTGTCTAAAGAGTTCTTTAGCTTTAGTGAAGGTAGTTTGGTTCATTTATAGCTATGAAATTAGTATGTCTGTAGGGAAAGACTTGCCAGAAGATATTAGTTGTCATCTTGCTTCACCCTTTAAAATGTTCTTTACATGTTAGAATAGTTTCTGAGTCATACCTCACATCAAGAAAAATAAATTAGGCAAGTGAAGTAAAGAATAAATAATTATTCTGAATATGCTGATGAACAGAGTTTGAAAGAAACAGGGACAGAATATTTCCCATGATAATTAATCATTTATTTTATTAATATCAATTTTTTTGAAAATTTGGTGACAGTGAAGTTAATCAAACATAAAGCTTATGTCAAATTCATTAAATCTTAGAAAAGAATGGTTGATTGAGTTTAGGTGAAAAATTAGGCAATTATAAGAAGTAAATTTTATTTGTATATCATTTATTAGAGTGCTTAAGAATATGCTATATAAAAGCATTTTTAAAATTTTATTAAGACAGCAACCAAATATTGCTGAATATATAAAAACATGACACAATTTCATATTTGTCATTTTTGTTTTGAAAATCTGCATCATAATTTCACTGTATGTGCTTATATTTTTATAAATAGAATACCAGATTAAAAGTTAATATTCCTACTGAAGGAATAGTTTTATTTTAGAAAACAATCTAGACAATGCTATTTTGGAAAATATCAACATGACATCTAAATCTGGATATAATATTGGATATCTTGACTTTGTCTGAAACAAGTTTGAAGATAAATCTGACTTAAATTACCCAATATATAGCATAGCTAAAACTAAATATAAAAATAAGAGGCTAAATGAAAGTCATATGTGCTCACTTCATTTGTGTCCTACCATGTTTCTTGAACTATACATTCTATAGTTTGTCAGTGATTCATAAATAGTAGCCAAAATCAAAATAAAGTCTTAAAAGAATCAACAAAAAAAGTGAATCTGGAGAAGCAAAAAGCATGCAAAAAATAAATTTTAAAAAGTAGAATATAAAAAATGAATTCAGATACTTTAGTGAATCATTTTAATGGCAGTATCTCTATAATATGATGTACCACATATACACACATATATGGTACCTCAAATCTAATTATTCATACTGCAATTTGTGTTAAATTACAAATGTGTGTGTGCGTGTCTGTGTGTGTGTGTGTGTGTGTGTATCTATACTCTGGAGATTGAATACAAAACTTGGTGCATGCTAAGAATATGTTCTAACTCAGTGCTATTCCTTAAGAATTTTGAACATTCCAAGAGTTTCTGATAGGTAATGAATTTCGTAGGTTTGTTAAGATTTATTTATGTACCAAATGCAATCTGATTTTCTCCTGTTACAGTTAAGGTAAAAAGAGAAATCAGAGCATATAAACCTAACTTGGCTTGTTTTGGACAAACAAGGTAAAGACCCACCACACAATTCCAAGACACTACTTACCAAGAAACTAATGTGCTCTTTGTAGTAAAAAAATATATATTTGTATAAAGTAATTTCAACTGTGAAATTTCTATGTGATTGGAATATTTCCACTACAAATACATGCTTATAAAAATGCTTTCAGTTTCAAGTTCTTTAAGTTTTCTGTTGTGTCAAACATGGTTGTCCAAAGATTTTCCTATATCAGATGCTATCGGATTTATAATTGTTTGAGCAATTCCATTACTATTCTTCCAGCTACAGATGATTAGTTATCTCCTTACTTTCAACAACAAATTAAGTTTTGATCTATAAAAATAAAACTTCCTTTTGCACATGAAATAAAATAATGTAAACCTTTACAGGTTTTGGATTAGTTTATATGCTACTGTTACAAAATTGTTTGAAATTAGAACATATATTTTGACTGTGTATATATTTACTTAAATTGATTCTTAAGCAGGTAATAATTTCTGTATGAAAAATTGAAATTTAACATTATCCCAATTCATTAAAGGGTCTTATATTAGCAAGAAGTTTTTTATAAAACTAAATGAAAATTGTATAAAAACATTTGCAGGAGTTTGAATTTGTGCATTCCTGTTTCAAAATATTACGTAGAACAGGAATCCAAGAATAACATCCATAATATTGTGTAATTTGACTTGAGTCATTTTTAGAACAAGAATTTGTTTGCATGGTCAAAATAATATATTTTTAAAACATAATACATATCCATATGTTTATATGTAACAAAGATAAAATATAAAATTCCCCTCAATTTTTCTTTTTTAAACAATTTTTAATAGGTTGGGCTTTTTGTTCTTTTTAGATATACATGACAGTCAAGTGTATTTTGACATGATACATACATGGTGTGTAACTAATTCTAATTAAGATACCATTCTTGTGGTTGTACATAGTATGGAGTTTCACTAGTCATGTATGCATATGTGAACATAGAAAAGTAATGTATTTCTTCTAATGTCTTGAATTTTCCTGACTACCCTCCCTTCCCTTCATTCCTCTTTGTTGGTTTGAGTGAACTTCCATTATTCTTTCTTCTTATTGTGTGTTAGCATCCGCATATCAGAAAGAACCCTTGGCCTTTGGTTTTTTGGGACTGACTTATATCACTTAGCATGATATTCTCCAGTTCTATCCACTGGACAATACCATCAAATGCCATCAATTCATTCTTCTTTATTGCTGAGAAATACTCCATTTGTATATATACCATATTTCTTTATCCACTCATCTGTTGAAAGGTACCTAGGTTGGTTCCATAGCTTAACTATTGCGAATTGATACTGTAAACATTGATGCGTCTGCATCACTTTAGTATGCTGACTTTAAGTCCTCTGGGTATATACCAAGGAGTGGGATAACTGTATCAAATGGTGGTTCCCTTCCAGGTTTTCTCAGGAGTCTTCACACTGCTCTCCAAAGGGGTTACACCAATTCTCAGTCCTACTAGCAATGTATGAGTGAACCTCTTTCCCTACATCCTTATCAACATGTATTGTTTCTTGTATTCATGATAATTGCCATTCTGACTGAGTAAAATGGAAACTCAGGTTAGTTTTAATTTGCATTTCCAAAATAGCTAGAGATGTTGAACAGTTTTTCATATATTTGTTGACCATTTATAGTTCTTCTGTAAACAGCCTATTATTTCTGTTGTTTTAATCGTGAATGGATGCTATATTTTGTCAAATGCTTTTTCTGCATCTACTGAGATAATTATGTGATTTTTGTCTTTAAATTTATTGATGGGGTAAACTATGTTTTTTGATTTCCTTAGGTTGAACAAACCTTATATACCTGGGAAGAAACCCACTTGGTCATGGTGCAGTAGTTTTAAATGAGTTTTTGTATGCGTGTAAGATAATAATGTCTGATTCATTTCACTATTCTTCCTACCTGGTTACCCCTCTCCTCCCTGAACTTCCATCTGTCTAATCTGAAGGACCTCTATTTTTCCCTAGCTCCCTCCCCCTTATTGTGAGTTAGCATCCAACTATCAGAGAAAACATTCAGCCTTTGGTTTTTTTTTTTTTTTTTATTAATTTATTGTGTTGTCTTCTCACTTTCTTCATGGTATCCTTTTTTTTTTGTAAAAAAATGGGATACTTGTTGTTTCTCTGTTTGTATATAGAGTAAAGGCATACCATTTGTGTAATCACAAATTTATATAGGGTGATGTTGGTTGATTCATTGTTATTTTTCCCTTCCCCCCACCCCTCCCATCCCTCTTTTCCCTCTATACAGTCCTTCCTTCCCCCATTATTGCCCCCCTCCCTAACCGTCACTCTAACCCTAAAACTAACCCCTCCCATGCCCCATTATGTATCATCATCCACTTATCAGCGAGATCATTCTTCCTTTGGTTTTTTGAGATTGGCTTATCTCACTTAGCATGATATTCTCCAATTTCATCCATTTGCCTGCAAATGCCATAATTTTATCATTCTTTATGGCTGATTAATATTCCATTGTATATATATGCCACAGTTTCTTTATCCATTCATCAACTGAAGGGCATCTAGGTTGGTTCCACAATCTAGCTATGGTGAATTGAGCAGCAATGAACATTGATGTGGCTGTATCTCTGTAGTATGCTGATTGTAAGTCCTTTGGGTATAGGCCAAGGAGTGGGATAGGTGGGTCAAATGGTAGTTCCATTCCAAGTTTTCTAAGGAATCTCTACACTGCCGTCCAGAGTGGATGCACTAATTTGCAACCCCACCAGCAATGTACGAGTGTACCTTTTTCCACACATCCTCGCCAACACCTGTTGTTGCTTGTATTCTTGATAATCACCATTCTGACTGGGGTGAGATGGAATCTTAGGGTGGTTTTGATTTGCATTTCTCTTATTACTAGAGATGTTGAACATTTTTCCATATGTTTGTTGATTGTTTGTAGGTCTTCTTCTGTGAAGTGTCTGTTCATTTCCTTAGACCATTTGTCAATTGGGTTATTTGTAGTCTTGGTGTTGAGTTTTTTGAGTTCTTTATAGATTCTGGAGATTAGTGCTCTATCTGAAGTATGATTGGCAAAGATTTTCCCCACTCTATAGGCTCTTTCTTCACACTGCTGATAGTTTCCTTTGCTGAGAGAAAGCTTTTTAGTTTGAATCTATCCCAGTTATTGATTCTTCTTTTTATTTCTTGTGCTATGGGAGTCCTGTTGAGGAAGTCTGGTCCTAAGCCAACATGTTGAAGATCTGGACCTACTTTTTCTTCTATAAGATGCAGGATCACTGGTCTGACTCCAAGGTCCTTAATCCATTTTGAGTTTAGTTTCATGCACGGTGAGAGATGGGTTTAGTTTCATTCTGTTGCATATGGATTTCCAATTTTCCCAGCACCATTTGTTGAAGAGGCTATCTTTTCTCCAATGCATATTTTTGGCCCCTTTGTCTAGTATGAGAAAATTATATTTATTTGGGTTTGTGTCCATGTCCTCTATTCTGTACCATTGATCTACCTGTCTATTTTGGTACCAATACCATGCCGTTTTTGTTACTGTTGCTTTGTAGTATAGTTGAAGTTCTGGTATTGCAATACCCCCTGCTTCATTTTTCCTGTGAAGGATTGCTTTAGCTATTCTGGGTTTCTTATTCTTCCAGATGAATTTCATGATTGCTTGTTCTATTTCTGTAAGGTATGTCATTGGGATTTTAATTGAAATTGCATTGAATCTGTATAGCACTTTTGGTAGTATGGCCATTTTGACAATATTAATTCTGCCTATCCAGGAACATGGGAGATCTTTCCATCTTCTAAGGTGTTCTTTAATTTCTTTCTTTAGTGTTCTGTAGTTCTCATTGTAGAGGTCTTTCACCTCTTTTGTGAGATTGATTCCCAAGTAGTTTATTTTTTCAAGGCTATTGTGAATGGGGTAGTTTTCCTAATTTCTCTTTCTGAAGATTCATCACTTATGTATAAAAATGCATTAGATTTATGAGCATTGATCTTATATCCCGCTACTTTACTAAATTCAGTTATGATTCTAAGAGTGTTCTGGTGGAATTTCCTGGTTCCTCTAAGTATATAATCATATCATCTGCAAATAGGGATAGTTTGACTTCTTCTTTTCCTATTCGTAACCCTTTAATTTCTTTGGTCTGTCTAATTGCTCTGGCTAGAGTTTCAAGGACGATATTGAATAGGAGTGGTGAGAGAGGGCATCCCTGCCTTGTTCCAGATTTTAGGGGGAATGCTTTCAGTTTTTCACCATTTAGAATGATATTAGCCATGTGCTTAGCATAGATGGCCTTTACAATGTTAAGGAACGTTCCCACTATCCCTATTTTTCTAGTGCTTTGAGCATGAAGGGGTGCTATATTTTATCAAATGCTTTTTCTGCATCTATTGAAATAATCATGTGATTCTTGACTTTAAGTCTGTTGATATGGTGAATTACATTTATTGATTTCCTGATGTTGAACCAACCTTGCATCGCTGGGATGAAACCCACTTGATCATGGTGCACTATCTTTTTAATATGTTTTTGTATGCGATTTGCTAAAATTTTGTTATGAATTTTTGTGTCGATGTTCATAAAGGATATTGATCTGAAATTTTCTTCCCTCGATCTGTCTCGTCTAGTTTGGGTATCAGGGTGATATTGGCTTCATAGAATGAGTTTGGGAGAGTTCCTTCCTCTTCTATTTCAAGGAATACTTTGAAAAGTATTGGAATGAGCTCTTCTTTAAAGGTTTTGTAGAACTTGACTGAGAAACCATCAGGTCCTGGACTTTTCTTTGTTGGTAGGCTTTTGATGACTTCTTCTATTTCATTACTTGAAATGGGTGTATTTAAATTGTGTATGCCCTCCTCGTTTAGTTTAGGTAATTCATACGTCTCTAGAAACTTGTTGATATCTTCGAAATTTTCTATTTTATTGGAGTATAGATTTTCAAAATAGCTTCTAATTATGTTTTGTATTTCAATAGTGTCTGTTGTGATATTTCCTTGTTCATTCCGAATTTTGGTGATTTGGGTTTTCTCTCGTCTTCTCTTTGTTAGTGTGGCTAAAGGTTTATCAATTTTGTTTATTTTTTCGAAAAACCAACTATTTATTTTGTCAATTTTTTGTATTGTTTCTTTTGTTTCAACTTCGTTGATTTCAGCTCTGAGTTTAACTATTACCTGTCTTCTACTACTTTTGGTGTTGGTCTGTTCTTCTTTTTCTAGGGCTTTGAGCTGTAATGTTAGGTCGTTTATTTGTTGACTTTTACTTCTTTTATTGAATGTGCTCCATGAAATAAATTTTCCTGTAAGTACTGCTTTCATAGTGTCCCAGAGATTTTGATATGATGTTTCTTTGTTCTCATTTACCTCTAAGAACTTTTTAATTTCCTTCCTAATATCTTCTGTTATCCATTCATCATATAATAGCATATTGTTTAATCTCCAGGTGTTGGAGTAATTTCTGTTCTTTACTCTTTCATTTATTTCTAATTTCAATCCATTATGATCTGATAAAATACAAGGAAGTGTCTCTATGTTCTTGTATTTGCTACCTTTAGCTTTGTGGCATAATATATGGTCTATTTTAGAGAAGGATCCATGTGCTGCTGAGAAGAAAGTGTATTCACTCTTCGTTGGATGGTATATTCTGTAAATGTCTGTTAAGTCTAAATTATTGATTGTGTTATTGAGTTCTATGGTTTCTTTGTTCAATTTTTGTTTGGACGATCTGTCCAGTGGTGAGAGAGTTGTGTTAAAATCACCTAGTATTATTGTATTATGGTCTACTTGGTTTCTGAGATTGTGAAGAATTTGTTTGACATACATGAGTGAGCCACTGTTTGCGGCATAGATATTTATGATTTTTATGTCTGGCTTATTTATGGTTCCCTTAAGCAGTATGAAATGTCCTTCTTTATCCCTTCTGACTAACTTTGGCTTGAAGTCCACATTATCTGAAATGAGGATGGATACCCCAGCTTTTTTGCTGAATCCATGTGCATGGTATGTTTTTTCCCATCCTTTCACCTTTAGTCTATGTGTATCTCTTTCTATGAGATGAGTCTCTTGCAGGCAACATATTGTTGGATCTTTCTTTTTTATCCAATCTGCCAGTCTATGTCTTTTGATTGATGAATTCAGGCCATTAATATTCAGGGTTATTATTGAGATATGAGTTATATTCCCGGTCATTTGATTCTTTTTATTCATTTATTTGTTTATTTTTGACACAACTTGGTTCCTCTTTATTGAGAGTTCCTTTAGGATAGCTCCTCCCTTTGTTGATTTGCTTCTTTGTTTTTCATCTCTTCTTCATGGAATATTTTGCTGAGAATGTTCTGTAATGCTGGCTTTCTTTTTGTATATTCTTTTAGCTTTTGTTTATCATGGAATGATTTTATTTCATCGTTAAATCTGAAGGTAAGTTTTGCTGGGTATAAGATTCTTGGTTGGCATCCATTTTCTTTTAGGGCTTGAAAAATGTTATTCCAGGCCCTTCTAGCTTTTAAGGTCTGGATTGAAAAATCTGCTGATATCCGTATTGGTTTCCCCCTGAATGTAATTTGGTTCTTTTCACTCACAGCCTTTAAGATTCTGTCTTTATTTTGTATGTTAGGTATTTTCATTATAATGTGCCTTGGTGTGGATCTGTTGTAATTTTCTGTATTTGGAGTCCTATAATCCTCTTGAACTTGATTTTCCATTTCATTCTTCAGATTTGGGAAATTTTCTGAAATTATCTCATTGAATAGATTGTTCATTCCTTTGGTTTGTTTCTCTAAGCCTTCCTCCATCCCAATAATTCTCAAATTTGGCCTTTTCATGATATCCCATAGTTCTTAGAGATTCTGTTCATGATTTCTTACCATCTTCTCTGTTTGTTCCACTTTGTTTTTGAGATTAAATATTTTGTCTTCAATATCTGAGGTTCTGTCTTCCAGGTGTTCTATCCTATTGGTTATGCTTTCTATGGAGTTCTTAATTTGGCTTATTATTTCCTTCATTTCAAGGATTTCTGTTTGTTTTTTTTCAATATCTCTAATTCTTTATTGAAATGGTCTTTTGCTTCCTGTATTTGTTCTTTTAACTGTTGATTGGTGCATTCATTCAATGCCTGCATTTGCTCTTTCATTTCATTGTTTGCTTCCCTTATCATGTTAATTATGTACATTCTGAACTCCCTTTCTGACATTTCTTCTGTCATGTTGTCATTGGATTTTATTGATGTAACATCCAGATTTGTTTGAGGCATTTTCTTCCCTTGTTTCTCATGTCGTTCAGGTATCAGTGGACTGCTGAGATGTTGCAGATTTCCTCTATTGACTTATAGTGTCCCTGAAGATTGCTAGTGTATCCCCTCTTATCCTTCAGTAGCCTGAAGTCTTAGAGGAAGTTGATACTGCAGTGTTCCCCAAGGAAGCTGCCTCTCTAGGGGTGGTGGTCTTCAGATGGGGTATATTCCCTGGTAGTGGGCAGAGGTGCCTCCACTTGTTGACCAATGGTCATCCAAAGGGGAACTAGTCTGCGGGCTGAGGCAAGGCCTGTTTGGGCCTGTGTCTCTGGTTTTACCGTCCTTGTGGGAAAACCTCACCCGGTGGGAAGACTCACCCGATGGGGAGGTCTCGCTGGTCAGTTCCCCTCCTAGAGGTTCCCTTCAGTCCACAACTACCACCTGGGCAGGGCAGCCTTCCCAGGCAACGTTCCCAGGGGCCCGGACCTACCTGGGCCTGGGAGCCTCACCCTTCGCAGACAAGTCTCCTTAAGTTGCCCCTCCTTAGAGAAGCTGCCCGCAGTCCTGGAACCTTTGCTCCGCCCCTCAGCTTGTCTCTGTGTAGCTCTTTCAACAAAGGGTGTCTAGGTCCCCGGACCGGACAGTGCTTTGCACCTAATCGCCTGGCTATGCGACCCCTCCTCTGAGCATCCGCCTGGAGCCTCATACATATGTTCCGAGCCCCAGTGACCCGCCGCCCAGCTCTTCCTCTGGCAGCCGCCAGAGCCCCGGCAGGTTGCTCCGAAACCAAGCGTTGTGCTGCGCGGCCTCCTCTGCAAAGTTCCCCACTTTCCGTGTTCAGTGCTCCAGCGGGGAGAAGGGTATCTTGCCACCTGGGCAAGGCAGCCTTCCCAGGCAACGTTCCCAGGGGCCCGGACCTACCTGGGCCTGGGAGCCTTACCCTTCGCAGATGAGTCTCCTTAGGTTGTCCCTCCTTAGGGAAGCTGCCCGCAGTCCTGGAACCTTCGCTCCGCCCCTCAGCTTGTCTCTGTGTAGCTCTTTCAACAAAGGGCACCTAGGTCCCCGGACCAAACCGTGCTTTGCACCTAATCGCCTGGCTATACGACCCCTCTTCTGAGCAGCCACCTGGAGCCTCGTACATATGTTCCGAGCCCCAGTGACCCGCCGCTCGCCTCTTCTTCCAGGCAGCCACCCGCTGTTCTGTGTGGGCACTTGGAGACCAAGCAACTCACTGCGCACCTCCACCTCCTCAGGACAGCCCCCCCGTTGTTCAGGAGGTCGCTCAGTCCAAATAGCTCACCGCCCAGCTCTTCCTCTGGCAGCCGCCGGAGCCCTGGCAGGTTGCTCCGAAACCAAGTGTTGTGCTGCGCGGCCTCCTCTGCAAAGTTCCCCGCTGTCCGTGTTTACCCCTCCAGCGGGGGGAGAGGTGTCTCATCGGGCAACTCTACTTCACAAAGTTCCCTGCGTTCCGGGGCTACCGCCCCATCCAGGACGCCTCCCCAACGGGAGAGACTCACCCGGCAGCTTTGAGTTGGTCCCAAGTCACTCACTATCTTCTCTTTTGAATCCTGAGTCCTGGAGCAACATGAAATGCAGTCGCCCTGTAGTCTGCCATCTTTGGAGCCAGCCTTTGGTTTTTGAGGATTGACTTATTTCACTTAGCATGATATTCTTCAGCTCCATTCATTTACTGCCAAATGCCATAATTTGATTCTTCTATAAGTCTTAGTAATATTCCATTGCATATACATATACCACATTTTCTTTATCTATTCATTTGTTGAAGAGCACCTAGGTTAGTTGCATAGTTTAGCTATTGTGAGTTGAGCTGCTATAAACATTGATGTGACTGCATCACTGTAGAATGCTGATTTTAACTCCTTTGGGTATACAACAAGGAGTAAGATAGCTGGGTCAAATGGTGATTCCATTCCAAGTTTTCTAGGGAGTCTCCACACTGCCTTCCATAGTAGTTGTACCAATTTGCGGTCCCACCAGCAATGTATGACTGTACCTTTTCCCCCACATCCTCGCCAGCATTTATTGTTGCTCATATTTTTGGTAATTGCCATTCTCACTGCAGCAAGATGAAATCTTGAGTAGTTTTGACTTGCATTTACTTAGTTTCTAGAGATGTTGAACATTTTTTCATGTATTTGTTGATCAATTGTATTTCTTCTCCATTGAAGTGTCTGTTCATTTCCTTAATTCATTTGTTGACAGGGTTATTTGGGTTTTTTTTTTGTGTGTTATTTGAGCTCTTTATATTTCCTGGAGATTAATGCTCTATCTGAGGTGAGAGGGTAAAGATTTTCTATCATTCTGTAGACTCTCTCTCTTCATGTTCATAATTGTTTGCTTTGTTGAGAAGAAGACTTTTAGTTTGAATTCATCCCATTTATTGATTCTTGATTTTATTTCTTGCACTTTCAGAGTCTTGCTAAGGAAGTCAGTTCTTAAGCCAACATGGTGAAAATTCAGGCCTAACTTTTTCTTCTATTAGACACAGGGTCTCTGTTCTAGTGCCTAAGTTCTTGATTCACCTTGAGTTGAGTTTTGTGCAGGGCAAGAGATAAGAAATTAATTTCATTTTGCTATGTATGGATTTCCAGTTTTCCCATCACCATTTTTTGAAGACCCTAACCTATCTCCAGTGAATGCTTTTGGCTCCTTTGTCTAGTATGAGGTAATTGTATTTATGTGGGTTTGTCTCTGTCTTCTATTCTGGATTGATCTGTGAATCTGTTTTGGTGCCAAAATCATGATATTTTTGTTACTGTGGCTCTTTAGTTTTGCTTAATGTCTGGTATTGTGATGCCCCCTGCTTTATTTTTCTTGCTAAGAAATGCTTTGACTATTCTGGGTCTCGTTACAAATAAATTTCAGGATTGCTTTTTCTAGTTCTATGATGAATGTCATTGGAATTTTAGTGGGAATTGCATGAAATCTATATAACACTTCTGGTAGTATGGCCATTATGAAAATGTTAATTCTACCTACCCAACAGCATGGGAGATTTTTCCATCTTCTAAAGTCTTCTTTAATTTCTTTCTTTAGTATTCTGTAATTTTCAATGTAGAGGTCATCAATTTCTAATGTTAGATTAATTCATAAGTATTTTTTTCATTTTTCGAGGCTATTGTGAATGTAGTAGTTTTCTTAACTTCACTTGCAGTGGATTCAACACTGATGTATAAGAAAGCATTTGATTCATGGGTGTCGATTTTATATCCGGCTACTTTGCTGAATTCATTTATTAGTCTAGAAGTTTTCTGATGGAGGTTTTTGGATGTTCTAAATAAAGAATCCTGTCATCAGCAAAGAGTGATAATTTGAGTTCTTTTTTCCTATTTACATCCCTTTAATTTCTTTCTTCTGGCCAATTGCTCTGGCTAGAGTTTCAAGGATGATATTGATTAGAAGTGATGAAAGAGGGTATCCTTGTCCTGTTCCAGTTGTTAGAAGGAATGTTTTCAATTTTTCTCCATTTAGAATGATATTGCCATGGGTTTAGCATAGATAGCTTTTAAATGTTTAGGTATGTTCTTAATATACCTGGTTTTTGTAGTGTTTTGAACATGAATGGGTGCTCTTTTTTGTCAAATACTTTTTCCTCATCTATTTAGGCAATCATATGATTCTTATGTTTAAGTCTATTGATGTGATAAATTGGGTTTATTATTTTTGTATGTTGAACCAACCTTGCATCCTTGGGATGAACTTCAATTGATTGTGGGGTACTATCATTTTAATACACTTTTGGTTGTGATTTGACAGAATTTTATTGAAAAATTTTACATCTATGTTCATCAGGGATACTGGTATGAAGTTTTCATTCCTTTATGTGTCTTTGTGTGGTTTTGGTATCAGGGTGATATTAGCCTCATAGAATGAGTTTGGAAGGGTTCCCTCCTTTTCTATTTCATGGAGTAATTTGAGGAGTATTGGTGTTAATTCTTCTTTGAACATCTTATAGAACTCTGCTAAGAATCTGTGAGTGCTTTTCTCAGTTGGTAGGCTTTAATAGCATGTTCTGTTTCATTGCTTGAAATTGGCCTATTTAAATTGTGTCTGTTCTCCCAATTCAATTTGGGTAAGTCATATGACTAGAAATAAGCTTATGTTTTCATAATTTTCTATTTTACTACAGTAAAATTTTCAAAATAGTTTCTAATTATCTCCTGTATTTCATTGGTTTCCATCACAAATTTTAGTAATTTGACTTTTCTCTCTGTTTCTCTCCATTAGTGTGGCTAAAGGTTTATCAACTTTATTTACTTTTTTCCAAGAACCAACTTCTTATTTTGTCAATTTTTTAATTGTTTCTTTTGTTTCAATTTTTATTGATTTTATCTCTGAATTTATATTTTCCTGTCTTCTGTTGGTCTTGTTTTTTTCTAGTTTTTCTAGGGCTTTGAGATGTAATTTTAGTTCATTTTTTCATTGACTTTCTTTTATTTTAATGAATGAGCTCAATTCAATGAACTTTCATCTTAGCACTGCCTTTACAGTGTCCCAGAAGTTTTGGTATATTGTATCACTGTTCTCATTTACCACTAAGTATTTTTTTTATTTCATCCCTAATTTCTTTTGGTATTCATTCATCATTCAATAATGTATTATTTAGTCTCCAGGTGTTAAAGCAGCTTCAATTTTTTTGTTTTATTATTGATTTCTAATTTGATTACATTATGATTTCATAGAATGTAGGGTATTACCTCTATTTTTTAGTATTTGCTACAAGTTGCTTTGTGGCATAAGATATGGTCTATTCTAGAGAAGGATCCATGTGTTGCTGAGAAAAATATTTGTCATTCATTGATGGATGAAATATTCTATATATGTTCATTAAATCTAAATTATTGATTTTTTTATTTAGTTCTACAGATTGTTTGTTTAGATTTTTGTCTGGAAGATCTATCTAGTATTGAAAGAGGTGTGTTAAAGTCACCCAGTATTATTGTGTTGTGTTCTATTTGACTCTTGGAATTAAGAAGGTTTTTTTTTTTTTTTATGTACAGAGTTCCATTGTTGGGGGCATAAATATTTACAATTGTTATGTGTTGGTGATATATCTTTCCCTTAAGCAGTCTGAAATGTCCTTCTTTCTGATTAACTTTGGCTTGAAGTTCACTTTTTCTGATATGAGGATGAAGCAGGGGTCTGCTTGTTTAAGTGGCCCACATGAGTGACATGTTTTTTCCCATCCTTTTACCTTCAGTCTGTGAATGTTTTTGCCTATGTGGTGAGTCTCTTCAAGACAGTGTATTGTTGTGTCTTGTTTTTTTTTTTTTTTCAATCTGCCAGTCTTTTGATTGATGAGTTTAGGCTATTAATATTCAAGGTTATTATTGAGATGTGATTTGTACTCCCAGTCATTTTGGTTTATTTCTGACTTTTAATAGGAGTTGGTTTCTTCTTTGATTGACTATTCCTTAAGTGTAGTTCCTCCCTTTGTTGGTTTTCTCTTTTTTCTTTTTTTTTTCATTTCATCATCATGAAATATTTTGTTGAGAATGTTCTGTAGTGCAGGATTTCTAGAGTTTGAAATATATTATTCTAGTACCTGCAAGATTTGAAGGTCTAGGCTGAGAAATCAACTGAGATCCGAATTGGTTTCTCCTGTATGTAATCTTGTATTTTTTCTTTTCTGGTCTTTAAAATTCTATCCTTGTTCTTTATTTTAGGCATTTTCATTATAATGTATCTTGTGGGTCTCTTGTAATTGTGTACATTTGGGGTCCTGTAAGCCTCTTGATTTTCCACTTCATTCTTTAGATTTCAGAATTTTTTGATATTATTTCATTGAAAAAATTGTGCATTCCTTTGATTTGTATCTCTGCACCTTCATCTATCCAATAAATCTTAAGTTTTGGTCTTTTCATGTTATCCTATAATTTTTGGATTATCTGTTCATGATTTTTCTCACCATCTTCTCTTTGTAGTTACCTTTATTTTCAAGATTATGTATTTTTCCTTTATTGCCTGATGTACTATCTTCCATGTGATCTAGTCTCTTGGTAATACTTTCTATTGAATTTCTAATTCGATTTATTGATTCCTTAATTTCAAGCATTTCTGCTTGCTTTCTTTTCAGAATCTCTATCTCTTTATTGAAGTGATATTTCTCTTCCTGAAATTTATCTCAGGTTTTACGCCTTATATCATCTTTACATCTTGGATCAGTTCGAATATTGTTATGGTTTGGATGTGAACTGCTCCCCAAAAGCTCATGTGTGAGAAAATGCAAGAAAGTTGGGAGGAGAAATGATTGGATTTTAACAGTCTTAATACCATCAGTGAATTAATCCCCTGATAGGGATTAACTGAGTTGTAAATGAAGTGGTAGAGTGTGACTGGAGGAGGAGGGAATTGGGTCCTAGTTTGTGGGTATATATTTGTATGTGGAAAGTGGAGACTCTCTTGTTTTCTAATCATTATGTGAGCTGTTTCCCTCTGCAAGACTTTTCTGCCATGATATCCTGCCTCACCTCAAGCCCTGAGGAGAAGAGGAGTGGTGTAGGATGTTATGTTTATGAGGAAGGAGGACAGAAGATAGAATTAAAACATTATAAGAAGAATGAAAGAGGAATCAATAGAAGTTGGCTTTTAGAGGGAGAAAAAAAAAGAAAGAGAATCCAGGGAAATAGGGAAGTTAAAGAAAAAAAATATATGCAAAGTAAGAAAAGAAATATAAAGAAAAAGAAAAAACATAAAAATAAAAGAACACACACAAAAAAACTATAATGTACTCAAGATCTCAACTCCATTGGATACTGCATTTGTTGGGATGATCCATTTCAGTTTTTGATCAATCTCACAAAAAACTTAGATTTTTCTCTCACTTTATTTCTGATGACTGTAGTTAAAAATCTGTGAGCACACATTTACCAAATAGTGAAATGTGTACACATTTTGCTTTCTGAACTATTTCTTTAGTATGTGGTTAATTTACTCATAAATGTTACATCCATTTAACCATTATTAATATGCCTAATTTTTTGTCAAAATGTGTGTTGTTATTGCACATTTTATCATGTAAATTGGGCTATAACATGTTCTGTTTTTCTTTATATGTATCTCAATAAATTCTCTTTAAAAGTATAAATAAATGTCTTTAAAATAATCATATGTAGGATTATATTTTTGGATCTTTCAGGAGTTTAGACTACAAGTACTTTAGATAATTTAGATTTCATAGGTCACCTCATTGTCCCTATTAAGTTGTTTCTGTGTGTGATGGCTACTTTGTCTCATTACTGTAGCCAGTTCTGCTTTCTTACAAATTGAGGTTTTCCTGAAATATCTATTTCATCTTTACACTTTCACACTACGTACACCATTATCTTTCATATCACACTTAAAAACTGTTCAGCTGGTCTTGAATTTTTAATGTTTTGTAATTTTTTAAAAGTTTTACATTGCACATATAATCTCCTGATATATTTTATATATAATCTCTTGATGTATTTTGAGTTCACATTTGTATAAAGTGTAAGATCAAATTTGAGATCTATGTCCAACTGCTTCAGCACCATGTTTTAAGTATTTCAACCATGACTTTTTATAATAGTTACCAATTTGTAATTTTTAAATTTAGCAAATTTGTTCATTGGAGTTTATCTTTATGAATGGTATGAAGTGTGAATCAACTTTTACCACTTGACAAATGGGTACTTACTTATTCAAGCAACTTTATTTAAAAGTCACCATTTGCATCATTTATTTGAAAAAAAACTGAATGTCCATATGCACTTGGGTATATATTTGAAATTTCTTTTTTATTCCACTGACCAAATTATCTATGTAAAATAACCAAGCTTTAAATTACAGATACTTTTAAAAATGGCTGGCAAAGAGATTCTTTTCTGATAACATCAGGATCTCAAATTCCAACAAAAAGTTTATTGATAGTTTTGTTGGGATTACATTAAATACATAAATCCACAAATGATAATTAACATCTTTTCAATGTTGAGAAATTCAATTCAATTACCAATGGTTTCTTTTCATTTTTCAAGTCCATTTTCTCTTACAATAGCATTATATACTTTCATCATATAGTTTTATATATTTCATAGTAATTTATTCCTAATTATTTGTTTTATTTTTATTGTATATAAATTTTTCTCTATCATTATGTGTTCAAACCAGTGATTGTTTAATATATGCAAATATCAATGGTTATTTGCATGTCAATTGTATATACTAATAATTTGCTGAATTATTTTGTTTTTGAGCTTGTTTTATTGTTGATTTTTGTTATGGTTAAATTTGGCACCAATATGAGTAGCTACAGAGAACCAAGTTTAAATATTATTTTGATCTTTTACTCTGAGGATGCTTCAGAAAAAGATAATATTTGGGCCAATAGACTCTGCCTATTGCCCTCCAAAATGTGAGTGGGTATTATCAAATCTTCTGAGGGCTTGAACAGAACAAGGTGGAGAAAGAAATTTGCTCTATTTGCTTCTTTCCCGCCTGCTTTTACTGGGACACTTTGATTTATCTTCTTTAGCCTCAGAGTATAATTTATATCATCAGGGTTTTTTATATGTATAAGGATATGCCATCTATAAACAGTGAAAATTTGGCTGCTTCTT
The DNA here is from genome assembly GCF_902686445.1 of Sciurus carolinensis. NCBI lineage: Eukaryota > Metazoa > Chordata > Mammalia > Rodentia > Sciuridae > Sciurus > Sciurus carolinensis. Next base: position 73,044,574 of record NC_062232.1, on the reverse strand, counting down.
CCTTTTGTTTTTGTTTCTTATTTCTCTCACCTTCCTAATTGTGCTGGCTAGGATTTGTAGCAGTGTTTTGAATAAAAGTGATAGAAGTAAGCATCTTGGTTATATTCCAGAACTTAGCGCAAAGCCTTTTACTTTCACCATTCAATATAATGTCAGCTGTTGACTTATTACAAATGCCTTTTATTGAGTTGACGAATGTTCTTTCTATGCCTAATGTGTCCAGTTTTTCTTTCATAAAGTGATGCTAAATTTTATCAAATGCTTTTTCTGCATCAGTTGAAAGTATATCATGTCTTCCCTTCATTCTGTTAATATGCTTTATCAAATTTATTTCTTTACATATATCAAACCATCCTTGCTCTCTAGGATGAGTCCCACATTATCATGGTAAAATATTTTAGTGTGCTCCTGGATTCAGTTTTCTAGCATATCATTCAGTATATTTGCATCTGTGCTTACAAAGGATATTGTTCAGTATGGTAGTGCATGTGTCTGCATGTGTTTATGTGTGTGTGTTTATGCGTGTCCTTATCTGGTTTTAGTGTCTGGCCTTGCAGAATGTGTTTTGAAGAATTCCTTACTGCTCCATATTTTTAGAGAAACTTAAGGAGAACTGGTGTTAGTTCTTTCTTAAAGTGCCTGAATAGAATTCAGCAGTAAAGTCATCTGGTCTTTGATTTTATTTATTTATTTATTTTTTGATGGAAGATATTTTATTATTGACTCAAATTTGTTATTCATTATTGGTCTATTCAATTTTTTTATTTCTTTATGATTCTGTCTTGGCAAGGTATATGCATCTACTAAAGTTTTATTTTCTAGATCATCAAATTTTGGCATATTGTTCTTCATAACAATCTCTAAGGGTTCTTTGTTGTTTTTTGTTTTTCATTTTGTTTGTTTTGAAATCAGAAGCACTCAACCACTGAGACACATCACTAACCCTATTTTTGTATTTCATTTAGAGACAGGATCTCACTGAGTTGCTTAGTGCCTTGTTATTGCTGAAGCTGGCTTCGAACTCATGATCCCCCTGCCTCAGCCTCCAGAGTCGCTGGGATTACAGGTGTGGGCCATCACACCCAGTGATTCTTTATTTTTATTTTATGTAGTTGTAATAAATCCATTTTATATATGATTCTGTCTTTGAGTCTTCTCTCTCCTTTTCATACATAGACTAGTTAAGGGCTTATCTATTTTATCTTTTTGAAGAGAAAGTTCTTTTTTTCACTGATCTCTTTTTCTTTATTTTAGGTTCAACTTATTTCTATCTGACCTTTACTGTTACTTTCTTCTACTAATTTCTGTTTTAATTTGTTCTTATCTTTCTAGTTACTTGAATTGCAGTGTTAGGCTATTTATCTGAGATCTTCCTTTTTCTTTTTCATGTGGGTATTGATTGCTTTAAACTTCCTTGTGAATATTGATTTTGCTGTATCACATTTTTTGGTATGTATGTCTCCATTTTCATTTGTTTCAATAATTTTTTTAAAAGTTTCCTTCTTGACTTCTTCCTGGATCCATTGTTCATTTGAAGGTTAGTTATTTAATTTCCATGTATTTATATATTTTTCAGAGTTTTTCTTTCTACTAATTACTGTTACCAATTTACAGTTTACTGATTTCTAGCTTTATTATCAGAAAATATAGGAGATGATTGTATTCTTAAAAATGTCTTGACACTTATTTTGAGGTCTCTTATATGATCTGTCCTGGATGGAATGTTATATTGATGACATTTAGGTCAATTTGGTGTAGTTTAACTCTGTAATTTCTTTATTGATATTCTGTCTGGGTGATCTGTCTGCTGCTGAAAGTAAAGTGTTACTTATACCTGCTTTATATGTTTAGGTGCTGTGATACTGGTTGTTACATGTATTTGGAGTTTTTATTTCCTATTGTTGATTGACCCCTTCAACCTTATATAATAACATCCCTTCTCTTTTCTTACTGCCTCTAAATTGTTTATTTTATATATTATTATGGCCACTCTTATTTTCTTTTGGCTTCCATTTTGCATGGGATATCTTATCCAACCCCTTTACTTTTAGTTCATATTTGTCTTTACAGGTAAAATGAGTTTCTTGTAAACAAAATACAGTAGGAACTCATTTTTTAATGTATCAAGTTCCTTCAGGTCTTCTGACTGTAGAACTTAATTTTATGTTCAAGTAATTTATTGACAAGTAAGATCTTAATAGAACCCTTATATAACTCATTTTCTATTTTTGTTGCAGTTCCCTTATTTTTTTCTATTTCATAGTCTTCTTTGGTGATTAAGTGAATTACTCTACTGGTATGCTTTGATTACTTGCTTATTACTTTTGATTTGTCTATTATGGATGGATTTTTGCTTTGGAGTTACCATGAGACTTACAAAGAACACCTCGTCAGTATAAAAACCTATTTTGAAGTTATGGCAACTTAATATGCTTGTAAGTATAACAACTGAAATAAAAAAATGTGTATAATATTAAGAGAAAATATGCCTATAAGAAAACTCCCTAGTTACATACTTTTCCTCCCCATTTCTTGAATCTTCTATATCTAATTTATATTTGCATTGCCTATCATTTAACATGCAAATGTAATTATTATTAATTTTAGTAGTTTTATTTTTTATTCCTCATAATAATTATCTGAGTGGTTTGCATATTAAATCAACATGGATTTGTATAATCTTTCTAATGTGTAAGTTCATATCTGCCCATTTTTTCTTTAGCTAAAAGTAAGTTTAATTTAGATTCCTGGTATTTAGTTATTTGGCACTTTGTCTTTTTATTATTTTTTATTATTATTTTTTACTCTTTTTTTTTAAATTTGTATTTGTTCTAATTAGTTATACATGACAGTAGAATGCATTTCAATTTATTGTACATGAATGGAGCACAACTATTCACCTCTCTGGTTGTATATGATGTAGAGTCCATACCATTCATGCAATAATACAAATACTTACATTAATGCTGTCAATCTCATTCCACCATCTTTGCACCTGCTGTCTTCTTCCCTCCCCTCACATCCTTCTGCACAATCCAAAGTTCCTCCATTCATTCCCCCTCCCATTATGGATCAGCATCCACATATCTGAGAAAACCTTTGGCCTTTGGGATTGATTTATTTCACTTAGCATAATAGTCTCCAACTCTATCCATTAACCTGCAAATTCCATAATTTTGTTCTCCTTTAAGACAGAGTAATATTCTATTTTGTATATAAGCCACATTTTCTCAATCCATTGATCTATTGAAAGGCATCTAGGTTGGTTCCATAGCTTAGATATTGTGAATTGAGCTGCTATAAACATTGATGTGGCTACATCACTGTAGTATGCAGATTTTAAGTCCTTGACTATTCTCATTTAATCATCGATTTCTCATTTAGTCATTGATACTTTTAAATTCACAAATTCAGTACCTTTTTATATTTTGAAAGAAGTTCATAATTAATGATTATTTATCTTGCCTTGACGGCATCCATTTCTACTAATTCTTCTACTACCTATTTTACTTGTTAACTCATTTATATTGTACTGTTTGCTTTCTTTCCTTTATTTAATATTTCTTTTGCTAAATATTCATCTCTATTCACTCTTGTTTATCTTATAAATGATTTCTTATCTCTGAGAAAATTTGGTAGTTTTATTTGTATCATGATTTAAATCAATTCTTTTCTCATGTCTTAAAGTTGTTTTTGACCATTTTGTTATTAATGAATTACTATTCAATATGTGTTTTCATGGATATTCATATCTCAAATTCTTTTTTAGTATATTTAGTTCCTTTTATTTTGCAATTTTTTTATATATTTATGCTTCCTTTTATGGAGGAAATATTGTTTAGTTTTTGTAGCTCAGTTTTAATTTGCATACTTTATTCTTGGCATTTTATGGTTTGTTTATCATTTTTTGCATTTTGTTTTGATGGATATTCAGGTATTACTAGCTTAAAGATGTGTTCTTCTATAACTATCATTCCAAAATATTAATGGATTTTTGGATTGTGTGTTTTAGTGAGTAAAGGGAGATCTTGTAGGACCTCTAATTTTAAAGTTCTCTTTATCATGAAACGCTCAACATTTTACCCTTTACCACTTAATTGTTAAGGGAAAAATATTATTTCCCCTTGTGTTTCTCCTAGAAGGTGCACACCTGGCAGACTTGCCCTTCAAAAATGTACAGTTTTAGGAACTTTCCATGTGGTATGTGTTCTGAAACACCTGATTCTTTAATTTTTTAATGTAGAGTGGGCTTACATTTTTTATCAGTATTAGACTCTCTTCACTAGTTTCTCTTCTGTAGTTTTTCTCAGTCTCCCTCAGCTTTTCTAAAAGTCCTGTGGTGGGGTGGGATTAATGTGGCAGTATGAAAGATGACACACTGAAGTTTGGTGATTTTTCTCTTTTTAACTTTGAATATTTTTTTGTCTTCAAGTAATGCTGATGGCATTATTATCATGTAATTGGCATTTTTGCATTTATAGTATTAGCTATGATTTTCAAAGATATTCTGGGAGACAAATTGATAAAAAGTCATCATTTTATTCATGTACTTCAAAGAATTTTGCCTTTGTGCAAGGTCATTTTACCAAAGAGATATTTTCACATAAGAAAATCTAAAAGTATAAAGCTTTTTGGCCTATGTTTCTTGTTTCCTTCCTAAAGAGATTTCCCCATTTTTAAATTTGAATATCATTATGGTTTCTTTGTATTTTTAAATACTAATTTTTATTCTTTTAAAAGTGTATACTAAGACTTTTTAGGGTAACAAGTGGGGTTTTAACATATTTTCCCAGTGAATGGGCAACTCTATCAAAGCAATTTTCAACTAATCATTTTCACATGGTTAACATTTTGATAAGAAAAAGAATTAGAAAACTCATAAAGAACCTGGGTGAAAAGGGAAATGAAATTTTAAATACTATCTTATGTGGTCAGATATGTAGGACACTTCATCACTTCATTGCTTTCTTTCCTAAGTTGGGCATTTACTGTTTGTCAAGGTCATGCTTAGAATATACTCATAATTAGAGATTAGGAACACATTTTAGGTGAGACTAGACCTGACTAGAAAACTATTCTGTACTGTTCTAAATCTCTCTCTTTTTCTTTTCTTTCTCTATCTCATTGGGAGACAAAGAAAAACAAGGAAATGAAAAGATAGAGATTATATAGAAATATTTGACTTGAATATCTCTTATTCCACTGCTGGGTATTAAGGGATTAGGTTGAAGAGTTATAAGCAGCACACTTAATTTGAAAATATAATTCAAACGATATGCTTATTTATGTAGGTCAAACAAACTTCTGACCTTTACAATATTCCTTATCATAATTTAATAATTTATCTGAAATATATATTTATATATATACATATATTTACATCCCTTGTTGAACTAATCTCTCCTACATTCAATATATAGTAGCCTATACACTAGACTCATAAATGTTTAATATTTTTGTAACTATACCATAATTAGAATCACAACAAGGAATAAAGTTAGAATGTACTTAGGAATTTATAAAAGGCTATAAAGAGGAAGAGCTCATTATTGAAAACGGTATGAGAATATGTACTATAATTTGTAAAATGACATCCTTAAATAAGCAGAGGAAAAAATTACTTTGAGTTTGAATAGATAAGCATTAATTTCCAAGATTCTACCTTAATTGCCTTCTAGTATGATTTCCACTGTATTTGAAATTAATGAAAGAAGAGCAGGAAGGAAATGCTTAAAGAGTAAGGAAAATAAGCAATAGGAAAAAATAAAGAAAAGAAGTCTGATATATTCATATCTGGAAGCCAGAATAATATAATTTAAAATTCTCATTAAATTCTAACTTTTGAATTGCAGTTAATTTTGGTAAATACTAGTGATGAAGTTACTGTTTCAACCACTTAAGGTTCTATATAAACTAAACTATAAGTGGTATGACCCCTCATCTCTATTTCTATATTCATCTCTTTGTCAAAGCAGGATAATTTTAGTGAGATAAATGTTATGTAATGAATTTTTTAAAAATATAGGCTTTGTGTGTACATAACAATTTCTGCTTGTTAAATGTTATAGAGTAAAGGAGGTTTATAACTAAACAAAATACATTATTTAAAATATCTCTCAGAGTATATTTTAAATATAATATGATAAAATAACATTTTTGTGAATTTTTGATAAATTAAAATATTTAAAATTCTCTTAATATTATTTTATAATCATTAACTATGATACAGAGCTATTTTGTTTTAAAGATACTCTGTCTTAAAAGCAAATACAAGATCTGGTATATCTGGTCATGCAGAGACTTGAAGTATTTGGATCTATCAGTGTCAGTAATATTTGTTTGCAAAAATATTCAGGATCCAAAAAACTTCACCAAAAGTGTCAACTAATTTTATGGTTTTGTTTAAAAGTTATTTTGCTTTTGAAACTTAATTGTTTTGACTTTAGGAGAGTCTAGGTTTCCTAACTTAATGATTTATCATTTTGCAGAATGCTTTATTTGATATAAAACAGTTTTCCTTTCTAAATTATACCTTTTGTTTTTTTTAAATAATAATGAATATAGCATTTTAGTTGAGTATAACTTGATATAAGAGTTAATGTTCTGTAGACAAAAATATATTTCATATTTATTTTAGTTCACATGACAGTCAGTGATGTTTGAAAATGTGTGTACATGCCCAAATATTGCATGATTGTTCTTTGAGGAATAAGGAATTATTAAAATTCCTATTTATTTTTATTTTTACATGGTCTTTTCATTTTCTATTTTTGTACATTTTATAAAGTATATGTAGTCTCTTCAGAACTGTCCAATATGACTTTCTGTAATGCTGGAAATTCATAAATTAGAATAATAGCCAATAGCTACATGTGGGTGATAAGAACTTAAACATGGACAGTAAACAAAGGAACTGAAATTTGGAGTCATTTTATTTTAGTTAGTTTATATTTAAACTTAAATAACTAAATATTTATAGTGGTTACACTTTTAGACAGTGTAAGCCTATTTTTATGATATTTTATATATAATACATCCTACATGCATGAGGTGGTACTGGTTCCTTACTCTCTTCTTATCATCCATATCTTCCAGGGCAGTTGTATGAATATCTATCATATCACAAATAGAAAAATACAAGTTAGCCCTTGGAATCCAATTTATTAAACTGTCAATGGAGCCCACTTCCTAAATACATATCTGAAGATTTTTATCTAATATTACAATGTAGTATAATTGTATACTATGTATGGACAGTCATTGCTTTATAAACCAGTTTGCTCATTGGAGTACAAGGTCAGTGATAAAGCCAGAAACATACATAGAATGATATTCTATGGAGATGTTGCTATTAGTACTTTGACTTCCAGTTTTCAGGTTCAAACTTTCAGGGTTGTTTGAAAATCATACTTGGGGAAGCTGTTACATGAATGGTTATATGATTAAGTAAGAAAACCTCAGTAGAAATAGGAAACCAGGAAGACAACAGACAAAGAGCTCATATTCAATTGCATCTTCATAGAATTCTTGGGTACATCTTTTGCAATTGAATAGAAGACTGCCTTTCTGTAGCTCTTTTCCTAGATAGAAAGTTTAATTGGGAACATTTTAAAATATCTATTGGAACAAAATTTTGTAAACCTATGAAGGGATAATCTTATGCTTCAGAGCTTTCTTGGGCCACAATCCTCAAATAGAAAGCAGTAACTTCCATAAAACAAAGAATCATGATAAAATGCTACTGGTTTTATCTGCTTTATATGATGAACATATATATACTCACATTCTCTTGAATTGTATGCCTTTGTGTTATGAAATAAAGACTGCTTGCATACTAAGTCTATACCTTGCTACATATTAGAATAATATTAAAAATAACATTTATAATTATCACAATAAAATGACAAATGTATTAAAAGTACACAACTGCTCATTTTTTTTTGTCCCAGGAATTGAATTCAGGGGCACTTAACCACTCAGCCACATCCCCAGACTTCATTTTTTTATTTTGAGACAGGGTTTCACCAAGTTGCTTAGGGACTTGCTAAGTTGCTGAGGCTGGCCTTGAACTTGCAATCCTCCTGCCTCAGCCTTCTGAGTCACTGGGATTACAGGCTGGAACTGCTCAGTATTAATATATTATACTACTGTGTTATGGAAATAATTTGTATGGTTTCATACTTATTTATTTATTGATCAATTTAGTGCAATTGGGGACTGAACTAAGGGAGTTTACCACTAAGCTGGACAAGTGCTCTAACCCTGAATAACAACAACCCAAGTCCTTTTTTTTCTATTTTATTTATTTTAACTTTTTTATATACGTATATAGGGCAATAATATCTGCCTCATTCCACCATCCTTCCCATTCCCACCTCCCCACCCCTCCCCTTACTCCCCTCTGCATAATCAAAAATTTCTTTGTTCTTCTCTATCCACCCCCAACTATGAATCAGCATCCTCTTATCAAAGAAAACATTCAGCCTTTGATTTTTTGAGATAGGATTATTTCACTTAGCATGATATTCTCTAGTTCCATCCATTTACCTGCAAATGCCAATATTTCATTCTTCTTTAAGGTGAATAATATTCCATTGAGTATATATACCACATTTTCTTTATCCATTCATCTATTGAAGGTCACCTAGGTTGGTTCCATAGTTTAGCTATAGTGAATTGAGCTGCTATAAACATTGATGAGGCTGCATCACTATAGTATACTGATTTTAAGTCCTTTCTATGTAGTGATGCACCTCAACATGGTGGTCTGATAAAAAAGTTCAAGAAGTAGCTAAAACAATCAAATGTCAAGGACAGATAGAAAACTCTTTTCTTAAAGTGAAAAGTGGGAAAAATAAAACAAAGAAATACTGCTAATTTTCTCCCCTAAATTGTATTCTAGCAATTAGTATTATTGGTGAATATGCAATTGCAGGGGAGGGAATCATTATGTAGTAAAGATTGCTTTTCAAGTTTGAAAGTTTTTTTCTACTTTTTATTTCACTTTGAATTAGGTTTAATCTTTCCTGAACTCAGCATAAAACTAAACTTTAACAGTATCATAAGAAAAATCTGATTGGTTCAGATTAACTAAACAGAGTAGGGATTTAGCAAATGGAACACTAATATCATACAAAATGTAGCTGAGATAATCCTCAAAGTGTATAAGGCTTCCTAAAACTGCATTTAAATCTGTGACATAAATTATTTCCAAATGTCCTGTGCCATGTGGACATCTCAGTAAATTTCCTACGTGACTGGATCCTGTTCTCCTTTCCTTGGACTTCACAAAAATTAGATTTTCACTTCAGGTTTTTCCTTCTCTCACTCATGTTTCACAAAATTAAATTATAACCTTTAGTATGGTGCAGGCACTATTTTCAGATTCAAGAATTAAAAACAAATCAAAACAGAAAACTTCCAACAATTTTATAGGTGCTTTTGAGTCTATTTTCCATGGAGATAGTTCTGCGGAAGCCAAAGGGAACACAGTGAATTTTGTAAATGAACTGCTATGTATGATAGCAGAAAACAAAGAATTAGAGCTTTGTAATGAGGGATCTCATGCTCATTCTGATCCTCATATGCACTGCCTCTTATCTGTTAAAATACAAAATAGCTTTGACAAATCTAAGCATGACACAATTTTAAGAATTGTACATATCTATATTGGTATTCCTTCATTGACCCATTATTCACATCCTGGTACTTCTATTTTTGTATATTTTTATAAAGCATCATTAAAACACACACACACACACATGCACCACAAGTATCTATACAACATTTAGGCTCTTGAATATTTCTGAATAGTGCTTATCTCTCATGGTATATAGTCTTAGGGTTATTTCCATGGAGGTTATGTCTTTTGTCCAGTTTAAATCCTTGTCACTAAAGTCCACAATGCAGACCCTTTCATCAGATAATGATATAAGATTTGTCTATAAATTATCAAAACAAAAAATGAATCACTAATTTTATATTATGTTTAAATATTGTCAAACTTACCAAAAAAGACAAAATCCCAACTTATTTTGTTAAATTTATGAGTAGGTTCATCTAAATATATCATGAAATAGGGAAAACTTCACTAACTTCTTCCCTAAAATTATAGATATTAAAAACTAAAATGAAAACATGGAAGTGTTACCACCATTAAGTATGTGTAAGTTATAATATATTACATTATATTATATTTTATATATATATATGATGTATACAGTGGATTAGTCATCTGAGTATTAGGATATAATGCTACCAAAAGTAGATATTTTGAAGTAGATATTTGTCATTTTAAAGGGAAAGTATGCAGAGGAATGGAATGTGTAACTTTAATCTCATTTAAAAATTTGAGTAGTAAGTAGACATGAGTCAGTTTATTGTAGAAAGGCAATACTTCCATTTAATGAAATAATAATGTATTCTTCATCAAAGTAGAGTGTTCATACATATATATGCACATATATGCACACAAATATATTTTGGCATGTTAAATATGCCTACATTTAGCACTTATAAGATGCATATACATAGATATCTAATATACATTTTGGAATTTGAAATGATTCATTAGAGTAGATCAAAACCATTCTTATTGTACTGAATATAGTTGCATAATAATTCAGCAATAATATAAATTCAGAAATATAATAATTGTCTTTGTGAATTAATAAGTAATAAAAAGGATTGTTATAAATTGATGATTTTAAAATATTGTATATATGTATGATAAAATATTTTGTGAGCCTATTTTTGATCTTGATTCCTTATTATGCACTTTTTAATGCATAAAATCATGTGGAGTTAATTAACAGAAACACAGTTGGATTGCTGCAGTTGCTATGAACTACATCATGTTTTGTATATACTTAGAATGCACCTGCAAAGAGAAAAAAGAAAAAGAAGGAAAATAAATTTAGTTTTAGAACTGAAAAAGGTCTTAGAAAAGCAAAATGCCCTGTTAGAAGTTCTTTTTTTTTTTTTTTTTAGTTCCCTTTTCTTTTTTTTTCCCCCCTATTGATTGCTTTCATTAAGGGAATTAGAAGTCAAAAACTTTCACACACCCGAATATAGACTCTCTAAGGCACTTTTAACTTTGGTCTTGTTTAAATGCAGTGAATGGATTAATGACCTTTCAAGATCCTTTCTAGGCTTATATTTAAAAAAAAAAAAAAAATCTCTAAAACTAGAAAAGGGAAATAAGACAGTTTGACCTTAACTTACACATAAAATTTGCTTCTAAAATATTGTGTGTGATGTGAATAATTACATACAAAGTCATATTTTCTCAGTGGTAGTTTCACATCCATGTTTTCCCACAAGCATATTGGACCATAACAGAATAAACACTGCAATTGAGAAGTTTAACAGTCATTTCAAGTAGCTGTATATTTTAACTGTGTACAACTTGTTTGTAATTAAGCTATAAGACAATTACCTTAAAATTTAACAGTGCACTACATATATATATGTATATATATAATATATGCTAAAATATCTCATTTTATTTATTTGTGTGTCATTGAGAAGTCTTTTTCTATAGAGATTTGGGTTTGAATGTGGTTATCTTGTATAGGCCTGATTTCAATGTAATTTTTGAAAGACATGGAGAATTCACTTTTGCTTTCTTTTATTTTTTAAGGTAAAATTAGCTAATTTTATTATCTAATAAATACTTATCAAATACTTAATATAAAATACAAATATTTTATGAAAATAAATTTTATAATGTCATTGAATAAATGACATTTTAGATAAGAGTTAATGTGGACTAGATAATTATGTGTTTTTCAAGTTCACAATATGAGCTGGGTTATTCTGCAGTATATTTAAAATATTATTGTGACTTCAATACAAGTATTTTCACAAGATAAGCCTAGATTGTTTTAATTGCTTCATTGTGAAAAAGCAGAAACTCTTCTGTCAGTACATGTTTAAATATTTAAACTACACAAAGAAGAGAGTTGTGTACTAGAAAACAAAATGAAATGGTAAAAAAACCATCCTGCCTGTGTAGTTATATAATTATAGTCTTATTTTAAATGTCTTCTTTAAATTTTGTGGTTAACTTGGATATTCTTTTATTTCAAATATATATTGCCAATTAAAGTATGAAGCCATTTTATAATAATGAAATTGGACAGAGAACAAGAGGCTCTGTTTTTTATGCTTTTTAAGCCATTCTAAGATGCTAGGAAATATCACTTAGCTTATGTGAATCTTATGAAGTTACTTTATGTAAGTTAGTTTGATAAGAACTGTCCTTCCCAAATAGTGTTTCAAGGAACATCAGTCCCATAAAATTTAAAGACAATATAAGCTTCCACGTCTAAATAGATCTGGAAAATGTTATGTTATGGTTTAAATATTAGGTATTCCCTAAAAGTTCATGTGTGAGACAATGTAAAAACGTTTACGGAGTAAAATGATTGGTTTCTGAGATTTTTAACCTAATCAGGCCCTTTAATGCCCTTATACAGATTAATTAAGAGGTAATCATAGGCACGTAGGGTGTGACTGGAGGAGGTGGGTCTCTTAGGATGTGTAGTTTGGATACATATTTTGTGCTTGATATTTTGTCTCTTTCTGCTTCCTAGTGTGATGTCCTGAGCTGCTTTTCTCCACCAACTCTTCCTCCATGATGTTCTGCCTGGTCTCTGCTTCCTAGTGTGATGTCCTGAGCCACTTTTCTCTACCAACTCTTTCGCCGTGATATTCTACCTGATCTTGAGCCAGTGCAATGGATTCAGCCATATATGGACTGAGATCTCTGAAATTGTGAGCCCTCAAATAAACTTTTCCTCCTCTAAAATTGTTCTTGTCAGGTCTTTTGGTTGCAGCAGTGAAAAAGCTGACTAAAACATGCTACATACTATATATTTTCTTCTTATAGAGTCAGAAACATTCTAACACTTTTAAAGCCACTGAAAAGACATGCAGGGGAAGTTTTGTTGTGTGTTTTTTACAGAAAAAGTGCAAACTCTAATTTTGTCTGATCTAACATTTTCTAATTTTAACAAAAGAACTGCTTTCTCAACACAAACTTTAATAAAATAGAGCAGATGTTTTAAGGAATATATTTTTAGAAACTTTTTACCTATATAAAGACTACTTGCTAACATTTCCATTATAGATAGATAAAAACATGCTTACAAAGCATTAGTGTGGACCTCTTCTCCTGGAAGGAGGCCTAGGTGGCATACTGTCGGGAGACAGACACACCTTTCAGGCCACTCGGGGACTAGGGCTCTGCCCTGTCCCCTGGAAGGAGACCTATGTGGTGTGCACCTTTCAGGTCACTCAGGGACTGGGTCTTCATCCTCCTTTTCTTTGTTCTATGAACTGGATGTTCTCCTGTGGTCTATAAGACAGTACATCTGTGGTCTGTGAACCGGCCATTCCTTGTGTTAAGTGAACAGATGTTCCTCTGTGGTTATAGAACTAGGGAAATGGAAATTTACTATATAGTCTGCTAAATAGACTTGTAACTGCTTACATGAGGCTTGACCCTTGAGATGTATGGCTAGCTTAACTACCAGCATATAAAGGACAGTGTTATGCACAGTAGAGGCAGAAGCAGCTTTCTATGTGACAAGTGCTCCATCTCTCCAGAATGAAGCTCTTCTCCTCAAATCTTGGTGCACAGAGTTTGAGTTTACCTTTTCCCATGGTTTGTCAGTGTTACAGACTAGGATAGTGCAACACAGGGGTTCTCCTTCCATTGTTGCAGACTAGGACAGTGCAACACATTAGCACATAAGATAACAAACAGGTCAGAATGAAAAATATAACATATGTAGCCATATTTTCATGAATATGTCACACATAGGTGTATTCTTAACACTTGTAATTATTAAATTAGCACAACAGCCAATAATTATTGTATATATTGAGCCTGTTAATGAGAGAAAAATGAATAGGTGGTCAAGAGTTGGGAAGGGGCAGTAAGGTGGACAGAGGACCAATATGAGAACAGTCATTTTAACATGCCCTACATATAATAAAACAGTTCCTGTTTCTCAAAAGGCATAAGTTTCCATCTTGAAGAGAGTGACCACATAATCCAGCGCAATTGAAATATCAAGACCTAATCAGGAGGATCTGATCATTTCTCCTCTGTGCCTTAAAAAGAAGGTATACTGTAAGACTTAAACAGCACTCTTTCCCCTCCCTGGAGCACTACACTGGGTATTCTGATTCTTTTCTCACCTTACTTTTAAATAAAATTCCAGCTCCCTTTCTCAATGTTCATGGTGTTCATTCGTTAACTCCATGGAACAGAAACCCAGTCTGGATCCCTGCAGGTAACATTATTATTCATTATTGTCTTTAGGAGTGTCATTTTTCAGTTAGAAGAATGAAGACAATTCTTCCAAAGTTATGAAACACTGTGGTTGTTTGTGATTTGTAAGTTGCAATATTAAAGAACTGAAAATATAAAATGACTTTTTTGTGGTTATTTTTATATTATGTTAAATGTTACTCCAGGCATCTTTGCCACTTAATTGGCAGAGAAAGAAATATTTATATGGTTATGATGTACTCCATTCTTATCAAGTTTAATTTGCAGAGTCTCGACAATGCTTTACTCCATAACTTGAACCTGACTGCTCACTCTGAATCAGTTACAGTTATATATTTCGTAGTATGTTTGCATTACCATGAAGAATGCAAGTGTTAGACTTCTCCAAGTATGATATGTTCAACATATCCTTAATGCATTTTATTTATTGCATATTCTCAGTTCTTTTTATGGGAAAACTTCTAATTCACGACAACTTATTAAGAAAGAAAAAATTCTGTTTAATAAATAAAACACAAATTAAACTTGTATCTCCTAAGTCAATCAGTGTTACCCAGTAGTATCTACTGTTCCACAGTATATTAAATACTTCAAGAATTGGGATTAACTCTTTGTGCCACAGAGTACCATTTTGTGTAATAATTTTTTAATGGAGTTAATTTGATTTTCAAGAATGCTCCATTTTCTCCCAATATATAGCATAGATACTGGAAATCTACTTTGATATTTTTTAAAGTTTACCCTTCTATTCCATTTGTAATTTGGGGTTCTGTAGACACTAAGAGGCACTGACATTCAAGCAGAAAATCTTTAAAGGAAAACAAACTTCCTTAGCTCATTGACCTTTTTGTCATTTGATAAGCATTTGAGCATTTTAGATTCTGAAGGTCAAAAATAAATCTCTTTTTATATTTATCCTTAGTCTCACTATATGTGCAAGGCCAATAATCAGTACTAAATATGGTCAGGGAATTTTGTTCTTTACTAACACAAAGTATTTCTAAGTATATGGAGTAAGTTTACTTTCTCCTTTTATTTTAAAACCTATAAAATTAATCTTCAAAATAAACTTCCTTTATTATCCTATTCACAAATAACATTCATGATCTTTATGTATACATTTTTATTTTTGTTATGGGGATTGAACCCAGGGTGCTTTACTTTTGAGATGTATTCCTACTCCTTTCTCTTATTATTATTATTATTTTAATTTTAAGACAGAGTCATACTAAATTGCTGAGTATCTCTCTAAGTTACTGAGGTTGGCCTTGAACTTGTAATCCTCCTACTGAGCTTTCTGAGTTACTGGGATTAAAGAAGTTTGGAATTGGGCACAGTTAAGTATTCTCTTTATTTTACCTACAACACAGTAAAATTCCTACATGCAGATAAAATTTAATATACTTAAGATATACGATGTGTGTAGGGGGAGAAAGAGGAATGGTTAACTGTCAAGAAACCTTTATAACAATGCCAAAATCAAAAAGAAAAAAAAATCTCTACAAAAATTCACTCAATAAAATTGAAATTAGTGTAAGTTATGTTAGTTTGCAACTCCTCTCAATATTTTTTGATACTAGCTCTCAAAATTATGAGGCCCAGCCCATTATTCAAATATGGAAAACTTTTTTAGTGATCTTGAGAAGATACATTTAAAATGTACTATAAGCTAACTTGTTCTCAGCAATTTCAAATCACATAAAGGATCTGAATCCAAATATGCTCCCTTTCAACATCAAACTCATATACCCTGATATAGCCAGTTCTTCACATCTACATTAAAATGATAAATGATTAATTTATCATATAGATGTGGAAGCATACAAGTCTTTGGATAATATTTTTGCATAATGAATTGTAAAATATGCTTTTCAGGATCCCTTCAATTTAAAATTGTAAAAGTAACTCAGATACTGATAATTATGTGCTTCCTGTAAAATTTAGAAGTGGAAAAATTAATCAGAGGACATTTATATGCTGCTTTTTTATTGCTAGTGGCAAATTCTTGAAATTTTAGAACTGTGTGTGTGTGTGTGTGTGTGTGTGTGTGTGTGTGCCTGTATGTATTCTGCAGCCGATGTTCCTGGTAAACAGTTCGTATGATAAAAGGCAGTTATAGTGAATAATGACTGTTGCATGACTCCTGAATTCATAATAAATTGACATTATCTTGAAGTTTGTAATTCTACAAGTAGCCTCTTGTTTCCTCACTTTCATAACTATGTCAGAAGAATTATGTCCTCCTGATAGTTGTTGCTTTTAGTTTGGGTGTCATTTTTGTAAAGGATACATTTTAAATTCCCTCAAAATTGTTGTAAGTACCTAGTTCCTTCTATTTAGAGCTTTAGTTCTAAAAATAACTACATTGGTTATTGTTTCTGTATCTAAAACCTTACTGATATAACACCAAATGAAAATATGATAGAGATGTTAACAGTAATTTAACATGTAAATTTGATCTAATTAAGAATTAAAGATAAATTTAACACTGTCATAGATAATGATGAATTTATCATCTTTTTCTAAATATACATTTGGGATAAAATGTTTTGTAAAGGCATAACTTTTCAATTAGAATCAGTGACATTTTAATAAGAATGCAAAGGACATGGCCCCAAATTGCAATATGATTTTAATTGCTGCTGTTAGTAACCAATATATTTCAGATCTAATTATAAACATTAAAGAATGAAAAAGTAGTATAGAATATAATGAAATATATTATTTAATAGTTTTAAAAAGTGTTACTGCTGGATAGTGGTCCTACTTTTACTATGATTGTTAAAGCATGGTTTAAGAGCTACAGCTTTGTTATGGAAATTTGAGTTCTTTTGAATACACTTTACTCATTTTAAGATCATAAGTAGAGAAATCCAAAGAATAGTTTCATGGAGGGAATGTGGATATCAATTTATCTTAAGCTTTCTGTTTGAACATTAAATCTAGTGCCAACTTTCAAAAGGTTTTGTGATCAGGGTATATAGTATAAGTTTTCTTGAATCCAGAGTATAGGTCATAGTTGTAATGAGTTTCTAAAATGTAAATGATTGCACTTTTAAAATATTTTAATTAGCCTTTATAATGTATGAGGTAAGGGATTTAAGAATTGTTTTCTTATAGTAATTTTTTCATACAAAATTTAGAAAAATAAGAGATAATTAAAATCACTAAAAACAATCAACTCATGGACAATCATCTTAGTTTACTAGAATTTTATGATTATATTAAAATTTTTGTTGACAGATATTAAATGATGCACCAACAGTTTTCTAACAGTTAACATTGTTTATTGTATTTAATTCCTACATCAACCATAAAAAGAAGGGATTGTTATTATATGAACAAACTGAGATTTATGAAGTTAATTATCTAAAGTCATATATCTAAATAATTTTTGGATCCAGGATTTAAAACTAGCATACACCATAGGAGCAGCAAAAGACTCCTATGAAAACAGAAAATGTGCCCAAAATATAAAGGGACCAATGTTTACAATGACTGCATTGATATGTCATTGAAGCAAAAAACATAATCATGTTTAAAGTGCAGTTGCATAATTTACTCTCTGTGTACCCTTGGGCAAGTTATTGACTTTTCTCTATGCCTCAGTTTCTTCAAATGCAAATGATAGTGTCATGGAATTGTGTGAAGATCTATATATGGAAGAACCTCCAAAATATTGGGAGTTTCTCCACCTTTGCCACTTTCTTTCAGTGCTTTAAAAAGCCTTTAAATATATGTAACAAAAAATGATCCATGTTAGACATTTGAAAAGTAAATTTCAATGGCATTAAGAACACCCAAATTGTTCAACCACCATTGAAGAAAATTTTTTCTATTACAAAATTGAAACTCAGTATCCATTAAACACTAAATTCTCAACATTTCCTTTCCCTAGAACCTAGTAACCTGTCTATGAATTAAACTATGTTGAGTACCTTATATACAAAGGAAGTATGCAGTTTCACATTCTGTGATTGGGTTATTGAACTCAGCATAATGTACTCAAGGGTCATCCATTATATTATGTGCCAGAATTTCCTTCATTCTTAAGATTAAATAGTTGATTTCATTATTTTATAATGTACCTGCTATCTACTAAATGTTTTTGCCCCTCTCCAAATTCCTGTAATGGAATCTAATCCCCAGTGTAGTAATATTAACAGGTAAAGCCTTTGGGAGATAATTAGTTCATGAAGGCCCTACCTTCATGAATGCAATTAGTAACTTTTTAAAAGTGGCCTGAAGGAGTTTATCCCATATAATATAAGAAGACATTTGGAGTCAGGAGCCACTACTGAATTAAGGGTCTTGAACTGTCCTGTTACTGAGGCGATGCCTCTCTTGGGAACTCTTGGTGTGAAGGCATCTATTTGAGATTTCCCAGTTGTTATGTTGACACCCTGTTCAATAGGAGGTTCTGTACCAGACATGGAGCTATTCAGTTCTTGATCTTGAGTTTCAGACTCCATCTGTGTGGGGGTAGAAATTATGGGCACAAGCTGATATTCATAATAGGGCTGTTCGTACTTGACCTTGGTTCTACTTACTTTGAAGAAACTTTCTCAAAACAAATCCTTTTGCTGTTTATACCTATATAATAAATGTGCTGAGCTTGTTGTACATCACTACCTCCCTACCAAAGAGGATCAACCATAGAGACCCAGTTTTTAATCTATTTGTGTGTCTGTTTGCCTTTTCTCCATTCCCTCACCTCCCAGTCTGGACTGAATTAACAGTAGAGCATGTTGCAGCAATATGAAAGTGCCATCAATGAAAAAAGGCCTCTCCAGATAGTGAATATACTGGAACATTTATATTGAATTTCTCAGTCCTTCAGAAGTATGAGCAAAACACATATGTTGTTTATAAATTATTGGTATAAGGTACTTTTTACAGCAGTCCGAGAAATCTAGGACAGAAATTGGTACTGAGAAGTTGGGTGAATGCTACAATAACAAATATCTAAAATGTGGTACTGGTTTTGAAACTTAGTAAAGGATAGAGGCTGGAATATTTCTGAGGTACATTCTCGAAAAAACTGTATTCCTGTGAATGGAATATTAAAGGTGATTTTGGTGAGGACTCAGAAGAAGAGGGTAGTCAAAGAGAAAGCCTCAGCCTTCTTAGAGAATTTCTAAGTGGTAATGATGAAAGTATTTGTAGAAATACAGATGATAAAGTTCTTTTGTGTTTTCATTCAGAAATTAAGAACGTACTATTACTATTGGAAACTGGAGGAAAGGACACCTTTATTACAAAGTGGCAAAGAACTTGACTGAATTATGCTCATATTTTAGTGTTTCATGGAAAGTAGAGCTTCTGAGTGATGAAATTGGACATTTGATATAAGAAATATCTAGGCAAAGTATTGAGGGTACAACATAGGTTCTCTCCATTTTGTAACTGCTGTCTTTATTAAATATAGTATGGGATGATTAACAGAAGCTAATTTGCATAACTATCACCTACTGATATTTTTTGTTGTGAGACATGAACATTTAATGTATTATTAATTTTGAAATATTTTCTACATTATCATTAAAATACTCATGCTGTGAAATAGATAAAAAATTTCTCTTTTTAAATCTTTGATTAACTGTCTCCCCATTCTTCCCACCATCGGTCTCTGGTAACCACTTTCTATCCTTTACTTCTTTGTGCTCAACTTTTTTATATTGAGTATGCATGTTAGGCCATTTAGTATTTGTCTTTCTATGCCTAATTTTCTTTACCATAGTGTTCTACAGGTCTATCTGTGTTGTGGCAAATGACAGAATTTTATTTTGTGACTAAATAATATTCAATTCTTTATATATGACATTTTCTTTATGTGGTCATCTATTGATGAATACTTAGTCTGATCCACATCTTTGTAATTGTGAATCATCCTGCAAAGAGCAAGGGAGTGCAGATGTTGTTTCAAAATATTGATATAAATTTCTTTGAATATACAGTCAAGTATTATGTAATGTCAGGGATACATTTTGAAAAATGTCATTAGGTAGAGGTGTTTTCAAGATCACAGAATAGAAATGGTTATTTTCCTGACTGCTTTGTGGTTTGAAATCAAGAAAGCAGATAGGCAGCTTCTCAGCAAATTGGTAGAACAAAAAATAGTGGTGGGGGGACTTTACTGAAATTTAGTACTGAATATTCAAAGCAGATCAGTGACTCAGGAGGTTGGATATAATAAAATGAGAAATCCCCAGTTCACAGCTGCTGCCATGGCCTAAGGCACCAGCCAGACCAGTCCCACTGAGAGCAAAGTAGAGGGATAAGGGAATTAAAGGAATCCACATTTTTCAGAGGCCTGTAATGTATCTGGGTATGGAGAGTTTAGAGATAACAACATTTCACCACTAAACTGAAAGGTGTACTAAACAATATCCTTCTGCTAGAAAGAAGTCCAATTCTCCGGGAAATGTGTGGAGGACAGAGGCAGGAACCATTTTGTAGCTGCAGCATGGGAGTAGGCAGCTGAGAACTGATTCCCAACAACCCCAAATTTCACCCAAAATACTGGTCTAACAAATCGACACTGCATTGCATAGTGTGCTTAAGTGACCAGGAAAAAATAAAATATGAGAGAGGTTTTAACAGGGGACAACTGGTCATAGAAACCCAACTGACTTCACCTCTCCCCCTCCAATCTGGTCATTTGCCAGACCAACTGGAAGAAAAGCACCTGGCCAGGAATTTGAAAGGGCAGAGGCAGGAGAGATTGAGTCTGGAAACTGAACCCAAGAGACCAGGATGTGGGGTCTGCAAGTGACAGAGTGGACTAAGAATTGGTGGCTCCACCATATAAATTGAACCCAGGGGACATCCCTAGAGTGCAACTTTCCATCATGGAACAGCAAATGTTGGGCACTAGAGATGAGCTGATTTAAAATCTTCAGATCAATTGGCATTCAACGAACAGCCAGGAGCAGACCTAAGCCTAAATCCTGTCTCTAGGTGTTCCACCTATGGGATTACCACTGTTCCCCTAGGAATCTCACCCTGAGGGTACAGAAAATATCACACTCCAGATGACCCACATAACACTACTGAGAAGGAAAGCTGAGAATCTTTTACTCCATTGGAAGCAATTCTTTAACTTTTAATCAATTTTTTCTCAGTTTAATTATAATATTAATGGTTCATGGATATTTATACATACTCCTATTTGTTTTTTCTCATTTATATAATTTTAAAGTCAGTTATTTTTCATGGATAAGTATTTTGAGGACTAGGATGTTTGATTAGTATATTTCAGTTTTGTATCTTTTATTTTCATTTATTTTATTTTATTTTTATTGTTAAATTTTTACTTCATATATTTCTCTCACTTATCTGTTTCCCTTGATTCTCTTTCTCTCTTTCTTCTCCTAAAAGCCAATCCCTACTGCTCTTTCTGTCACTCTTCCTTTAATTTTTTACTTCTATCTTTTCTCCTCTTCCATCATATCCATCACATCCTACATTACTTTGATACTCTCACTGTCCACCATACAAAATTGTGAATCTTTTTGCATACTTACTGTTTTTATTTTAGGCAATAAATGTTCATATCATTTCTGGCTATTTTGACAATTACCACTGCAGACTTCATAGCAGGAACTATTTGCTTCAATGCTATGTATTGTTTACATTGGTTGTTGTAATTATGTGTCTCCATCTAAACAGTGATGTACTGAAAATCTTCAGGGACACTATAAGTCCACAGGGTAGAATCTCTACTACCTCATTTCCATAGTCATAGATGGGTAGAAACACAAAACATGAAAAATAAAGGGAACAGATCACCCCAGAAAAACAAAGATAATTCAATAAAAGTATTAATTGAAAACACATTGGAAGAAATGTCAGAGAAGGAGTTTAGAATGTACATGAATAAACTGTCCTGCAAGGAAAAGGACAATGTAAGGAGTGGAATCAGAGATAAAATTCAGGAGGTGAAACATCACTTCAAAAAAGACAGAGATTCTGAAAAGAAATCAAACAGAAATCTTTGAAGTGAAGGAAACAATAAACCAAATTACAATTCAACCATCACTAACAGACTAAACCACTTGGAAGACAGAGTCTCAGGAACTGAAGAGAAAATATATAATCTCAACAATAACGTTGACTATGGAGAAAACATGCTAAAAGACCGTGAAGAGAACATTCAAGAAATACGGGATAACCTTAAAGACTAAATTTAAGATTTATTGGAATAGATCAAGGCTCAGAGATATAAGCCAATTAAATGCACAATCTTTTCAGTGAAAATTTCCCAAACATAAAGAATGAAATGGAAAATCAAATACAGGAGGGGTACAGGACCCCATATATATACGTAATTACATCAGACCCACACCAAGATGCATTGTTATGAAAATGCCTAAAATACAGGAGGATAGAATTTTAAAGACTACCAGAGAAAAATGACAGGTTACATTTAGAGGGAAACCAATCCATATCCCAGCTGATTTCTTAACCCAGATCCTCAAAGTCAAGAAATGTTGAAATAATATATACTCAACTCTGAAAGAAAATGGGTGCCAGCCAAGAATACTATAACCAGCCAAAGTAAACTTTAGAACTGATGATAAAATAAAAACCTTACATGATAAAGAAAAGTTTAAAGAATTCACAACTAGAAATCCTGTACAGCAAAATATACTCAATAAAATATTTGATGAAGAAGAAATAAAAAATAAAACTGAAAACAAACAAAGAGAGGACCTACACTAGAATAGTCAATCAAAGGAGAAACTAATTTGAACTGCAAACCAGAAATTAATCAAAATAATATAGAAAAAATCTTTTCTCAATAGTAAAATTGAATGTAAATATACTAAATTTATTGATCAAAAGATATAGATGGCAGACTGGATTAAAATCAAGACAAAAAAATAACACTGTCTCCAAAAGACTCACCTCACAGACAAAGACATTCACAGACAGAAGGTAAAATGATGGGGAAAAAACCATATTATTCACATGGATCTCATGAACAAATAGGGTTTTCTATCCTCATATCAGATAAAATGGACTTCAAGCCAAAGTTAATCAGAAGGGACAAAGAAGGACAGTTCATACTCATTAAAGAAATTATATATCTACAAAATATAACGATTAAAATATTTATGCCCCAAACAATGAAAGATCTACTTACATCAAAAAAAAAAAAAAAAAACCTTCTCAATTTCAAGAATTAAATAGACCACAACACAATAATACTGGATGACTTTAGCATGCCTCTCTCATCACTGGATATGTCCTCTAACCTAAAATTAAATAAAGAAGTTAAAGAACAAAAAAAAAAAAAAGAAAGAAAGAAAGAAAGAAAAAAATCTTAAGAATTTAGATTTAACAGACATATATAAAATATTTCATCCATCAGGAAGTGAGCACATGTGCTTCTCAGCAGTACATGGATCCTTCTTTAAAATACACCATATCTTAGACCACAAAGAAACTCCTAGCAAATAAAAAATAGAGAGATTATACCTTGTGTTTTATCAGATTACAATGGAATAAAACTAGAAATCAAAAATAAAATAAAATATTTAAGCTATTCTAACACCAGACAACTCAATAATATGCTGTTGAATGACCAATGGAAAGCAGAAGAAATCAGGGATTAAAGTTTTTAAAAAATCATTTAGAGGTAAATGAGAATAGTGATAGAACATATCAAAATTTCTGGAACAGTATGAAGGCAATTCTAAGAGGAAAGTTCATTGCATTGAGATCATTCATTAAAAGAACAGAAAATAGTCAAATAAATGACCTAACATTACATGGCAAAGTTTTAGAAAAAGAAGAACAAATCAATATCAAAAGCAGTAGAAGACAGGAAATAATTAAAATCAGAGCTAAAATCCTTTAAATTTCAAAAGAAACAATTCAAAAAATGGACAAAGCACAAAATTGGTAATTTGAATAAATAAATAAAGCTGATAAACCCTCAGCCACACTAACAATGAGAAAGAGAGAAAACTCAATTACTAAAATGTGAGATGAAAAAGGAAATATCACTGCAGACACTACAGACACTATCACACAGATGATAATCAGAAACTATTTTGAAATTCTATACTGTAATAAAACAGAAAGTCTTGAGACATCAACAAATTTCTAGAGACATGTGATCTAACCAAACTAATAAAGAGGACATGCACAATTTAAACAGATCAATTTCCAGGAATGAAATAGAAGGTGACATCAAAAACCTACCAACTGAGAAAAGCCCAGGATCAGATGGATTCTCAGTTGAGTTCTTCAAGATCTTCAAAGAAAAATTAACACCAATACACCTCAAATTATTCCATGAGGTAGAAAAGAAGGGAACTCTTCCAAACTCATTCTATGAAGCTAGTATCACTCTGATACCAAAACCAGACAAAGACACATCAAGGAATGAAAACTTCAAACCAACATCCCTGATGAATATAGTTGCAAAAATTCTCAATAAAATTATGGCAAATTGCATACAAAATACATATTTAAAGGTAGTGCACCATGATCAAGTTGGGTTCATCCCAGGGATGCAAGGTTGGTTCAACACACAGAAATTAATAAATGTAATTCATCACATCAGTAGACTTAAAAACAAGAATCACATGATCATCTCAATAGATGCAGAAAAGACATTTGACAAATTAGTGCAACCCTTCATTTTCAAAACACTAGGAAAACTAGGAATAGTAGAAATATACATCAATATTGTAAAACTTTATATGCTAAACCCAAGGTCAACATCATTCCAAATAATGATGAAAGCATTTCCTCTAAAAGCAGGAACAAGACAGCGATGTCCATAAAATCATGAATGAATTCTGCAATGTAGCAGATTATAAGATTAGCACCCATAAATCTATTGCACTCCTATACCCCAGTGATGGATCAGTTGAAAGAAAAATTAGCAAAACTATTCCATTCACAGTAGCCTAAAAAAATAAAATAAAATAAAACATTTGGGAATGAATGTAACAAAGAGGTATGAGAGCTTTACAATAAAAAGTATAAATTACTAAAGAAAGCAATTGAAGACCTTAGAAGATGGAAATATCTCACATGTTCTTGGATTGGCAGAATTAATATTGTGAAAATGGCCATACTACCAAAAGCATTATACAGATTTAATGCAATTTCTGTTAAAATTTTAATGATGTTCTTCATGGAAATCTAAAAATCAATCAAGAAATATATTTGGAAAAATAAGAAGCTGAGAATAACCAAAAGAATTCTCAGCGAGAAAAGTGATGCAGGTGACATCACAATACCAGACCTTAAATTGTACTACAAAGTTATAATAACAACAACAGCATGATAATGACACCAAAACAGACATGAAGAGCAATGGTACAGAACAGAAGACATGGAGAATAATTCATGTAAATACAGTTATCTCATATGAGGCAAAAGTGCCATAAACATGAATTGGAGAAAATACAGCCTCTTCAACAAATGGTGCTGGGAAAACTGGAAATCCTTATGTAGCACAATAAAAGTAAACACCATATCTCTCGCTGTGTACAAAACTCAACTCAGAGTGGATCAAGGACCTCAGCATTAGATTAGATACCTAGTAGAAAAAAAAAAGCAGGCCCAAATCTCCATCATGTCCTCTTAGAGACTGAATTCCTCAGTAAGACTCCAAGAGTACAAGAAGTAAAATCAACAAACACTGAATGAGATGGTTTCAAACTAAAAACTTCTTCACAGTAAAGGAAACAATCAAGAACATGAAGAGAGAGCCAACAGAATGGAAGAAAACCTTTGCCACATGCACCTCAGATAGAGCATTAATCTCCAGGATGTACAAGAACTCAAAAAACTTAACATCAAAAAGACAACTAAACAAATCAATAAATAGGCAAAGAACTAAACAGATACTCCACAGAAGAAGAAATATGATTGGTCAACAAATACATGAAAAAATGTTCAACATCTGTAGCAATTTGAAAAATCAATTAAAACTACCTGAGATTTCATCTCACCCCAGTCAGAATGGCAATTATCAAGAATACAAGTAACAATAAATGCTGGCAATACATTAATAGTCATACTTCAAATTGGTGAAACTACTCTGAAAAGCACTATTGAGATTCCTCAGAAAACTTGAAATGAAACCACCATTTGAACCAGTTGTCTCACTTCTTGGCATAAATCCAAAGTAGTTAAAATCAGCATACTATAGTGATGCAGTCACATCAATGTTTATAGCTGCTCAGTTCACAAGAGCAAAGACATGGAACCAACCTAGGTGCCGTTCAACAGATGAAGGGGTAAAGAAAATGTGGTATACATGTACACAATGGAATATTATTCAGGCATAAAAAAGAATAAAATTATGGCAGTAAATGTATGGAAATGGAGACTATCATGCTAAGTAAAATAATACAGTCCTATAAAAACAAAAGCCAAATGTTCTTTCTGATATGCTGCTGCGAATACACAATGAGGTGGGGGAGGGAAGAGTAGAAGTCATTGGATTAGACAAAGGGGAATGTAGAGAAGGGAGGGGGGAAGGGAATAGGAAAGATAGCAAAATGTGTTGACATAACTTTCCTATGTTCATATATGAATACATGACCAATGTAACTCCACATCATGTAAGTTATGGTTTGGATCCAGTGTCCCAAAAAGCTCACGTGTGAGACAATGTTACAAGGTTCAGAGAAGAAATAATTGGGTTATAGCCTTAAGATACTCAGTGAATTAATTCCTGATAAGATTAACATAGTGGTAACTGGAGGCAGGTAGGATGTGGCTGGAGGATGTGGTTCATTGGGGGTGTACTATGTGGTATATATTTGTTTCTTCTAGTGAAGGCTTCTCTCTCTGTTTCTTGATCATAATGTGAACTGCTTCACTCTGCCACACTTTTCCACCATGATGTTCAGCTTCACCTTGAGCCCAGAGGAATGGTGTCAGCTGTCTATAGAGCAGTGCTTCTGAAACTATGATCCCTCAAATAAATATTCCTCAGATCATTTAGTCACAGCAGCAAAAATAGCTGACTAAAACAATGTACAACCACAAGAATGAGAAGTTGTGTATTTATACATGTCAAATACATTCTACATAACTAAAAGAATAAATAAAAATTATAAAATTCATTAGACAATTTTATTTTTATGTAACCATGAATGTCTACTTAAAGTAAGAAGGGTACACTGTCATACTAGGTTATATAATCTTATGAGAGCACCACTGAATATGCAGCCTGTTGTTGACAAATATATTGTTATGCAGCACACTGTATACCTACCTGGAAGTAAAATTGCTGGATATTGTGGTAGTTCAGTATTAGTATATTGTGGAACCTCCAAACTCTCTTATATAATGGCTATAAAAATTTGCAGTCCAATAGTGTACTAATGTTCCCTTTTCTCTCTTTCTTAGTTAACACTTGTTATCTTTCATCTTTTTGCTCATAATCAATCTAACAGTTTTGTGAGTGGCATTTTATTATGACTTTATTATTAATTCTGTTAATGGCTAGTGTAATGGTTAATCTGAATTGTCAACTTCATTGTATTAAGATATGTCTAAGATTAAGAGACTTCTGGGTGCCTGAATGAGGGTATTTCAAGAAATGATTGGCATGTGAGGCAGCAAACTAAAGCAGTGACCCACCCTAAGTATGGACTGTACTCTCTAGTAGTTTGAAGTCTTCAATGGAACAAAAGTTGGAAAAACTTGGAAGCAGCATCAGATGCAAGCTTGATTCTTCTTAAACAGGTTATTGGCTGCTTCTGCAACAACTTGAGGACATCAGACTCAAGTTGACTACTTCACTGTTCCAAAGAAGACACTGCCCAGTAGCTCCCTATGGAATTTCTAGGTCTTCAGTCCCAGACTGGGGTAGTATCATTGATTCCTCTTTTCCTGAGGCTTCAACTTCTTGGACTCAGTAACTCTAATTCCTCCAGCTCTCCAGTCTGCAAATGGCCATTTCCACATTTCCAGCTTTTGGTTGTGTAATCTAATGAATGTCATATATACATATAGATCATATATATATATATACATATTCCCATATATATACACCCTGTAATCATTTTATATATCCTGTTGTTTTTGTTCTTCTAGAGAATTCTGATTAATACAACTAATAATGTGGAATATTTTTTCACCTGTTATTTATGTATAGCTTGTCTTGACTGCTTATATTGAAATGCCAAAAGACAAAAATGATTTTAAAATGGAGCTTATAATCAAAAGGAAACTGAACTAATGATTTAAAAAACTCTCAGCATGTCCATGTTGTAAAGAATGAGAATGTTGTTTGGGAGACAACACTAGGGGTATAGTCACTTGAGCATATTATACATAGTACCAGCGATCAGTAGAAGACAGGTGCTGTTTATCATGACAATGGAAGAATGACTCCAAATACATTTTGAGCTCATTAAGCTGCCATTCCCACCACAGACCCAGAGTGCCAAGGCAAGTGGGAGAATTACATCAAAAGAAGTATTTCAGCAGGAGGATTCTAATGAATCCTCATGCTTCTACTCCTCACATTTTAAGAATGCTCTCCATCCCATGTGTTAATCCACTGGACCCATGTGAAGTATACCCTTATAAGTACAACAGGCATGCATTTTCAATTCATGAAATCTGCGGAAGAGAAACTGTTGTGAGGATGCTGGATGCCTAATCCCTACTGCAGTGTGTCAAGAATTGATTCAAAGTTAAGTCTCTCTCCTTAAGATCTTTGAGTAATACATTTATATATTTTATTAATTAAAAAATCTAACATTTTGTGATAGATTATTGAATAGACTAAGAAAATGCCATAAATTTTTTAGTCATCCAGCTGTCAGACATTTGAGTTTTTTTCTACCATTTGGCTAACGTGAATGATGCTTTGCTGACATGGCTGTACAAATGTCTCTTTGAGAACATGTTTTCAATTACTGTGGGTATTTAACTAGCTGTAAAATTGATATGTCATGAGGTGATTATATTTTTAGATAGCTAAGGCAATCTTTTACTGTTTTTCATAGCAGATGCACCTTTTAAATTTTTTATTAAGAATAAACAAGGAGAAGAAGAGACAGTAGCTCAGAGGAATCCATAGTATTACAACAGGTCCACAAGAGTGAATTAAATCAGCAGTTCTACAATAGCAAACTGAGATATGGGAACAGTGGTGAAAACAGGGTGGAAACACAATGAGTAAGTATTCAGAAGAAAACAAAAATACTCTTTAGAATTGAAAAAATATAAAGGCAACAGATGGTGGCAGTGTTGGGTATGATGTGACTCAGTGTGGGAGGGGAAGCATTGCTCCATCTAAAAGAAAGATCATTTTCCACCTAGTTTAAGAAAAAAATAGGTGCTAATCAACATATACACAATATGAAAGGATAATACTCTTAGAAAAGCCAGAGAGAGAAAAAAATAATGCCCAACAGAGACCTTCAAATCTTCCTAGTAAAGGTGGTTAGAACTAGGAAAGTAATGGCACCTTGGAGGGACACATTGATCAGACTTGGAATGCCTGCCGTTTATCATTGTTTTACAAGAATCACGGTTATTCCTTTCTTTATTCTCTCCTTTTTATTTTCTTTTTTTTTCTCCTGTACTTGGTACACTTGCTTTTTTTTAGTGTCCAAAAGCAAACAGCTATTTAGTCTACACTTTTCATTGGATAAGTAGGTGACCAAACTTACTCTCATGTGAGCATAGAAGAGAGATTTGGACCATAGTGGGGCTATGCAAATAGAGAAGAACAAATACACTTCCATTTGAAATTGAAAGACTGATTTGTAGAATAAAGATCATGTTTTATTGCAGGTGGGAATCTGGATTTCAAGAGGTTCAGACAGAAAATTTCAAAACCAAACCTCAAGCATAGCACATGGAGAAGGACTCTTGGAATGAGAGGCACACTTTAAGCCAGTTCAGTCTACAGATGAAGCAGAAGAAGGAGCTGGCAATTTCCCCTGAAAAATTCAAAATCTCACTCCTGGACAAAAGAGCAAAACCACACTGAAAGGGAAAAAGTAGACTACACCCACATATTTCAGAAGAGATAGTAAAGCAAGCAGGAGTTAGAATTCTACACAAAATAACCTGGCAAATTCAGACCAGAGCAAAAATGATTTATATTTTAATGAATTTTATATAAGATAATTTCTAAAATTTGAAGCATCAGATATCAAAGACTGTTTCAAAAACTTCATCACAATAAATTTGAACCTCTAAAAGGTAATTAATGCATTTATTGATTGAAATGAACATGTAGTCCCTCCTATATAAACTATTCCACATCAACCTTTACTTTTGCACTCACTTTTCTCTTCCCATTTTTATCTGTGTCTCCTCTTCCTCATCCACACTCCTTCCTTTTTTTGTTTGGTCATCCTTCTATATTTTCTTTATTTTAACTCCATTTTCAAATTCATTTTTACATAACAATTAATGTACAATCCTTTCATCCTACATTATATCATTTGTCACCCACATCCCTCCTGGTATAATAGAGTTGTGCATACCATTAGTAATTCCATTTATAGTATGTGTTGATATATGGTTCAACTTTAAATAAATACTGTGGCTTTCAGTACTATCTTCTTTCAAATAACA
Source organism: Sciurus carolinensis (assembly GCF_902686445.1). Lineage (NCBI taxonomy): Eukaryota > Metazoa > Chordata > Mammalia > Rodentia > Sciuridae > Sciurus > Sciurus carolinensis. The sequence continues at coordinate 73,013,691 of NC_062232.1, read as the reverse complement.
TTGCAAATTGAAATCAGCACTTGGATTACACTAAGTCTATTTTTTTGAAGTTAAGATGTACCACCAGCACAGAATTTACTTCATAGAGATAATTATTCAGAAATTACTCCCACTAAAATGAGGAAGAAAAATCCTTCTCAACTGATGCACAAGTCTAGTATGTACAAAAGCATGAAGAGAGAAACAATTCTCACCCTGAAAGTTAATCCCCAAACAAATTCACAAATGCACAAGGGGATAAAATTCCAAAAGAAAAGAATACAAACATTTATTAAAGTAATTAATGAAATAAAATTACCTCTAAGAAATAAAGTAAGAAAACACATATGGTAAAAGGCCATTTCAATGAAGAGATAGAAATTTGATAAAATTCATTACTTCTAAAATAAATAAAACTAAATTTTCAGTTGAAAGTATCAACAATGTATTGGATAATGGGGGAAAAAAAAAAAGAACTTCAGGTCTTGAAGTCAAGATGTGTGAACTTGAATTCTCAATAAGCAGTAAACACAATAAAACAGGAAAAGATCAGGACCACATTACCCCAAAATTCTGGGAAAATTTTTTTACTTCATCTTTTTAGATATACATGACAGTAGAGTATATTTTGACATATTATACATACATGGAGTATCACTTATTCTAAATAGGATTCCATTCTTGTTGTTTTACATGATGTGGAATTTCACTGGTTGGGTATTCATATATGAACATGGGAAAGTTATGTCTGATTCACTGGGACAATATTAAGAGACCACATATAAGAGTCATTGGAATTGAAAAGAGCATAGAAATGCAGGTTAAAGGGATAAAAAGAGCTTCAGAGAAATAATAGAAAAACATTTTCCAAATTTTAGGCATGAGATAGGTATCTATAACAAACCCCAAACAAAATCAAAATGAATCTCTCACAAACACATTATCCTCATGATAGCATCCAACATATTGAATAAGGATCGAATATTAAGTCTTAAGAGAAAAATGTAAAGTCATATTTAGAGGTAAACAAAGATTAATTTTCACTTACCAGCTCAGACTCTACAATAGAAGACTTGAAATAAGATAATCCAACCTTCGAAAAACAAAACAAACAAAATGAAACAAAAATTTGTATCAATGATTGTCATACAAAACAGAGTCATTCTTCACAATCAAATCAGAGAGAAGAAAAAAAATCAGGATAATTATAAATTAAAAGAATTCATCAGAGAAAACATTTGACCTTTGTTTTTGGGGGATTGCTTTAAAATATGCCAATTGTCACAGTGACACTCCACACATCAGATTGTTCTCCATGGTTTTCATGTACCATGGTTTCCATTTCCCTTGTAATACTTTGTTGTATAGTACTTTTCTTCTTGTATAATCAAGCTCCCCTTAAGATTTTTCTATTCCTCCCTCCACTTCCTAATTATAAGCCTCCATTCAAGGATTCATGTCACATCATTTTTCATTTAAAAAGCAGCAGTAACAACAATAAATTCAACAAACTTCCATAAATGACAACCACAATCTTTAAAATATGTCAGGTGTCACAGTGACAGCTCACCAGACCCATACAGCTGGTTTCCTGCTGGAGACATTGCTCTTATATTCTTTCTTTTTTTTTTTTAAGCAATCCCCCAAAAAACAAAGGCCAAATGTATTCTCTGATGTGTGGATGCTAATTCACAATGTGGAGAGTGACAATTAGGGAAGAATAGAGATAAGTACTTTGGGTTAGACAGAAAGGAATGAAGAGAGGGGAATGGTCTTGGGGATAAGAAGGAGAGTAGAATGAATTAGATATTTTTACCCTATGTGCACATATGATTACATGACTGGTGTAATTCTACATAGTGTATGACTAGAAGAGTAAGAAGTTCTACTCCATTTATGTATGACATATCAAAATGCATTCTACTATCATGTACCACTAATTAGAACAAATAAAAAACAAAACATAAAAGGCCTCCATCTGCTCTGGAAAAAAAAAATCATGTTCAGTAAGCCAGAACTACAGAACATACTTTAATAACACACAGAAAAGAACTTAAAATCTTATAACTCCTGACTGTATGAAGCTTATTAGAAGAGCAATTAAGAAAATGAGAATTAAGACCAAATGAAATGTATATATGGATACATTTTATATACGTGAAATAATAAACAGCTTTCCATATTACTCTGAATGTAAATGGCCTCTACTCACCAATTAAAATGCCTAGAGTGACAGAGAGGATTTTGCAAACAAAACCATGCTACATGATGTTTGCAAGAGACTCACAGATAAAGGTATTCACAGGTTGAATTTAAAAAAAGAAAAAAATTTGAAAAGGATATTCCAAGAAAATATAGTCTGAAAAGGAAAAGAATTAGCTATTTTAACATTCACAAAGAAAATTTCAGGAAACACTTAATCAGAATAAAGCAGAATCAGTTGAGTAGCGAGCTGGTGGCTGAGCCAGGCTGCCTACATCATGGAGGTAGGCGGTAGGCATATAACCTGCCCAGCCACCAGGCCAAGGACAGACATCATAATTGAGTGACCCTGCCTGACCCCTGCACCTAGGTCGGTGCCATCACTGGTTGGTCATAGTCACAGAGCGAACTGACGGGTGAGTCAGGCCGCTTGCATTGAGGAGGTAGCAGGCAGACACCCAACCTGACTGCCTTGGGGAGCAGGGCGGCAGGTAGCCAACCCACCCGACCAACAGGCCAAATACAGACGCCACCACTGAACAACCCCGCCCAACCATCATGCCAAGGTTTGTCGCTATCACGGAGTTAGCCAGAGGCTTCTTTATAGGCTGGTGCAGGCATTTTGAATTACTCCTGAGGGTGTGGCCATCATCATTGGAAGGGCAACTCCCTTCCTGAGACAACTACAGGAGGCTAGAAGACCTTTGACAAAACCCAGGAGCCAAGAAGAGGAGGTATTGAGAGACCCGGGACCAACTCACTGTTAATAGGGAATATACCTCACCTGCAGGCCACCACCCATAGAAGGTTAGCTTCCTAGTGGAGCACTGCATTATCATGTTATTGGAAATCTACAGAGACAATATTAGTCAATAGAGGAAATCGGCAATATCCCAGAGTTTCACTAGTAGAGGGGTAGATACCTGAACAATATGAGAAAACAAGGGAAGAAAATGTCCCAAACAAACCTAGATGGTATAGCAATATATTCAATGACAGTATGGCAGAAGAAATGTCAGAAAGGGAGTTCAGAATGTACATAATTAAAATGATCAGGGAAAAAATGAGGAGATGAAAGAACAAATGCAGGCATGGAAGGATGAGATGAAAGGGCAAATGCAGGCATTGGATGACAGCACCAATCGACAGTTAAAAGAACAAATACAGGAAGCAAAAGATCATTTCAGTAAAGAGTTAGAGATACTGAAAAAAAAAAAAAAAACAAACAGAAATCCTTGAAATGAAGGAAACAATAAACCAAATTAAAAACTCCATAGAAAGCATAACCAATAGGATAGAACACCTGGAAGACAGAACCTCAGATATTGAAGAAAAAATATTTAATCTTGAAAACAAAGTTGACCGAACAGAGAAGACCATAAGAAATCATGAACAGAATCTAAAAGAACTATGGGATATCATGAAAAGGCCAAATTTAAGAATTATCAGGATTGAGGAAGGTTTAGAGAAATAAACCAAAGGAATGAACAATCTATTCAATGAAATAATATCAGAAAATTTCCCAAGTCTGAAGAATGAAATGAAAAATCAAGTGTAAGAGGCTTATAGCACTCCAAATGCACAAAATTACAAGAGACCACACCAAGGCACATTATAATGAAAATACCTAACATACAAAATAAAGACAGAATTTTAAAGGCTGCGAGAGAAAAGAATCAAATTACATTCAGAGGGAAACCAATAAGAATATCAGCAGATTTTTCAATCCAGATCCTAAAAACTAGAAGGGCCTGGAACATTTTTCAAGCTCTGAAAGAAAACGATGCCAACCAAGAATCTTATACCCAGCAAAACTTACCTTCAGGTTTGACAATGAAATAAAATCCTTTATGATAAACAAAAGCTAAAAGAATTTACAAAAAGAAAGCCAGCATTACAGAACATTCTCAGCAAAATATTCCATGAGGAAGAGATGAAAAACAAAGATATAAATCAGCAAAGGAGGAACTACCCTAAAGGAATAACCAAATAATGGAGAAATCAAGTCGTGACAAAAAAATAAATAAATAAAATGAGCCAAATGACCGAGAATACAAATCATATCTCAATAATAAACCTGAATATTAATGGCCTGAACTCACCAATCAAAAGACATTAGACTGGAAGATTGGATTAAAAAGAAAGATCTAACAATTTGCTGCCTGCAAGAGACTCATCTAATAGAAAGAGTTTCCCACAGACTAAAGGTGAAAGAATGGAAAAAAAAATACCACACACATGGACACAGCAAAAGAGCCACAGTATCCATCCTCATATCACATAATGTGGACTTCAAGCCAAAGTTAGTCAGAAGGAATAAAGAAGGACATTTCATACTGCTTAAGGGAACCATAAATCAGCAAGACATAACAATCATAAATATCTATGCCCCAAACAGTGGCTCATCCATATAAGTCAAACAAGTCCTTCTCAATGCCAGAAATCAAATAGACCACAACAAAATAACACTAGGTCATTTTTACACACCTCTCTCCCACTGGACAGGTCTTCCAAACAAATATTGGACAAAGAAACCATAGATCTCAAAAACACGATCAATAATTTAGACTTAATAGACAATTATAGAATATACCATCCAACCAAGAGCGAATACCCTTTCTTCTCAGCAGTACATGGCTCCTTCTCTAATAGAACATATATTATGCCACAAAGCTACTTTCAGGAAATACAAAAAGGTAGAGATAGTACCTTGTATTCTATCAGATCAGAATGGATTGAAATTAGAAATAAATGACAGAGTAAAAAACAGAAACTACTCCAAAATCTAGAGATTAAATAATATGCTATTGTATGATGAATGGATAACATAAGATATCAGGAAGGAAATTAAAAAATTCTTAGAGGTAAATGAGAACAAAGAAACAACATATCAAAATCTCTGGGACACTGAAATCAGTTCTTAGAGGAAAATTTATTTCATGGAGCACATTCAATAAAAGAAGAAAAAATAAACAAATAAATGACCTAACACTATGGCTCAAAGACCTAGAAAAAGAAGAGCAGACCAACACCAAAAGTAGTAGAAGACAGGAAATAGTTAAACTCAGAGCTGAAATCAATGAAACTGAAACAAAAGAAACAATCAAAAAAATTGACAAAATAAATAGTTGTTTCTTTGAAAAAATAAACAAAATTGATAAGCCCTTAGCCACACTAACAAAGAGAAGAAGAGAGAAAACCCAAATTACTAAAATTCAGAATGAACAAGGAAATATCAAATATCACAACTGGCATGATTGAAATAAAATACATAATAAGAAGCTATTTTGAAAATCTATACTCCAAAAAAATAGAAAATCTCAAAGACAACAACAGGTTTCTAGGGACGTATGAATTACCTAAACTGAACCAGGAGGACATACACAATTTAAATAGATCAATTTCATGTAATCAAATAGCCTACCAACAAAGAAAAGTCCAGGACCAGATGTGTTCTCAGCCGAGTTCCCAAAACTTTTAAAGAAGAGCTCATTCCAATACTTCTCAATGTATTTAATGAAATAGAAGAGAAGGGAACTCTCTCAAACTCATTCTATGAAGCCAATATCACCCTGATACCTAAACCAGACAGAGACACATCGAGGAAAGAAAATTTCAGACCAATATCCTTTATGAATATCAACGCAAAAATTCTCAACAAAATTTTAGCAAATCACATACAAAAATATATTAAAAAGATAGTGCACCATGATCAAGTGGGTTTTATCCCAGGGATGCAAGGTTGGTTCAACATCCAGAAATCAATAAATGTAATTCACCATATCAATAGACTTAAAGTCAAGAATCACATGATTATTGCGATAGATGCAGAAAAAGCATTTGATAAAATAGAGCATCACTTCATGTTCAAAATGCTGGAAAAAATAGGGATAGTGGGAAATTTCCTTAACATTGTAAAGGCCATCTATGATAAGCTAATGAACAATATCATTCTAAATGGTGAAAAACTGAAAGCATTCCCCCTAAAAACTGGAACAAGGCAGGGATGCCCTCTTTCACCACTTCTATTCAACATTGTCCTTGAAACTCTAGCCAGAGCAATTAGACAGACCAAAGAAATTAAAGGGATACGAATAGGAAAAAAAGAACTCAAACTATGCCTATTTGCTGATGACATGATTATATATTTAGAGGAACCAGAAAATTCCACCAGAAATCTTTTAGAACTCATAAGTGAATTCAGTAAAGTAGCAGGATATAATAAGATCAATGTTCATAAATCCAATGCATTTTTATATATAAGTGATTAATCTTCAGAAAGAGAAGTTAGGAAAACTACCCCATTCACAATAGCTTCCAAAAAAATAAAATACTTGGGAATCAATCTCACAAAAGAGGTGAAAGACCTCTACAATGAGAACTACAGAACACTACAGAAAGAAATTAAAGAACACCTTAGAAGATGGGAAGATCTCCCATGATCTTGGATAGGCAGAACTAATATTGTCAAAATGGCCATACTACCAAAAGTGCTATACAGATTCAATGCAATTACAATTAAATTCCCAATGACGTACCTTACAGAAATAGAGCAAGCAATCATGAAATTCATCTGGAAGAATAAGAAACCCAGAATAGCTAAAGCAATCCTTCGCAGGAAAAATGAAGCAGGGGGTATGGCAATACCCCACCTTCAACTGAACTGCACTGCAAAGCAATAGTAACAAAAACGGCATGGTATTGGCACCAAGATAGACAGGTAGATCAATGGTACAGAATAGAGGACAAGGACAAAAAACCCAAATAAATACAATTTTCTTATACTAGACAAAGGGGCCAAAATATACAATGGAGAAAAGATAGCCTCTTCAACAATGGTGCTGGGAGAATTGGAAATCCATATGCAACAGAATGAAATTAAACCCATATCCCTCACCCCGCACAAAACTCAACTCAAAATGGATCAAGGACCTCGGAATCAGACCGGATACCCTGCATCTTATAGATGAAAAATTAGGTCCAAATCTTCAACATGTCGGCCTAGGATCAGACTTCCTTAACAGGACTCCCATAGCACAAGAAATAAAAGCAAGAATCAACAAACTGCGATAGATTCAAACTAAAAAGCTTTCTCTTAGCAAAGGAAACTATCAGTAATGTGAAGAGAGAGCCTACAGAGTGGGAGAAAATCTTTGCCAATCATACTTCAGATAGAGCACTAATTTCCAGAATATATAAAGAACTCAAAAAACTCTACACCAAGAATACAAATAATCCAATCAACAAATGGGCTAAGGTTATGAACAGACATCTCACATAAGAAGATCTACAAGCAATCAACAAACATATGAAAAAATGTTCAACATCTTTAGTAGTAAGAGAAATGCAAATCAAAACTACCCTAAGATTCCATCTCACCCCAATTAGAATGGCGATTATCAAGAATACAAGTAACAATAAGTATTGGAGAGGATATGGGAAAAAGGTACATCTCTTTGTTGAAATGTTCTCTTGCTTCCTGCAGTTGCTCTTTCAACTGCTTATTGGTATTATCATTCATTGTCTGATTTGTTCTCTTATCTCATCCTTTGCTTTGTGCATCATCTTAATCATGTATAATCTGAAGTCCTTTTCTGATATTTCTTCTTACATACTGTCATTGGATTCTTTTAATATAGAATCTAGATTGGTGTAGATCATTTTCTTCCCTTGTTTTTTTATGTTGTTCATGTATCTTCCCTTCTAGCAGTGCAGATCTGGGGCATTGCAGATTTCACCCTATAGGCTTATAGTGCCCTATAGGCTTTCAAAACCTTTTCTTTAAGGGCAGATCAATATTAGCAGTGCCCAATTCAGATATGATGCAATCCTAAAACAAATAACCTCTATGAGTACAATACAAAATTGTTATAATAAACAGAATGAGTTCAAATATTATATTCAGATAATCATAACAGATTTGCTATGAGGTCTTCAGTTTCTAATAGAGGACAAAAGGGGATGCAGAGGGATATAGGATGTAGCTGTTAATGGGTTAAGAAAATAATATATAGAAGTTCTAGATAATAGAAAGTGTGAGAGTGTAATTAAAATAAATTGGATGTTGGCATGCAAAAAGGGAGAAAGAGACTCTGAGAGAACAGGTAAACAAAAGGAAAAGAGAGCCAACAAAAGTAAAGAAATAAAAACTTAAAATTGTTGAATAAGGAGAAGAAAGAACGTCTACATTATAACAGTCAGATAGTATTCAAACCTCCCAGTCTTCAGTAGCCTGCTGCATGAGAGGTAACTGACAATGAACTTCAAGTCTCCAGCAGGCATCTTAGGATGGGATTTGCCCCAAGTAATGATCGGAGCTTCAGATTCCAGGATTATCCAAGATGGCCACATTTGCTTCCAAATGTGTTAGCAAATGGGGAGCTGCAGCTTGGGGTGTGGATGTGGTTGGCTGGAGGTCGTGGAGGCAGGGTGCAGTTGGTCAGGCAGGGGTCTTAGATTTCAGGTGTGTTTGGTGTGTTTGTGGGATCCTGGAGTTGGTGTTCAAGCAGTTATTCTGGTGTCCCAGCGATAGGATGCAGTCAGTTTGGCTGGGGGCCTGGCAGCAGGGAGCAGTCAGTCAATGTGAGGGCCCCAGAGGCAGGGAGTGATTGGTTGGGCTGAGGGAACCTGGAGACGGAGCTCAGTCAGTCCGGCCAGGGGTCTTGTGGAGCCTGGCTGTTGTCTCAAAATGGTGGCAACCACGTGTAAACAAACCTGCAGGTACTGTGACAGAGAACTTCCAGGCAGCAGCAGGCAGCTGGCGCTCCACTGGTGGTCTGTGGTCAGTCTGCTGGCAGCTGTCAGATAATCAGGAGGTGAACCTCGGGTGGTGGGTGATGGTTAGGTGAAGACAGGTGATGGACAGGCAAGAGGCAGGCAAATGGTGGATGATAGGTGCCTGACAGTGAGCAATCTGCACTCAATAAAGGTGACGATATTCTGGCAGACTGCAGGTGATCACAGTAGACCAATGGGGTAAATAGCAGGTAATTGATAAGCAGCAAAAACTACCTCACCAAGAAACAGTATCCTCTGCTGGAAACCGGAGTTACAGAGCAACAAGGAATGCATCCTCCCTCTAGTCTGCCATCTTGAACTCCTCCTACCAAGCCAATTTTTAAAAATGGAAAATAAATTAGCTGAAGCCTACAATTGTCCAAGCTTTTGGTCTGACAGTACAAAAGGGTGGCAAACTCCAGTGTTGAAAAGACAGGCCTCATAACTCAAAGGAGATACGGTGGTAATAACCAAGGAAGAGAGAATTGCACAGAAAGAGAACTCCAAAGTTCTGCAGTTTGTTTCTCTTGATTATCTCTCTCACTAATGAACAGCAACTGCATTGGAAGACACAAACCCAATAGCTTGAGAAGAGTCATCAGAAGGGTCAAATGAGATCATTTGATTTATTTACCCCCTCATTATGGCATATGTTTTCTTGCTTTGCTTCTTTTGTTATGTTTCTTAGTTTGCCTGGAAATTTTGGGCTTGATGCCGAACATTGTAAATTTTATGTTGTTGGATGATGAAGTTCTGGTACTTCCTGAAGGATTTTCACAGCTTCATTATGGGATGCTGTAGTTAGGTTATTTGGAAATAATTTTATTATTTTCAGATTTCTTTTGAACTGTTAGGCTTTTATCCAGGGCCAATTTGACCCCACACTGTGGTGATATTTTTCTGAGGACACTGCTTGGTACTCTATTAGTCTTTTCACTCTGACAGGAATGCAAACTGCCTTCATACCTGTGTGAGCTCCCAAAATGATTTTAACACACCTCTGTCAGTAATGGACAGCGCATCCAGATGTGAAACCAAAAAGATAATTCTGACTTAAGTAAAATTGTGAATCAAAATGACCTAACATATATCTATAGAATATTTAATCCATCAGAAACTGAATTTACTTTCTTGTCAGCTGCTCATAAAATTGTCTCCAAAATAGATCACATATTAGATTACAAATAAATTTTAAAAAATGGAAAAACCACAATATAATGGTATGCATCTTATAAGAGCATCGTGAACTGAAATTAGATATCAACAGCAAAAAATATAGACATCACATAAACACATGACTTTTGAAAAGTACACTTTTGAATGAGCAATGATCATAGAAGCAATGAAAAGCGCAATTTAAAATTGCATTGAATCAAATGAGAATAATTATTCAATACATCAAAATGTGGGACACCATGAGTGTGCTCTTAAAGGGAACATACATATCATTCAGTGCTTCTTAAATAAATATAAAGCTCCAAATAAATAATCTAAAATTACATATCAAGGCCCTGAAAAAGCAGGGACAAACTAATTCCAAAACAAATAGAAAACAGGAAATAATTGAGATCATAGCCAAAATTTATAAATGGAGAATAAACATAGTATACAAATGATCATTGCAACAAAGTGTTGGTTCTTTGAAAAGATAAGCATGTGTGACAAACTATTAGCCAAACTAGCCAAAAGAAAAAGAAATAAGACTCATATCAACAAAAATAGAGATGAAAAAGGGGCTATCACCATAGACATCTCTGAAATGCACAGGTTAATTACAGACTATTTTCAGTTCATATTCTTGAATAATATTGGAGAATCCAGAATATATTGATGCATTTCTAGACCCATATAGCCTACCGAAATTGAACCAAAAGGATATAGAAAAATCTCAACAGAAAAATAACAAACAAGGAGATTGAAGTATTAATAAAATGCCTTCCACACAGAAAAACCTGGAACAAGATGGATTCTCCGATGAATTCTAACAGACATTTAAAAAGGAAGAAACTCCACAGTGTTGGTACTGAGGATGGTGGGAATAGAGAAGTTGTAAGCTGGCTTGGCAGGCAACCTGTGCTTGTCTCTCAGTGCTACAATCTTACAACTCCTGCCTTTGTCTCTGTATCTGCAGCTCCAAGTATGGAAGAGGCAGTGGGACTCTGGACCAACATACCTGGAATAGAGCAGAAAAATTGTGTGCTTTTGAATTAGAAAAATTATCCAAATATTAATTTCATGGAGAGAAATTTTTGAATCTCATCACTCTCTATACACACTGAATGAGTCAGAGAAAACAGAAATAATTGTAGCTGCATTTAGAATGGGCTTGAGAGTTCTTCCATGAGACTTCTAATATTTTCATGTAAGGGCTGAAGGAGAATTCAAAGATTTCTTACAATTTATATCCCTTAAAAGAAAACAGGTATATATACCACAGTTTCTTTATCCATTCATCTGTTGAAGGGCATCTAGGTTGATTCCACAATCTAGCTATTGTGACTTGAGCTACTATAAACATCGATGTGGCTGCGTTACTGTAGTATGCTAATTTTAAGTCGTTTGGACATAAACCGAGGAGTGGGATAACTGGGTCAAAAGGCAGGTCCATTCCAATTTTTCTGAGGAATCTCCACACTGCTCTATCTGAAGATTAGTGCTCTATCTGAAGTATGCATGGAAAAGATTTTCTCCCACTCCATCTACTCTCTTTTCACATTATTGATTGACTGCCATTTGACAGATGAATGGATAAAGAAACTGTAGTATATATACACAATGGAATATTAGTGGGCCACAAAGAAGAATAATATAATGACATGTGCAGATAAATGGGTGGAATTGGAATTAGAGAATATCATGCTGTGAAATAAGCCAATCCGAAAATACAAAAGGTTGAATGTTTTCCCTGATAAGTGGATGATGATATATAATGGAGGTGGGAGGGGTGAGGTTGAGAGAAGAATGAAGGAACTTTAGATTACTTAGAGGGAAATGAGAGGGAGAGGGTAGGAAAAATGGTAGAAAGAGACAGACATCATTAACCTATGTATATGTATGATTATATGAATGGGGTGAATCTACATAGTGCACAACCATAGAACTGAAAAACGTACCCCATTTGTGTACAATGAATCAAAATGCTGTCTCTAAAAAATTTAAAAATAAATAAATTTTAAAAAAGGAAAACAGGTAAAAGAAAGAAGGAGAAAACAAAACAGACACATTTCAGCGATCAGGAAAAGAATAACTATGTGCAAAACTTGGAGCAGAGAATGAAAGAAGATGAAAGAGAAAGCTGGATATAACAGAAGCCAGTAAGTGAAAAAAATATATTCTGAGGAGCCTGATTGTTTTAGTTATAAGCAAAATAGAACATGAAATAAAATATTGCATCAGAGAGTATCACATTTTTTTAAAGTGGTGCCAATTCTTGCAACAGTAAAGCAAATATGCTGATTATAAGTACCAATACCTGGACATTTCCCCATTCAAGGACTCCTAAGAAAAAGAAGCTCCCTGAATATAGCTGCTTGCATAAAAGTGGAAGCAATAATCAGCCCATCACATAGGTAGATATACAAGCAATATGAAAATTCAAGAAAACAATTCAACCCAAATACACCATAAAACTTCAACAACAGATCCCATTGACACCATAGTGAAGGAAATGTCAGAGAAAGAATTTAGAAAGTCTATAGTTAAAATGTTCAATGAGCTAAAATATGAAAAGATAATTTCAATAAAGAGGGAGAGATTCTTAAAAAGAAAAGTGAAACCAGAACTCTTGGAAATGAAATACTCAATAAATCAAACTAAAAATATAATAGAAAACAGCAATGATAGATTAGGCCATTTTCAAGAAAAGTTCTCATGCCAGAGGACAAAGTATGTAATCCAGAAAATAAAGTCAACAATAAAGAAGAAAAGCTAAGGGATCATGATGAAAATGCAAATACCAGAGTTATATATCCAAAGAGAAAATATTTTAAATAAACCTCTCCAAGAAACATGAAAATGTATAATATATGGAATAGAGATAAAATCTTAAAACCTGCAAGAGAAAAGTTACAGGTCACATTTACAGTTAAACCCATTCAAATTTCAACTGACTTCTTAATACAACACCTGAAGAAAAATGGGTGCCAATCAAGATTGTTATATCTAGCAAAGTTATCCCTCAGAATTGAATATGCAATAAAACCTTCGATAAAATCAGAAAATAAAAGAATTCATAACCACTATGCCTGTATTATAAAACATACTCAATGACAAATCTGATGCAGAAGAAATAAAAAATAAAAAGGAAAACTGACGTAAGAGTGAATTGCACTAGAATAAAAAAAAATTAAAGGAGAAAGACGTCTGCATTAAGCATTAGAAATAAACCAAAAGGGCAGGAAATAAAAATCATTATTCTATAATAACAGTGAATGTAAGTTGTATAAACTCTTCAACCAAATGCATAATTTCACAGATTGTAATAGTAGATACAAGCCCTAACCATATATATATATATATATATATATATATATATATATATATATATATATATTTTATGAGAGATTTACCTTATCACCAAAGACATCCACAGACTGAAGGCAAAATGGTGGAAAAAGATATATCATGCAAATGGCAACCACAACCAAGTAGGGATATCTGCTTTCATTTCAGAAAAGTAGACTTCAAATAAAAATAAATCAAAAGAGATATGAAGGTCATTTTGTGATGTTTAAGGGAATCATCCAAAAATGAGATATAATGACTGCCCCCCCAAAATGGTGCATGTATATACAGAAAACAAATTCTTCTCAATATAAAGATCCAAATATATCAAAATACAATAATACTAGGTGATTTTAACACATATTTCACTATTAGGTAAATCAACCGTATATAAAATAAGATTCTTTAGAAGGTAAAAAATCACTTAATCAAATGAACCAAACAGACATCTACATAATATTTTATCAATTGACAACTGAATTCACTTTCCTTTCAGTGACACATGAAACTTTTTCAAAAATGGTCCCCATTTTAAGACACAAAGCAAGCGTTAGCCAATACAAAAATATAGAATTAATTCCTTGCATCCTGTCAGATTATCATGGAATGAAATTAGAATCAATTACAAGGTAAAAAGCAGAAATCATTCTAATACTTTGAGATTAATTCATACAATGTTGAATAAGAAATTGATCACAGAAGAAGTCTGGGTATTAAAAACTATACTTAAAAACAAATGAGTATAGAGATACAACATATTGAAATCTCTGGAACAGTATTAAATCAGTTCTAAAAGGAAAATTTAGTGCACTGAGTTCCTACATTTACATTATAGAAAGATACAGAACAAGTAATCTAACAGTATACCTCAAGACTCCAAAAAAAAAGAACAACTAATTTAAAATAAGTAGACCATGTGCAGTGACACACGCCTGTAATCCCAGTTGCTTGGGTGACTGAGGCAGGAGAATTTCGAGTTTAAAGCCAGCCTCAGCAAAAGCGATGCACTAAGCAACTCAATGAGACCTGGTCTCTAAATAAAATACAAAAAAACAAAAAAAAGGGCTGGGAATATGGTTCAGTGGTCGATTGTCCTTGAGTTCAATCCTAGGATATAATTAATACTGAGATGAAATTAGTGAAATTCAGAATAACATATAAACAGGGACCAAACATCCTTAAAAAGATGAAGAAGACTGACAAACTTTTAGCAATCCTAAGAGAGAGAAGATCCAAATCAATAAAGTTAAAGATAAAAAAAGTATTATAAACATACATACTTCAAAAATCCAGAGGATCATCAGAAATTACTTTGATAATTTATACTCCAATAAAATAGAAAATCTTGAAGATATTTATAAATTTCTGTGCACGTATGATTTATTCAAATTGAATCATGCAGATATGGAAAAATTTAACAAACCAATATTGAGCACTGAAATGGAGGCAGCAAATACAAACATTCCAATAAAGCAAATTTCAGGATCAGTTGGATTCTCAACTAAGTTCTAAAAGATATTATAAGGAGAATTAATGTCTATGTTTCTCAAATTATTCCATGAAATACAAAAGGAGGGGAAACTGCCAAATATAATCTATAAAGTCAGTATCATACTGATACCCAAAAGTACACAAAAACACATCAAGTAAAGAAAATTTCAGACCAATAATTCTGATGAACAAAAATGCAATAATTCTTAAAAATATATTGGCAAACTACATTTATGTTTTAGGGCAGAAAAACATGCTTATGACAGGATCATTTTTAAAAAAAATAACCAAATAACTCCTCCAAGAGACTTCCAGTGCTAAAAGAGAAATTTAGAAATATAGCAGGGCACAAAAGCAGCATATATAAATAGATTGTTTCATATAATCAAATAATATATCTTCTGAGAAATAAATTAGGAAAACTATCCTATTCAAAATAACATCAAAGAAATTTGGGAAAAAAATAATAAAAAGGTAAAAGACTCCTACAATGGAAATTAGAATATTGAAGTGTAAAATTGAAAAATATCTTAGAAGATGGAAAGACATGCCATGTACTAACTAGTAAAGGCAGAATGTTTATTATTGCCAAAAAACCATATTATCAAAAGCATTATACAGATTCAATGCAACCCCCATTCAAATACCAAGGACATTCTTCCCAGAACTAGAAAAAACAGTTCTAAAATTTATTTTGAAAAATAAGAGACCCAGAATAGTCAAAGGAATCCTGAGAAAGAAGTGGTAAGCTGGGGCATTATAATACTGAACCTCGAATTACATTACAGAGCTGTAGTAAAAGATTAATCAAGATATTAACACCAAACCAGGCATGAAGATCAATGCAATAGAATAGAAGAAACGGAGATAAATCCACATAGATAAGCAACTGATACTTGACAAAGTTGACAAAAACATACACTGGGGAAAACAGTAGTCTTTTTAACAAATGGTGCTGGGAAAACTGGATATCCATATGTAGAAGAATGAAACTTGATCCTGTCTCTCACACTGATTAAAAGTGAATTCAAAGTGAATGAAACACCTAAAATTTATACCAGAAACTTTATAACTGCTAGAAGAAAACGTATGATAAACAATCCAAAATGTTGGCATAGATACTGATCCTAAGACTTCTAAAGCCCAAGAAGTCATATTAAGAATTAATTAGAGGCATGGCATCAAATTAAAAAGCTATGCTCAATAAAGGATATATAAAGTGAGAAGGAAAAAAAATTAAAAAGTGAAAAGAAAGAGTAGTTGGAAAATATATTTCTTGACTGCTCCTTAGATAAGACTTTATAAAGAACTCAAAAAACTTAACACCAATTAAAAAAACCAAATAACCCAAACAATAAGTGGGCAAAAGAACTAAACATACCCTTCTCGAAAAAGGAAATACATATAACCAATAAATATATGAAAAACTATTCAACATCTCTAGCAATCATGGAAACCCATAAAAAATTCATTGAGATTTCATCACAGTTCAATCAGAATGAAAATTATTTAGAATAGAGAAGAATACAAATACAACAAGACCCTAGACTCATCTTGACCCTCTTCAGCTACCTGTCTGTTTTCCCTAAGGCTGTAGTGGAAAAAAAATAATGCACATAATGATAAATGCTGGCAAGGATGTGGGGGAAGAGAAACATTCATATATTGTGATTGGAATTTCAAACTAGTACAATGACTCTGGAAAGAAGTATGGAGTTTTCTCAAAAGACTACAAATGGAACCCCCATATAATCAATCCACTATTCCATTCCTCAATATTCATCCAAAAGTACTAAAATCAGCATACTATAGTGATACAACAACATCAATGTTTTATAGTAACATAGTTCACAATAACCACATTATGGAAAAAAACAGATACCCACCAATATATGAATAGATAGAAAAAAATGTAGCACACGTGCACAATAGTTTTACTCAGCCATAAAGAAGAATTAAATTATGCATTTGCTGGTAAATGGACATAATTGAAGAATATCATGCTAAATGAAATGTGTCAGTCTCAGAAAGTCAAGGTTCAAATGTTTTCTCTCATATGCAGGAGCTAGACTGAAGTTGGAAAAAATGGGTGTAATTTCATTAAAATAGGAGGGCAATCAATGGAAGAGAATAATAGGATGGGGGAGGGACAGAAAAAAGGAGGAATGGTAGAATGAAATTAACTAAACCATTCAATGTGCATATATGAATTCTTCACAGTGAACTTTGTCTTTATGTATATATATAAAGCACTAATTAAAAGAAAACTGTAAATAAATAGAAGCAAGACCAGTAGAGTAGAGAGAGAAGAAAAGAGGGAAAGGGAAATGGGTGAGAAAATAAAAATACTGGGGAATGAATAGGAGCAAATTATATTCCATATTTTTATAATTAAGTCAAAATGAACTCCAATATTATGTAAAACTATAATGCATTAATAAGAAAATTTTTTTAAATACCCATAAAATAGAAAGTGAGGGAACATTGCAAAATTCATTGTATGAAGCTAGTTATCACTCTGATACCAAAGCTACAAAAGGATACATTAAATTAAAAAAAAAGCTATATCCTGATGAATGTAGATGCAAAAACCCTTCATGAAATAATAGAAATGTACATTAAAATACATATTAAGAAGATTGTATACCATTATCAGGTTAGTTTCATTAAAGGAATATGAGGTTGTTTTGGCACATGCAAATCAGTAAATTCTATTAATCATATAAATAGAATTATGGGTAGCTGGAAGTGGTGGCACAGGCCTGCAATTCCTGAAAGTTAGGAGGCTGAGGCAAGAGGATTCCAAGTTCAGAGCCAGTCTTGAACTTAGCAAGGCCCTAAGCAACTTAGTGAGACCCTGTCTCAAAAGAAAACAAACAAACACAAGCAAACAAACAGCTAAGAATTGCGTTCTGTGTTTATGCGTCCCTGGGTTAAACCCCAGCATTAAAATAATAATGGTAATAATAATAGGCAAAAATTAAATGATCATCTCAAAAGACACCAAGAAAGTCTTCACCACAATCCAGTACCCGTTCATGTTAAAAACATTAAAGAGGCATGTGCAGTGCCACATACCTATAATCTCAGCCACTTGGGAGGCTGAGGCCGAAGAATTGCAAGTTCAAAGACAGCTCAGCAACGTAATGAGATCCTAAGCAACTTAGTGAGACCCTGTATCAAAACTAAAAAAAAAAAAAAAACATTAAAATGACATGGGGATGTAGCTTAGTGATTAAGCACCTGGGTTCAATTCTGAAAAAATTTGGGAAAGAAGGAAATTACTCCAACATCGCAAAGGTTATATATGACAAACACAAAACCAACATCATACTAAACAGAGAAAAACTGAAAAAATATCCTCTGAAATACAAACAAGACAAGAATTTTTATCCTCAACACTTATTCAGCATCGTAGCATGGTCCTTAAAAATATAACCATAGTAATCAGACAAGAAAAGAAAATTTAAGGAGAAAGTTCTTAAAAAAAATGAATGTGAAAATACCTTTACTGATAACATGATAAAATATATAATATATATTATGCATAAATATTATTAATATACAATATAGTATATATTATAGTATACATATAATATAGTATATGCAATATATGTTATATGTAATATATATTATGTATTACAGTATTATATATACAATATAGTATATATATTATAATAAATATACATAGCATGTATGTAGCATATATATATACATATATAGCTGATCAACTAATTTGACTACATTTCAAGATAACATATCAATATACAAAATCAATAACTTTCCTATTTTCCAATAGTGACTTCTGAAAGTGAAATCAGAAAAACAAATTGATTATCAATAGCCTAAATAGAAACTAGGAATAAGTCTAACCAAGGAGATGAAACATCTCTACAAAACACTGAAAAATGGAATTGTAAAAGACCTTCAAAGATGAAAGATCTACCAGGTTCTTGAATAGGTGGAATTAATATTATCAAATGGTAATTCTACCAAAAAAATGACCTATAGAATAAATGATATTATTCACAGAACTAGGAACTCAGTCCTAACACTTATATTGAGGAATAAAAGATTCAGAAGAGCCAAAGCAATTCCAAACATTAAAACTATAGAGATACATTAGAGAGAAGCATTATGTTGCTACAAAACAGACATGAAGACCAATGGAATACA
This sequence comes from Sciurus carolinensis, assembly GCF_902686445.1. NCBI lineage: Eukaryota > Metazoa > Chordata > Mammalia > Rodentia > Sciuridae > Sciurus > Sciurus carolinensis. The sequence goes on along the minus strand of NC_062232.1, from coordinate 72,994,563 downwards.
TCAGAAGACACAGGGAAAAATCAGCATAGATAGAGTTATCTGATATATTAATAAGCTGCCAAAAATATTTGGTTGATTTCCTTAGTAAAGCCATCAGGTCCTGGGCTTTTCTTTAATGGAAAGGTTTTCATAACTGATTCTATATTCATAATAGTTATATATTTGTTCAGGTTTTCATTTCCTGCATTATTCAGTCTTAAATACTATGTAAACTAGGAATATTTCAATTTAATCTAAGTTACATAATTTGCTAATATTTCATTGTTCATACAATTCTTTCATAGTATCTTTTTGTTTTTGTAAATTTATTTGTCACCCTGTGTTGCCTCTGAATTTATTTTAGACTTCTCTCTTTCTTTGAATACTTGTTAATTTTGTTGATCTTCTTGAAGAAGTCGCTCAACATTGTTGACTTCCTCTATTTTTTTACTATTCATTGTGTTGTTTATTTCTGTCTGCTATAATTTTTATTTCCATCTTTATGGAAATTGGGTTTAGTTTGCTGTTCCTTTTGTAGTTAGTTAAGGTGCAATTTTTGGTTGTTGATTTGAGATTCATTTTCTTTAGAAATTGCATTTATTACTATCAACTTCTCTCATCACTGCCTCCACTGCACTACAAAAATTTTGGCATGTTTTATTTTTAATTTAATTTGTTTTAAGATGCTGCCTTATTTTCTTGGGATTTCTTCATTGACCAAGTGATTGTTTCATAAGGTGTTGTATATTTCTACATAATTGTGAATCTCTTAGAGTTCTGATGTTGATTTCTAGTTTCATCTTATTGTGACTGGAAAGAACTTTGCATGATTTAAATCTTAAAATATATTAAGACTTTCTTTGTGGTCTTATGACTGTGTATCTTAGAAAATGTTCCATGGGTACTTGATAAAATGTAATTTCTATTGCTTTTGGGCAGAGTGTTCTATGTATGTCAGTTAGGTCCAATTGATCTGTAATGTACACAGCTTTATTTCTTTATTGATCTCTTTTCTGGCTTATCTATTCATATTTGAAAGTGGGGTACTGATATCTTCTACTATTGTTATAGAACTCTATTCCTCCATTGCATTCTGCCAATGTTTCCTTCATATATTTAGGAGCTTTGGTGTTTTATTGAAAGTCACATACCTTGGGTTGTTTCTGTAAGTAGGAGCTCAGTTTAGATATGATACTCTTATAAATAAATATAAGACAAAAATATATTATGTATAGTATTTTTAGAGTGAACAAAGAACATATATTAACTGCATGAATTCAAAGAGATATTTGTCACATGAAACCATATATAAAATTTGTTGGAAAATTATTTTCATAAGCTCTGAATTTTCTCAAAGTGTAGTGACATTGTAAAAGTTGAGAAAGATTATTTAATTCTAATAGCTAATGCTATCCTGGGGAGATAAAATGGACTTCTTCTATTCCTTATGGAAATGTAAATGGAGGAGAGGAATAAACTCTACTCCTAATGCTTAAATATATATAATTATAATCAAAGGAAAATATAGAAGTATAATTTTAGAAGCCAAACATTACTAGAAGTCTTGTTTTTCAATCCTTATCTATCGATATGATTTCTTAAAATTTTCTTCTAAAATAAAGTCAAAAATCTTTGTTTTGTCTTTTCTATACAGCATGCATATAAATCTTCTAAGAAACTCTTCAAGTTGCTCAGGAGTAAGTAAAAAGAGGAGGAAGAAAAAAGTTTTACTTTATAAAATTTAAGATTTGAATGCCATAAGACCTCATTTATTTACTCTGATTTTTTTCTAAGCATTAATAAAATGCATAGATCTCAATTTATTAGATATTCAGGGTAAACAACTCAAGATATATAAAATACAAGATAAGGAATAAAATTAATAAAAGTATCTTTTATTTTGGATTAAATCTGAGTCAATTTCAGATTTTGGTTAATAGTTATGTAAATACACTGAAACATCAAATATTATAGCATAAATTTACAAAATAAAAATTTAAAAATACAAAAGCAAAATAAAGAAACCTATATTGATTAGACAGTCAGACATGGTGGCAAATGTCAGTAGTCCCAGATATTGGAAAGTTCAAGAGGGGAGGATTGCTTGATGCCAAAATTTCAAGATTAGTTAGTGAGACCTGTCTCAAAAAAAAAAAAAAAAAAAAAAAAGGAATGATAAACCAATCCCTATTTATGTAGTAAAATATCTATCTGGCTTACAAATAGCTTTCTATTACTGTTAGATTTACTTGGCAAGCAGGTCTCTTATAATCTCTATTAATCATGCCGTTTTCACACTAGGGTTTTTTTTTTTTTTTTTAACCAGGGATTGAATCCAGGGGAGTTTAACCACTAAGCCACATCCCCAGTCATTTTTATATTTCATTTATTTATAGACATGGTCTTGCTGAGTTATTTAGGGCCTCACTAAGTTGCTAAGGCTGGCTTTGAACTTGCAATCATCCTTCCTCAGCCTACTGAATCTCTGGTATTATAGGAGTGCACCACCATGCCAGGATACACTAGAATTCTTAAAATTCACTTTATGTTTAAAAATCATTTTTATGTGGCATAAATTTGGTTTTGGTTGCGTGATATATACTTAATTCAATAAGTTTGTTCCTTATAGCTCCAAAATAATAAGACTTAGAAACCTGTTATATTTCAATAGTATAATTTCTCAAAATGCTGAATGATTGAAGAATCACTGATTTCAAAATTGATGTATTTGCCTGCATAGCAACATTGGAAAATGCCATCAAAAATAAATATTATTTGCTGGAAAATCATATGAGAAAATGATATAGAAAAATTTCAATCAGAGCTCGTAGAGGTTATAAAAGGTATAACAGAAAAACAAGATGAAATTATTGACTCACTCAGGTGTTAATTTATTGTCTCCTAACACTATAATAATGAGGAAAACATTCAGAAAAATTTTAAATTTACCATTAGAGAATGAAATAATTTGCATCACTGAAAACTTTAACAAAGGATACAAAACATTAGAATGAAGAATGCATTAAACTACTTCTAGTATAAAACTATTTTTGACTCAGGCTTGGATATGATTTTATTATGTGCTATAGAAAAATGGCATTATTTTCTCATTAAGTTGAATGTGGTCAAACCTATTATTTGGCGTGAAAATTTGTTTAAAATTTCCTTGTAGTTTTATGGATATTTGCAATAAATCCCTTTCCAAAGGACTTTGTGTGATCTTGACATTCATATTTTATTGAAAAATTCACATTTTTATTATTTTGAATCACTTTGCATTCATCAGTAATAAATTTGAGAGAAAGTCATTGCAATTAATTCTCCAGCAATTTGATTTTATCTATTAAATTATACAATATCATAGCTCATTGAAAGCTAACTTACTAATAGTTCTTATTATGAAAGATTATGAATCGAATTGAAACTTCAAGTATTTCTGGTTCTACGTGACCCACCAAAGTTTTCAGAGATGATGTGATTTACTTCTGGAAGATGATTTCTAAACTAGAAATTCTATTCTTTACTCATGGTTAAGAACTGGCAAGATTTTCAAATGTAGGTTTACTCCAGATATGACCAGCTTATTCCATAGAATTTGGTTTATTTTTCAAAATCATTCTTCCCCATTCTTAAGGAGTAAGAATCAAAACCACTAGGTTAAAGAGTCCTTGGTAAGATGAAAAGATCAAGAGGGAGAATATGTGTAACTTCAGAAAAGATAATTCAAAATAGCCTAACACATAGTTTAATGAATAAACTTGCCCTAACCTATGATCACCTGGGTTTTTATTAAAAATAGAAATATCAAGTCAGTCCTCTCCCTCAGAGATGTTGATTCAGCTGTCCTAGGTTATGATAAAAAATTTAAAATCAGTGTTTTCAATAAATGTTCCAGGATATTTTACATTTACTGAGTAGGTTTGATGTGAAATACATAAAATGTCTTTTGTCCTAGAAGTGGTAAGGGTTTGTAAGTATAATATACTAACATGCAAGGTAATTCATTATTTTACTTAAAAAAAATAAGAGCCTTAGATTATATCCATGTTGCTTTCTTTATTTAATTCTGATTCATTATATACAAATGGTGTACAACTACCGTTTCTCTGGATGTACATGAAGTAGTGTTAACCATGCACATAATCATACATATACATAGGGTAACAATGTTTGTCTCATTCTATTACTTTTCCTTACCCCACCCCATCCCTCATTTTCCTGTATATAATCCATCCTTCCTTAATTTTTGCCTCCCCTACCCCCTCTTTATGTATCATCATCCATTTATCAGAGAAATCATTTGACCTTTGTACTGTTGGGATTGGCTTATTTCACTTAGCATCATATTCCCCAACTCCATTCATTTACCTGCAAATGCTATAATTTTATTTTTCTTTATGACTGAATAATATTCCATTGTGTACATATACCATAGATTCTTTATCCATTCATATATTGAAGGGCATCTAGGTTGGTTCCACAATCAAGCTATTGTGAATTGAGCTGCTATACACATTGATGTAGCTGTGCCACTATGTATATTGATTTTAAGTATTTTGGGTATGGGCCAAGGAGTGGGATAGCTGGGTCAAATGGTTGTTCTGTTCCAAGTTTTCTAAGGAATTTCCATGCTGCTCTCCAGGTGGTTGCACCAATTTGCAACACCACCAGCCATGTATAAGTGCACCTTTTTCCCCACATCCTTACCAACACCTATCATTTCTTGTATTCTTAATAATAGACATTCTAATTGGGGTGAGATGAAATCTTAGGGTAGTTTTGATTTGCATTTCTCTTATTACAAGATATGTTGAACATTTTTCATATATCTGTTGATTGCTTGTAGATCTTCTTCTGTGAGGTGTCTGTTCATTTCCTTAGCCCATTTGTTGATTGGATTATTTGCATTCTTGGTGTAAAGATTTTGAGTTCTTTATAGATTCTGGAGATTAGTGCTCTATATGAAGTGTGTTTGGCAAAGATTTTCTCCCACTCTGAATGCTCTCTCTTCACATTGTTGAATGTTTCCTTTGCTGAGAAATATATTTTTAGTTTGAATGTATCTCAAGTATTGTTTCCTGCTTTTATTTCTTGTGCTTTGGTAGTCATGTTAAGGAAGTCTGGTCCTAAGCCGACGTGATGAAGATTTGGACATACTTTTTCTTTTGTTAGGTGCAGGGTCTCTGGTCTAATTTCAAGGTCCTCAATCCATTTTGAGTTGTGTTTTGTGCATGGTGACAATAAGAATTTGGTTTCATTTTGTTGCAGTATGGATTTCCAGTTTTTCCAGCACCATTTGTTGAAGAGGCTATCTTTTCTCCATTGTATTTTTTGGCACCTTTGTCTAGCATGAGGTAACTATATTTATGTGGGTTTGTCTCTGTGTCCTCTATTCTGTACCATTGGTCTATCTGTCTATTTTGGTGCCAGTACCATGTCGTTTTTGTTACTATTGCTCTGTAGTATAGTTGAAGGTCTGGTATTGGGATATCACCTGCTTCGCTCTTCCTGCTAAGGATTGATTTAGCTATTCTGGGTCTCTTATTCTTCCAGATGAATTTCATGATTGCTTTCTCTAGTTCTATGAGGTACATCATTGTGATTTTCATTGGAATTGCATTGAATATGTGTAGCACTTTTGGTAGTATGGTCATTTTGACAATATTAATTCTGCCTATCTAAGAACATGGGAGATCCTTCCATCTTCTAAGTTTTTTTTAATTTCTATGTTAGTGTTCTGTAGTTCTCATTGTAGAGGTCTTTCACCTCTTTTGTTAGATCAATTCCCAAGTATTTTATTTTTATTTTTGTCGAGGCTTTTGTGAGTGGGGTAGTTTTCCTAAATTCTCTTTCAGCAGATTCATCAATTATGAATAAAAATGCATTAGATTTATGAGCATTGATTTTATAACCTGCTACTTTACTGAATTCATTTATGAGTTGTGGAAGTTTTCTGGTGGAATTTTTCAGCTCCTTTAAATACTGAATCATATCATCAGCAAATAGTGATAGTTCAAGTTCTTCTTTTCCTATTCATACACCTTCAATTTCTTTGGTCTGTCTAATTGCTCTGGCTAGAATTTCAAGGAAAATGTTTATAGAAGTGGTAAAATAGGACATCCCTACCTTGTTCAGGTTTTAGGGGAATGCTTTCAATTTTTCTCCATTTATAATGATGTTTTCTGTGGGCTTAGCATAAATAGCCTTTACAATGTTGAGGAATGCTCCTACTATCCCTCTTTTTTCTTGTGTTTTGAGCATGAAGTGATGCTGTATTTTATCAAATGCTTTTTCTGCATCTATTGAAATAATCAAGTGATTCTTAACTTTAAGTCTGTTGGTGTGGTGAGTTACATTTATTGATATCCGAATGTTGAACCAACCTTGCATCCCTGTGATTAAACTCACTTGATCATGGTGCACTATCTTTTAAAATATACTTTTGTATCCAATTTGCTAAAATTTTGTTAAGAATTTTTGCATCTGTGTTCATTAGGGATATTGGTCAGAAGTTTTAATTCCTCAGTGCATCTTTGGCTGGTTTTGGTATCAGGGTGATATTATCTTCATAGAATGAGTTTGGAAGGTTTCCCTCCTTTTCTATTTCCTGGAATACTTTGAGGAGTATTGGAATGAGTTCTTCTTTGAGGTCTTGTAGAACTCAGCTGAGAATCCATCTGGTCCCAAACTTTTCTTTTTTGGTAGACTTTTGATAACTTCTTCTATTTCATTGCTTGAAATTGATCTATTTAAATTGTGTATGTCCTCCAGATTCAGTTTGGGTGGATCATATGTCTCTAGAAACCTGTCAATATTTTTAAGATTTTCTATTTTGTTGAAGTACAGATTTTCAAAATAGCTTCTAATTATGTTTTGTATTTTGATAGTGTCTATCATGATATTTCCTTTTTCATAATGAATTTTAGTAATTTGAGTTTTCTCTCTCCTTCTCTTCATTAATGTGGCTAAAGTTTTATCAATTTTGTTTATTTTTTCAAAGAATCAACTTTTTGTTTTGTCAGTTTTTTGAATTGTTTCTTTTGTTTCAATTTCATTGAGTTATACTCTGATTTTAATTATTTCCTGTCTTCTATTACTTTTGGTGTTGATCTGTTCTTTTTCTAGGGCTTTGAGCTGTAATGTTAGGTTGTTTATTTGTTGCATTTCTTTTTTATTGAATGTGCTCCATGCAATGAATTTTCCTCTTAGTACTGCTTTCATAGCATCCCAGAGACTTTGATATGTTGTATCATTGTTATCCTTTACCTCTAAGAATATTTTTATCTCCCTCTGAAGTCATCTGTTATCCATTCATCATTGAATAGTGTATTATTTAGTCTCCTGGTGTTGGAATAGTCTCTGGTTTTTATTTTTATCATTGATTTCTAATTTCAATCAATTATGAGCTGATAGAATACAAGGTATTATCTCTATATTTTTGTATTTGCTAAAATTACCTTCGTGGCATAACACATGATCTGTTTTAGAGAAGGATCCATGTGCTGCTGAGAAGAAAGTGTGTTCACTCTTGATGGATGGAATATTCTATATACGTCTGTTAAGTCTAAATTATTGGTTGTTTTATTGAGTTTTATGGTTTCTTAGATATGATTTCCACTACAGAGGAGGAAGTGCAGAGTTTATATGTTAGTTCTATTTCATTTTATCTAAGAGACTTGATTATTTGCAGATTTACCCTTGGGAGTACTGGAATCAGATACCAGAATACTGAGGGATGACTGCATAAATTAAATACACATAAAAGTAATGATTAGAAAATAAAAACATTGAGTGCATGATAAAAAAAAATCTGTTAGATTATAAACTCTTATCCTGAAATTGTCTTGTTGCTTGATGAGAATCATAAAATTGATAATATTCTTGTTTTTAAAAATTGTTCAATCTCCTAGTCCCCTTTAGCTGAAGCAAATATTTGATTATCATTTTTATAAAGTTAGAGCATTTTTTATGTGAATGATGTTTGTATAAGAAGAGGAAATACTGATAAGATTTGCTCTATCTGTAAATATCACAAAGGACACCTAAATGTAAACAAAATCGATGTAATGAAGGTATGATGCCTCCTGAGAAACTGAAACATTTACCTAAACATTTATCTGTTCATATCCTTTTATTAAATTAACTGCTTTATGGTTATGGGGTCAATATTTAAACCCTTAAATGTCCACAGTGAGTGATTTCCTTAAGGTTTGTAACAATATTTTTTTTAAATGAGTCCAATTTGAATAGTCTATTATTTTCTAAAATCATGTTCATCTGCTGAGGTATAGGCATAAATTAAAGGGGAAATTATTTTTAACTAGAGTGGGGATGATTCCACAGAAATGTACTATAGTGAAGTAGAAGGACAAAACACTTTAGTATGTATGAAAGGAAGAGATTCTTGTGGTAGACATTGGGAATGTAAATGGCCATGAGGTACATGACAATGAAAAGATTTTCCTTTGTATTTGGTGCAATGAAAATGTATGATTCTATGAAATGATGTGGAAGCAAAAATGTTATTCAGCAATGTTTTTTGTTCTAATATATATGTACATGAAATATTGTGAAATAATTTCAAGTGGAATCCTTAACCATTAATAAACCAGAAAAATATTTCATGTAGAGTGTATTTCTTGGATATTCCTATGATTAATATTTTATTTTACTATCAATATTATTATAGTATATTTCAAAAATATGTTTCATTGAACTTATTGTACACAGGTATTTTGCATTAAGTCTGATTGGATTGATGTGCACTTTCATGTTAGTAATTCTAGCATTACCAACTTGGCTACAATAGCTTTTGTTATTTTTTTTATTGTAAACAAATGGGATACATGTTGTTTCTCTGTTTGTACATGCAGTAAAGACATACCATTTGTGTAATCATAAATTTACATAGGGTAATGTTGGTTGATTCATTCTGTTATTTTTGCCCTTCCGCCCACCCGTCCTGTCCCTCATTTCCCTCTATACAGTCCTTCCTTCCCCCATTATTGCCCCCCTCCCTAACCCTAACTCTAATCCTAAAACTAACCCCTCCCATGCCCCATTACGTATCATCATCCACTTATCAGAGAGATCATTCTTTCTTTGGATTTTTGAGATTGGCTTATCTCACTTAGCATGATATTCTCCAATTTCATCCATTTGCCTGCAAATGCCATAATTTTATCATTCTTCATGGTGGAGTAATATTCCAGTGTATATATATGCCACAGTATCTTTATCCATTCATCAACTGAAGGGAATCTAGGTTGGTTCCACAATCTGGCAATGGTGAATTGAGCAGCAATGAACATTGATGTGGCTGTATCTCTGTAGTATGCTGATTGTAAGTCCTTTGGGTATACGCCAAGGAGTGGGATAGGTGGGTCAAATGGTAGTTCCATTCCAAGTTTTCTAAGGAATCTCCATACTGCTTTCCAGAGTGGCTGCACTAATTTGCAACACCACCAGCAATGTATGAGTGTACCTTGCTCCCCACATCCTCGCCAACACCTGTTGGTGCTTGTATTCTTGATAATCGCCATTCTAATTGGGGTGAGATGGAATCTTAGGGTGGTTTTGATTTGCATTTCTCTTATTCCTAGAGATGTTCAACATTTTTACATATGTTTGTTGATTGCTTGTAGGTCTTCTTCTGTGAAGTGTCTGTTCATTTCCTTAGACCATTTGTCAATTGGGTTATTTGTAGTCTTGGTGTTGAGTTTTTTGAGTTCTTTATAGATTCTGGAGATTAGTGCTCTATCTGAGGTATGATTGGCAAAGATTTTTCCCAAACTGTAGGCTCTTTCTTCGCATTGCTGATAGTTCCCTTTGCTGAGAGAAAGCTTTTTAGTTTGAATCTATCCCAGTTGTTGATTCTTGCTTTTATTTCTTGTGCTATGGGAGTCCTGTTGAGGAAGTCTGGTCCTAAGCCAACATGTTGAAGATGTGGACCTACTTTTTCTTCTATAAGATGCAGGGTCTCTGGTCTGATTCCGAGGTCCTTAATCCATTTTGAATTTAGTTTCGTGCATGGTGAGAGATATGGGTTTAGTTTCATTCTGTTGCACATGGATTTCCAATTTTCCCAGCACCATTTGTTGAAGAGGCTATCTTTTCTCCATTGCATACTTTTGGCCCCTTTGTCTAGTATGAGAAAATTATATTTATTTGGGTTTGTGTCCTTGTTCTCTATTCTGTACCATTGATCTACCTGTCTATTTTGGTACCAATACCATGCCGTTTTTGTTACTATTGCTTTGTAGTAGAGTTGAAGATCTGGTATTGCGATACCCCCTGCTTCACTCTTTCTGCTAAGGATTGCTTTAGCTATTCTGGGTTTCTTATTCTTCCAGATGAATTTCATGATTGCTTGTTCTATTTCTGTAAGGTATGTCATTGGGATTTTAATTGGAATTGCATTGAATCTGTATAGCACTTTTGGTAGTATAGCCATTTTGACAATATTAATTCTGCCTATCCAGGAACATGGGAGATCTTTCCATCTTCTAAGGTGTTCTTTAATATCTTTCTTTAGTGTTCTGTAGTTCTCATTGTAGAGGTCTTTCACCTCTGTTATGAGATTGATTCCCAAGTAGTTTATTTTTTTCGAGACTATTGTGAATGGGGTAGTTTTCCTAATTTCTCTTTCTGAAGATTCATCACTTATGTATAAAAATTCATTAGATTTATGTGCATTGATCTTATATCCCGCTACTTTACTGAATTCACTTATGAGATCTAACAGTTTTCTGGTGGAATTTCCTGGTTCCTCTAAGTATACAATCATATCATCAGCAAATAGGGATAGTTTGTGTTCTTCTTTTCCTATTCATATCCCTTTAATTTCTTTGGTCTGTCTAATTGCTCTGGCTAGAGTTTCAAGGACGATATTGAATAGGAGTGGTGAAAGAGGGCATCCCTGCCTTGTTCCAGATATTAGGGGGAATGCTTTCAGTTTTTCACCATTTAGAATGATATTAGCCATGGGCTTAGCGTAGATGGCCTTTACAATGTTAAGGAACGTTCCCACCATCCCTATTTTTCTAGTGTTTTGAGCATGAAGGGATGCTATATTTTATCAAATGCTTTTTCTGCATGTATTGAAATAATCATGTGATTCTTAACTTTAAGTCTGTTGATAGTGAATTACATTTATTGATTTCCTGATGTTGAACCAACCTTGCATCCCTGGGATGAAACCCACTTGATCATGGTGCACTATCTTTTTAATATGTTTTTGTATGCGATTTGCTAAAATTTTGTTACGAATTTTGTGTCGATGTTCATTAAGGATATTGGTCTAAAATTTTCTTTCCTCGATCTGTCTCTGTCTAGTTTAGGTATCAGGGTGATATTGTCTTCATAGAATGAGTTTGGGAGAGTTCCCTCCTCTTCTATTTCATGGAATACTTTGAAAAGTATTGGAATGAACTCTTCTTTAAAGGTTTTGTAGAACTCGGCTGAGATCCCATCAGGTCCTGGACTTTTCTTTGTTGGTAGGCTTTTGATACTTCCTCTATTTCATTACTTGAAATTGGTGTATTTAAATTGTGTATGTCCTCCTCGTTTAGTTTAGGTAATTCATATGTCTCTAGAAACTTGTTGATATCTTCGAAATTTTCTATTTTGTTGGAGTATAGATTTTCAAAATAGCTTCTAATTATGTTTTGTATTTCAATAGTGTCTGCTGTGATATTTCCTTCTTCATTACGAATTTTGGTGATTTGGGTTTTCTCTCGTCTTCTCTTTGTTAATGTGGCTGAAGGTTTATCAATTTTGTGTATTTTTTCAAAGAAACAACTATTTATTTTCTCAATTTTTTGTATTGTTTCTTTTGTTTCAATTTTATTGATTTCAGCTCTGAGTTTAACTATTTCCTGTCTTCTACTACTTTTGGTGTTCGTCTGTTCTTCTTTTTCTAGGGCTTTGAGCTATAGTGTTAGGTCGTTTATTTGTTGACTTTTACTTCTTTTATTGAATGTGCTCCATGAAATAAATTTTCCTCTAATTACTGCTTTCATAGTGTCCCAGAGATTTTGATATGATCTTTCTTTGTTCTCATTTACCTCTAAGAATTTTTTAATTTCCTCCCTAATATCTTCTGTTATCCATTCATCATATAATGGCATATTGTTTAATCTCCAGGTGTTGGAGTAGTTTCTGTTTTTTCTCTTTCATTTATTTCTAACTTCAATCCATTATGATCTGATAGAATACAAGGTAGTGTCTCTATCTTCTTGTATTTGCTACCATTAGCTTTGTGGCATAATATATGGTCTATTTTAGAGAAGGATCCATGTGCTGCTGAGAAGAAAGTGTATTCACTCTTCGTTGGATGGTATATTCTATAAATGTCTGTTAAATTTAAATTATTGATTGTGTTGTTGAGTTCTATGGTTTCTTTGTTCAATTTTTGTTTGGAAGATCGTTCCAGTGGTGAGAGAGGCATGTTAAAATCGCCTAGTATTATTGTATTATGGTCTATTTGGTTTCTGAGATTGAGAAGAATTTGTTTGACATACATGGGTGAGCCACTGTTTGGGGCATAGATATTTATGATTGTTATGTCTTGCTGATTTATGGTTCCCTTAAGCAGTATGAAATGTCCTTCTTTATTCCTTCTGACTAACTTTGGCTTGAAGTCCACATTATCTGAAATGAGGATGGATACCCCAGCTTTTTTGCTGGGTCCATGTGCATGGTATGTTTTTTTCCATCCTTTCACCTTTAGTCTATGTGTATCTCTTTCTACGAGATGAGTCTCTTGCAGGCAACATATTGTTGGATCTTTCTTTTTTATCCAATCTGCCAGTCTATGTCTTTTGATTGATGAATTCAGGCCATTAATATTCAGGGTTATTATTGAGATATGATTTGTATTCCCGGTCATTTGACTCATTTTATTCATTTATTTGTTTATTTTTGACACAACTTGATTCCTCTTTATTTGAGAGTTCCTTTAGGATAGCTCCTCCCATTGCTGATTTGCTTCTTTGTTTTTCATCTCTTCCTCATGGAATATTTTGCTGAGAATGTTCTGTAATGCTGGCTTTCTTTTTTATATTCTTTTAGCTTTTGTTTATCATGGAAGGATTTTATTTCATCGTCAAATCTGAAGGTAAGTTTTGCTGGGTATAAGATTCTTGGTTGGCATCCATTTTCTTTTAGGGCTTGAAAAATGTTATTCCGGGCCCTTCTAGTTTTTCAGGTCTGGATTGAAAAATCTGCTGATGTCCGTATTGGTTTCCCCCTGGATGTAATTTGGTTCTTTTCTCTCACCACCTTTAAAATTCTGTCTTTATTTTGTATGTTTAGGTATTTTCATTATAACGTGCCTTGGTGTGGGTCTGTTGTAATTTTGTGTATTTGGAGTCCTATAAGCCTCTTGAACTTGATTTTCCATTTCATTCTTCAGATTTGGGAAATTTTCTGAAATTAATTCATTGAATAGATTGTTCATTCCTTTGGTTTGTTTCTCTAAACTTTCCTCAATCCCAGTAATTCTCAAATTTGGCCTTTTCATGATATCCCATAGTTCTTGGAGATTCTGTTCATGATTTCTTACCATCTTCTCTTTTTGTTCAACTTTGTTTTCGAGGTTAAATATTTTGTCTTCAATATCTGAGGTTCTGTCTTCCAGGTGTTCTATCCTATTGTTTGTGCTTTCTATGGAGTTCTTAATTTGGTTTATTGTTTCCTTCATTTCAAAGATTTCTGTTTGGTCTTTTCTCAATATCTCTAACTCTTTATTGAAATGGTCTTTTACTTCCTGTATTTGCTCTTTTAACTGTTGATTGGTGCGTTCATTCAATGCCTGCATTTGCTCTTTCATTTCATCATTTGCTTCCCTTATCATGTAAATTATGTACACTTTGAACTCCCTTTCTGACATTTCTTCTGCCATGCTGTCATTGGATTTTATTGACGTAACATCCAGATTTGTTTGATGCATTTTCTTCCCTTGTTTTCTCATGTCGTTCAGGTATCAGTGGAATGCTGAGATGTTGCAGATTTCCCCTATTGACTTATAATGTCCCTGAAGATTGCTATTGTATCCCCTCTTATCCTTCAGTAGCCTGAATTCTTGGAGGAAGTTGATAATGTGGTGCTCCCCAAGGAAGCTGCCTCTCTAGGGGTGGTGTTCTTCAGGTGGGGTATATTCCCTGCTAGTGGGCAAAGGTGCCTCCACTTGTTGACCAATGGTCATCCAAAGGGGAACTAGGCTGCAGGCTGAGTCAAGGCCTGTTTGGGCCTGTGTCTCTGGTTTTACCGTCCTTGTGGGAAAACCTCAACTGGCGGGGAAGACTCACCCGGTGGGGAGGTCTCACTGCTCAGTTCCCCTCTAGAGGTTCCCTTCAGTCCACAATTACCACCTGGGCAGGTCAGCCTTCCCAGGCGACGTTCCCAGGGGCCCAGACCTACCTCCTGGGCCTGGGAGCCTCACCCTTCGCAGACAAGTCTCCTTAGGTTGCCCCTCCTCAGAGAAGCTGCCCGCAGTCCTGGAAACTTCGCTCCGCCCCTCAGCTTGTCTCTGTGTAGGTCTTTCACCAAAAGGCACCTAGGTCTCCGGACCGTGCTTTGCACCTAATTGCCTGGCTATGCGACCCCTCCTCTGAGCAGCCACCTGGAGCCTCGTACATATGCTCTGAGCCCCAGTGACCCGCCACTCCCCTCTTCCTCTAGGCAGCCACCCGGTGTTCTGTGTGGGCGCTTGGCGACCAAGCAACTCACTGCGCACCTCCACCTCCTCAGGACAGACCCCCCATTGTTCAGGAGGTTGCTCTGAGTCCAAACAGCTCGCTGCCCAGCTCTTCCTCTGGCAGCCGCCGGAGCCCCGGCGGGTTGCTCCGAAACCAAGCATTGTGCTGGGCGGCCTCCTCTGCAAAGTTCCCCGCTCTCCGTGTTTATTGCTCCAGCGGGGAGAATGGTATCTTGCTGCCTGGGCAGGGCAGCCTTCCCAGGCAACGTTCCCAGGGGCCCGGACCTACCTCCTGGGCCTGGGAGCCTCACCCTTCGCAGACGAGTCTCCTTAGGCTGCCTCTCCTCAGAGAATCTGCCCGCAGTCCTGGAACCTTCGCTCCGCCCCTCAGCTTGTCTCTGCAGCTCTTCCACTGAAAAGCCGCATAGGACCTGGGACCCTGTTCTGCACCTAATCGCCTGCCTATGAAGGCCATCCTCTGGGCAGCCGCCGAAGCCCGGTGGTTTAGTCTGAAACCAAGCACTGTGCTGAGCAGCTTCCTCTGCAAAGTTCCCAGTGGTCCGTGTTTACCACTCCAGCGGGGGGAGGGGTGTATCGCCGGGCAACTCTACTTCATAATGTTCCCTGCGTTCCGGGGCTACCACCCCATCCGGGACGCCTCCCCAACAGGAGAGACTCACCCGGTGGTTTTGAGTTGGTCCCAAGTCACTCACTATCTCCTCTTTTGAATCCTGAATCCTGGAGCAACATGAAATGCAGCCGCCCTCTAGTCCGCCATCTTGAAAACCCCTACAATAGGTTTTAATAGCAACCTACTTACCTCCAGTAGTCTGGAGTGCTCAACTCTCCTATCTCTCAACTTGAAATACTAGTGAAAACATTTAAAGATAGTAGATGTTTGAGAAGAAATGAAGAAGTAACTGAATACTTGCTTTCACAGTGTTTGGCATAAAATTTACAACAGATATTTGGAGCAAGAGAACCCTATGTTTGAGTATAACATTCAAAATGTCTGAAGAATCAGGTCTTCTTTCTTTTTATCTTTTTTTTTCTACTCAAAGATTATTTCATTTTTTGTAATTTGCAAAGATATTTACCCTTTCTAGTACTTGAATCCTTATGACTTTTTTCCTTTTTAGACACAACTTTAAATGACCTGTGCATTTTAAAATAAAACAGAGCAACCATTTGAAAATAACAGGACATCCCAAGGTGGAATCCCATCTGTAAGAAAACACCTGCACAACAGCTTTTATTTACATGAATATATCAGTTTCACACCTGCCTCTTAAGAATATGATAGAAGTTTGGAAAATTTTCATTTTTTCTTCTTTTAAGGTTTGGATCTTTCAAATGATTTCTTTCTCAAGATCAATGTTATTGGAAGCATTTTTCATTATTTTAGCAAAAAGCGTTTCTTTTCTTTGGTATTTCTGTGAGTGTGTTCATTTGATTCTAACATAAGGCATTTCTTTTAATATTTCTAATTGTCCTTTTATCATTCTGATATTTTGATGCTTTAATATATAAATTGAGAAATACTGATACTTTTTAAGAGAGTAGTCAAGTTAATGAAAGTTATGTTTCAAAGGTTTCTTTCCATATAAATGTATGTGTGCATATATGTAAGATTATTTGTCTCAATGCATTTGTAAAAAGGTAAGTTTAATTAATGCAGTATTATTAGATTGTGCCAAAATATACAGATATCCTTGTGACCCAAAGTTGCACCCATATATTGCCATGATTGAGAGTGACTTACTAAGTAGCTAGGATAAAATAAGTATTTGTATCATGGTATATCTAAGCATTAGACAATAATAAATAAGAGGATCGAAGAATACTGTTGAGAAGAATGTATGATAATATTTTTATTAAAACACAAGATAAAATACATTTTCATAAATTAATTAGCTTTTGTAAATGTTGGTATTACATATCACAAACTGTAAACTATACAGAAAATATTTCTGGAATACAGAATCATGTGTTCTGTAAAATAGAGCTAAATAAATAATTTATTTATCACTTGCTTTTAAAACATTTATACTCTAATGGTATGTAATTAACTTTTTTGGCTTATGCAAAAGAGATTTTCAATAGAACTTTTTAATTATTATTTTAATACTCTGTAATATCTGATAGTGGCTACATCATTTTTCTTTATATTAATTTATATATGTTTCACATATAGAATTTAGATTTTCAGTGGTTTAAAAATGTTATAGGGAAAATGCATTTGAAGAAATGAAATTCTGGTGCATGTAATCTGTCAAGATAAGTTAACTTTATTTTCTAGAGTCAACCATCTATTATCCTTAAGAGGAAAGAAATAGAGGATAATTAAAGTTTACAGGTAGTCTATAACTGAGTCAGTGATTTAAATCATTTTCTTGCAAGCTATTTGATTATATTTATCAACCAAAAGTATAATTGATTAATTTATTATGAAGTATTGACATCTTTCATACTATCATAAAATACCAATAATAGTATTATTAGTTTTTATATACCTTTACTTGGATTGTTTCACTTGTTTCAAAGAAAATAGGTTACCCTGGCTATTTTGGGTTACCTATAAAACCCCTTCTGGTAGGTTATCCATACAACTCATTTGGACTGTCACTCATAATTATTTAAGAATCATCCTTATGATATTAGAAAGGGTAAGTTTTCTAGGAATCTGTATACATTGGTATATTCAAAAAATCAGAAAACTGTTTCATTTTGCTGAATTTGGACATGCAACATACCCAAAATATAAACATTCTATGAAAATTGTAACAAATAAGAAAAGCCAAAAAACTAAAAAAAAAAAAAAAAAAAAAAAAAACCTCTCCAACATGTAGTCATTCAAAGATCTGCTTTCTCAAAAAATTTTCTTTCAAAAATGTGAATGTGCATAATCTTCTCCTAAATTAATGTGAATGTTTAGATGTTTTTACTTACATGCATGATGCAAGTGCAAAACTATGACTCATTTTTCAGAGAAATTTTACTCTTGATGTATTACATGACCAATCCCTTATTCAGAATTAAGGATTCTACCTTTTTAATTTTTTTAATTTTAATTTTATTTTTTTTTCTTTTTTCACATTTTCATTGGTATATTTTAATGGTACCTAATGATGGGATGTGTTGTTACATATTTGTACATATAGTTTGGTCAATATCACTTCACAATACTTTCCCACTTTTCCTGTTTTCCTACCCTTGTCCCTTTCCTCTACTGATCTTACTTTGATTTTATTAGAACTTTATACATATACATAGTAATTGGGCTCATTCTGCCAAACTCATACATGCATAGGATTCTATTTCAGTTCATGACCACCCTCCCTTTTCCTCATTTTAAACAGGAGAATTGCATATGTGGGGATATTGGCCTGTAGGCTATCAACATACAGGATTTTAATATTTCAGGATTGCAATTTCTGTGAATTTGAAGTTTTGGGATTTTAGCATTCAAGATTACAATGTTCAGGATCGTATCTTTGGGGATTATGATCAGTATTGATGTCAACCATACATCAATAAAGTGGTTAAAATATTTTCAACATTAAAAAAGTCCCTTTACAAAAAATAACATGCTAATAGATTTGATGAAAAAATATCATATGTTCATTAAAACAGATGTTGAAAAAATACTTGCTAAAATTTAATAATCATAGCTGATAGAATGCTCAATACAATAAAATAGGAGGGAGTTGACTTAATCTGCTAAAATATATCTGCAGAAAACCTATATCAAACAATATACATAATAGTGAAATGCTGAACAATTTCCATATGAGATTGATAAAGACATAAGGATACCTATAATTACCATTTTTAAACCACTGTACTGGAAGCCCTTGTCAATAAAGGGGAAAAAAAGAAGAAAAAGTGTAATATTTTGAAAAAAAAAAAGTCAGAAAATTATTATTTCTTGAGAAAACAATTATTTAGGAAATATGAAAGAAATCTACATATAAAGAATTAGACTCCTATAATTCCAGCCGCTCTGGAGGCTGAGGCTGGAGGATTAATAATTCAAAGCCACCTTCAGTAACTTAGCAAGGCCCTAAGAAATTCAGTGAAACCCTGTCTGCAAATCTGTAAATAAAATATTAAAAATGGCTTGGGATGTGGCTTAGAGGTTAAGTAAGTCTGGGTTCAATCTCTAGTACCAAAAAAAAAAAAAAAAAGAATTAAGATTAATGATGTAGTTTAGCAAGTTCGTTTCCCCCAAATCAATTCTATTCCTACATAACAGCAACAGTGATAAAGTGAGATATAATTTAGATATGATAATAGCAATATAGAAACCAAATACTTATGACTGATATCTAATGAAATAAGTACAAGAACTATACATGGAAGGCACCATCATTTCTGAGGGAAATTACAGTAGGTGGAAATAAATGGAAGACTATTCCACATTTACGACTTAAAAGGCTCATAAACTGTAAGGTGTAAATTCTCTCAAATTATTCTGTAGATTCCATGAAATTAAAATTAAAATTTAATCAGGCTTTGTTATAAAAGAAGGCAGCATATTCTGAATACATATGAAATTATAAATTATTAAAATCATTCTAGACTTTCTTAAAAAATAAGAACAAGATGACTTGATGAAATATTGTAAAGTTATATTAATAAGAAAGTATCTGAATTAACTGTAGCCAAATAAACCAATAAAAAGAGAAAAATAACATCAAGACCCAATATAGACACTTGATTTATACCAAAGATGAATTTGTACAATGAAAGGATAAAAACACTTTTTTCTATAAATACAGCTAAGTTAATTGGTTATCATTACTAAAATTAAGATGAAAAAAGGAAGAGAGAGAGAGATAAGGAAGAAAGAATGAGGAAAGAAATAAACTTTCTGGGACACCATGATGCAGACCCAGCAACTCAGGAGGCTGAGGCAGGAGGATAGCGAGTTCAAAACCAGCCTCAGCAACTCAGTGAGACCCTAAGCAACTCAGTAAGACTTTGTCTTGAACAAATTACAAAAAAAAAGGGCTGGGGTTGTGGCTCAGTGGTTAGGTGCTCCTGGGTTCAATCCCTGGTACCCTCCCCACCCCCAAAAATAAATAAACTTGCTTACTTTCTCACATTATATCAAAAGACATAAATTCTAGGTAGATCATAAATCCAAATGTCCTGGCTTAAATAATGGATTTCCAGAAGATAACAGAGGCAAACATCTTTATGAATTTGGCATAAGCAAGGATTTCTTAAGCAGTACACAAAAGAAAAAATTAACAATAAGATCATTTGATTACATTAAGATTATTAACTTATGTTCATGAAGTAAACATTGTGAAAAAGGCAAGTATTAAACGGTGAGGAATTACTTGTCATTCATGTGACTGACAAAGTGGATACTCCAGAATACTTAAAGAACTCTGAGACAAGAGATCACAAGTTCAATGTCAACCTCAGCAACTTAGTCCCTAAACAACTTGAAAAGAACCTGTCTCAAAATAAATAAATAAAAGACTTGGGATATATCTTAGTGGTTATACCACCCTGGTTTTAATCCCCGGCACCTCAAAAGAAAAATGGGAAACATTTTTAGAAATATCAGAAAGGATATCATTGTACAATTCCTAGAATATTTACTAATAGATATATGTCCAAAAAAGTGCACGTTCAAGTGTAACACATGTTGATCTGTGAAAATTTAAGAAAATCAATATCACCTAAAGATTACTATTATTCATATTTAGCAAAATTCCTTGCTTGTTCATGTTATTTTGTCAGTATTTTTAGGTGGGTATATATTCATATATTATTTATCTAAGGAGATGATTTCCTGACTTTACTACTTCCACTTACAAGGTTTTGACTTTTTAAATGGTGCATAAGTGATATGCATTAAATAGAAACAATATTTTCATTTTTGCATTTTGATCTTTTCCTGAACTAGCAATATGTACTATGATATTCCTTTTGAATGTTGGACAGAAAGCTTCAGTTCCCAGTCATGTGATAACAAGGTAAACAATTTATACTGTACAGCAAGCTGTGTTTCTAAACTGATATTTGGTAGTGTTATGTTTGTATGTGAAGTGTCCCCCAAAAACTCACATATGAGAAAATATAAGAAGGGTCAGAGGAAAAATGATTGGATTGTGAGAGTCTAGCACAATCAGTGAATTAATCCCCCGCTAGGGATTAACTGAGTGGTAACTGAAGTGGTAGGGTATGGCTGGAGGAGGTGGAAACTGGGTTGTGACTTTGGGGCACATATTTCTAATTGGCAAGTGAAGATCTCCCTCCTTGCTTCCTGGTAACCATGTGAGCTGCTTTCCTCCATGACACTTTTCCACCATGATGTTCTGCCTCACCTCGAGCCCCAGGAATGGAGCTGGTCTTCTATGGACTAAGACCTCTGAAACCATGAGTGAGCCCTCAAATGAACTTTTCCACCTCTGCAATAATTCTGCTTGGGTCTTATAGTCAGAGCAGTGAAAAAGCTGACTAAAACAAGTCGGTGATGTGTATTAAATGCAATTTTGACTTCATGTATTTTCAATTTATGATGGGATTAATAGTATGTTACCATATTGTAAGTTGATGAGTATCTATATACCTTTCCAGTAAAGATATAAACTCTTATTATGTTAAGTTGAAAGTATTTTCTTCTCATTATTTGACAACGTACTCCAAAGGAAATTTACCTGATAAATAGAGGTAGACATAAAACATCATTTTGTTATAGCACCATTTACTAAATACATCATTATTTCTCATCAATTCATAAATCTTCCCTTATAATTTTATTAATAACTACATATAGTTGAATACATTGCTATTTTCTTATTCTGTATCAGAGAATTATTAATTGTATAGCAGTACTGGGCTGCTTAAACTATTTCACAATCATAGCACATTTAATTTTCTAAAAGTATTCACCTTCATTGCTTTTTTTGTTTTCAAAATAGAGTTTGATTCCACTTTCTGGTCCAGCATATAAGAATCTTGAAAATCATCCCTCTTATTTTCATGATGAAAGGAAAAACATTTAAAAATCAGCCAGGAACATGCCTGTTGTTATGGTTTGAATGTGAGGTGTACCCCAAAATTCAAGTGTGATCCTTGATGGAATTAACTGAGTGGTAACTGGAAGCACGTAGGGTGTGACTGGAGGAAGTGGGAATTGGGGCTTTGCTTTGAGATATGTATATTTGTACCTGGCAAGTGGAGTCTCTCTCAGCTTCTTGATCTTTGTGATGTAAGCTCCTTCCCTCCACAACACTATCCCATCATGATGTTTGGCCTCACCTTGAGCCCCAAGAAATGGAGAGAGCCTTCTATGAACTAAGACCTCTGAAACTGTGAGCCCTCAAATAAACCTTTCCTCCTTTACAGTTAGTTGTGCTGGTCCGGTCATTTAGTCACAGCAGTGAAATAGCTGACTAACACACCTGTAATCCCAGTGATTTAGGAGGCTGAGTCCAAAGGATCACAAGTTCAAAGTCAGCTCTAGCAACTTAGTGAGGCTCTAAGTAACTCAGAGATCCTGCCTCAAAAGAAAAAATAAATAGATCTGGGCATGTTGTTCAGTGGTTAAGCACCCCTAGGTTCAATTCCTGGTTACCAAAACAACGAAAATAAAAAATGACAAAAAACAGTAACTCTATATTGTCATCAGGGAATATAGGTTAGAGGACAAAGCACTGCTCAACCAAATAGTAAAGAAAGATATGCAAATAACATGAATCACAGTTTACCTGTAAAGAATTCCAGAATAGAAAACATTGCTGGAGCCTGTATCAGGAGAGTAAAGGAAGATTTAAAACTGTGATTGACAGATTTTTGGAGATTCAGAATGAAAATGTTTAGAATTAAAATCTCTAGCGTGACACAGTGCTAGGGATGGCCTGCACACTTGTATTAATTTCTTTTCCAGAAGCTCTATCATGTTCTATGGTATAGACCAGAAGAAAATCCCCTTGCGCTCTGCTAAGGAGAGAGAGGTATATGAATATTTTGTAATAAGCCTAGATTATTCTGCTAAAGCCGTCCTTCAAGGGAAATTACTTTACTAGAACCCAACCAACTGTAATTATTCTAGTCTGAGGAATGAGAAATACACAATTTTAGATCCCTCAAGACCTTCTGTTTCCCCTAACTGGATATAAACTGAAGCACTTGTGAAGGCCACAGCCGCGGGTTACATCTTTGCTAAAAGATTGAGTTTGAACTGTAGGATGATAGAATACTTCTCCTTTTCCCATATATTACTATAGTAAC
Organism: Sciurus carolinensis; assembly: GCF_902686445.1. Classification (NCBI taxonomy): domain Eukaryota; kingdom Metazoa; phylum Chordata; class Mammalia; order Rodentia; family Sciuridae; genus Sciurus; species Sciurus carolinensis. The sequence goes on along the minus strand of NC_062232.1, from coordinate 72,971,633 downwards.
AATACAGCTCCTATAAAATGGCAAGAAAATAAAAGTTAAATAATGCAAGTCTCAGATCTTACATAAACAGAAGTCTCTAGGGCAAACCCAAGGTAACAGAAGACATAAAAACAAAGACATAGAAGAAAACTGTGACCCAATAATTGCACAGTCTATCACCTACTCGGATAATCATAAAATTTCCTACTAAAGATTCACTTACTTCAATTTATTTTCCTAAAACTTCATTCCTGCTTTCAACACAAAGAAAAAAATTACAAGGCATACTTAAAGCTAAAAAACAGCATGAAGACACAAACCAAGAATGAGTATAAATCAAGAAATGGCTGCAATGTTGAAATTATCCTTATGGGTAATATTAAAAAAGTATGATTAATATGCTTTGGTGGAAATACTAGAAAATATATAATAACAGAAAGGCAGTGAAAACAAAAAGGTTGATATTATAAGTTAGAATAAAAAATAAAGTCTAGAGATAAAATATACTTTACCATAAAAGAATTATAGGAAAAGAGGGGTGGGAGGGGTGGGGGAGGAGGGAAAAAAAAAGAAGCATAGGGTATTTTTAGGCCAGGGAAACTTTATGCATATACTATAATGTGAGCATATTATTATACATTATAAATTATATATTATATTTGTCAAATTCCATATCATGTACAGGACAGTGATGCATAATTTAAACTATGGACTTTAGCTTAGAATAATAAATCAATTCTGGTGCATGAATTGTTAAAAAAAAGAAAAATATACCACACTAATGAAAGATGTTAATAATAGGAAAAAGTGTAATGGGGTATATGGACACTTTCTGTACTTTCAATTTAATTTTTTGGTATACCTAAAATGGTCTTAAAAAATAAAAATCTGTTAATTAAAATTAAGCTGAACTATTTTCATGTACACATGTATTCTTCCTGATGGTATTTCAATGTGCTTCATGTTATAGTCAATAGATTCTTTTTCATTCTTCTTATTCTTTTATTCACTTTGAAATTAAATGAAAATGAATATCTAAGCTGTGTGACATATCTATTATATGGTATTGAAATTATCACTGTGAATTGTATTTTCTTCATTTTTAAATTAGACTTAATATTCAATTATTTCTCATTCAATTTAGATTTTATATATTGAAAAATATGTATGTTGTTATGTTATGTTTTGTATAACTATAATTTCTTCTTTACCCTTTCTCTACTCCCACTTCATGAAGTTGTCAGTTCATTTAATCTCATATTTGTATAGTCAATATAGGTTTATGAGAGGATCGATAATAGAGAATTGCGTAAATAACAAGTCTAGAACAGAGATATTGGGTAACTGTACCTATGAGAATATGGTCAGCATCTGTGTTGCCTTCAAAGACAGAATAATGATTTTAGAAACTGCTTGGTGCTGAGAAACAAGTTTAAGCATTGGAAATAGAAAAATAAGATTCTTCACCATGTTCTAAATTTTGTTTGTCCACTATCCCATACTGGAATGTAAGACAGAGTCTTAAAGTTGAAAAAGATGTGTGTCATCGATGTACAGAATATTTCACTTTTGTAAAGAACTTTCATAATTCTCATTTTACCTGATGCTTATGACAATCCTATTAGGTAATTCTGGCCAAAGTCTGAGCTGTGACTAACAGGATTAAGCAAGCTATATTCTATCAGGTTTTAGGAGACATGTGACACTTCTAGGTAGTTTAAAACAAGGAATATTCTTTTTCTGTTTTCTTCCCAACTTTCTGATTTTCACGATTCATCCTTGATCTGTAATCTATCACATTAGTTCAGATTAAGGAACTGTGTGTGTGTGTGTGTGTGTGTGTGTGTGTGAGAGAGAGAGAGAGAGAGAGAGAGAGAGAGAGAACATGTATGTTCCATGTTGTTGTTTTTAGCAGTCATATCTTTTTCATTGCCATCATCTTCCATAATTTCTCTCTTTGGATAATTTACTTCCATAATTATTTTATATACAAATTTATGTTTTCACACTAAATGATTTTATGTCTTTATTAGTGCACACTAATTTTTTAACTTTTGCAATAAGATCTCTATATGTGAAACTTATGATGCAAGACAATGTTTTATCTAATCACAACATGATAAGAACCTCTGGTATCTTAACTTTATCAGATCATTTATTAGATCATTACTTTTGGAAAGAATATGCAATAAGATAAAAATTAAAGTTTCATTTTTTAGTATGCTTTACATTTTACCATTTTGAAATATTTTTGTTGCTATTTTAATGTGGTCATATTTAGTGGAATAAAACATACACATGCCATTTTAGTTAAGCAACCAGATTTTCATTGTTGCCCAATTTAACAGTTTTCTTATTCTATTTTGAAATTATCTATGCTAATTAAGCATATTTCAGACTCTCATCTCCTTTTTCTAAATCCTTATGAATGGGCAAATATTCTTATTCTATAGATAAATATGTAGTATACTGAAATGCAAATGCTGGTAAGAGATAACAAATTAGTAATTAACCTCTGAAAGGATTTAAAATTCAACTTTTCTTTTTGTTGAATCGTCACTTTCTTCCATCAAAAATTATTATAAAATCAATCCTTTTACCACAATTTTTAAGTCGTTTTCAAAACCATTTTTTTTCAAAAATAACTTTTTGTAATTAGACATGGTTTAACAAGGTAACTTAGAACCAATTCATTGAAATTACATTTCTTTCAGAGGCATTTTCCAACATAATTTTGCAGAATAGTTTTATACCTTCAAGGTGTAAAACTTCAAACAGAATGGTAACCAAAGAGCATAATGATTAAAATGCTCAGCATAAAATTGATTTAGTGGTGACACTGATTCACAATTTCTGTTTTACACATGGCACATTAATATAATCCCTTTTTGCTACTTTCGAATAATTTTTCCACTGTAATTAGACAATTGAGTATACAACATTGAATAATGTATATTTCCAAGACGTTCTAAGCATAATAGAAGTGATTTTAAATATGTTAATATTGAAATTCTTATCACATTTTATTATACAAGCTACTATAATTGAAATTCTTGTGTTGTTAACAATAGATCATGAGATGCATTTTTCTCTGTGCCTAAGGGATTGAATTTTCTTCCAGTAGTGATATATAATACAACAGTTATTTGTATGTGTTTCAAAATAATGCATTGGTTAATATTTTGAATGTAAACCTCCTTATCTCCTTGCTATTTTTCTTAATTTAAATTAAATGTGATTGCTCTTTCAATTATAATAAGTTCTCATTAATTTGAATTTCACCAATTTCTAATTTATCTTATATATAGAACTAAGATAAAATTCATAGCATTTTATGAAAAGTAACTGTGTAAAAATTGATTATGTACACAAAATATGTGGTTGATAAAGCAAAATATTTTAAAAACATATATTTCTTTTTGGTCTTTTTTTCCCATGATATGGTATATGATGAAACTTATTGTTCTGCACATTCCAGAAAAGCACTTCACCACTGAGGTATACACCCAGCTGTAAAACCAATTATTTTAAGTACACAATTTTATATTTAGATTATGGATACATTTTTAAATATTATTTTCTTGGACCTGTGATACATTTAATAAAGGGTTCCAAATTCAATCATATTCAATTTAACCAATATTTATTAAGCATCAATGTGAGAATAAAACACAAGAATACACAAAAACAGGAAGATGTCATCCTGATGGTTTAAGGATCTTACAGATGTGATGATATAATAGAATTATAACTATTCAATCATTTTTTGGAAAATTCAAGATATGAGGATAATTATAAGCATAAATGGGTAAGGATAACTGATATCAATGAAGTTCAGTAGGTAGAATCATTCTGGAGGCATCGAACATAATGCTGAAATGCATGGGTAAGTAACGCCTTGAAGATCTGTGAAAATCAATCGGAATATAAAATAGATATTGTAAATGTTTTCTGTCAGGGATATTTCATAGACTCAAATTGGGCATTCTGGACATTAGAGAAGGACAAACATAAGTTATGACTAATAATTCCATAGGCAGTGCAATAATGATATTTCCATTAACCTAAATGAAGTTTGCACAGGGACTTTCAGTGTACAGTTTGGAAAAATGATTAATTTGGTTTATTATATATTTATTTCAATGGCAAGTGGTAAAATAGAGTTTCAATGTCTATTAGAGAGCAGACTTTTGATACATGTCTGGTTCCCTTCTCCTGGAATCATCCAATTTACAACAGAGTTTCTTGCACTGTTAAAATACTGACTGTCTTATTCTGTTGTTTTCTGTTTTTTTTTTTTTCCCCCATAACAGAATACTTGAGACCAGATAGTTTATAAAGAACAGAAAATATGTTTCTCACATTCTGCAGGGTTCAAAATCCAAAATCATGAAGATGGAAGTTTTGGTATCTGGAAAGAGCCCAGTTTTCACTTTAAAGAAGGTGTCATGAAAGTGTCTTTTTCTAAGGGAAGCAAGGGTATTTCTCACATGAAAGAAGTCCAGAAGAAAGTAAACCCAGTAGCACAAAATCTTTTTTATAGGGACATTAATCCATTCATGAGGGTTCTGCCTACATGCCCTAAACATGTTTCATTACACCTCATATCCAAACAGTATTTATTACATTGGGGAGTAAACTACCAACACATAAATTTTGAGGGGACAAATATATTCAAACTACAGTGCTTACCTATATGATAAGCATCAAAATTGTGCTTTTTCTCTCTGACAATGTGACCTCTTTTCTCCTGCTATTTCTAAGGCTTCAGCAGCCAAACTATGTCATCACTAATATTACAAAGTACTAGGTGTCCTCAGGGCATTCTCCATATTTTGAGTTGCTTTGGAGTTTCATCAATTTCTCATAATATAATTTTAAATGAAATTTATTCACTTTAGTCTCAACTTTGAAGGAGTAGTATTAGCATTTTTAGAAGTCTGCTTTCTACAGATTATGATGTGTAAATTATTTGCCTATGTAGACATAATCCCCTCTACCATAAATGAGTGTAGTAGAAAAATAGGTGACTTGGAAATACAGTATTAAAAATAAAATTAGTGGGCTTGGGAGATAACTCAGTTGTTAGAGTGCTCACCTTGCAAGTAAAAAGCCCTGGGTTCAATCCCTAGCACCACAAAAAATAAAAAAATAAAATAAAAATAAATAAATAAAATAATTGATTCTCAACAAAATGTAAAATGGTCATTCCAATTTGCAATCCATCTTGCTACTAAAATAGCCTAGGAGAAATAGAATAGAAATAATGATTAAATAAATAGAATAAATAATTGTCTAAGCATAATACTTTATTTGATATTGGATTTGATAACTGTCTTAACAGTTGTAAAAGACTTTGCCCTCTCATCCTATTTTACTGATAACATAGCCATAGAAAACCAAAATTAACTGCTGATCTTTTTATAGACAGTACCATAGCTCAAAATTTTCAAATGACATATGGATATAATAAACCCCTAAGAGAATAAATAAGGTGTGCCAATCATTATTTGTTGAATATACACAAGATAGGAGGCACTTTATAGTATAATAAAGAAGCACAATTTACCAAATATTCTTGAGTGCCTCTTAAGTGACAAATCTTGACTTTAAAGAAAAATATAAAATGCAAATGAATTATTATATGAAACAATTAGAGAACAATATAAAGAAATAATTAACCATATATTAAGTGTCACAGAGTACATTTTAGCACAAGAAATAATTAACCATATATTAAGTGTCACAGAGTACATTTAGCACAGTGCATTGGTTATTACCGAAGCACAGGGTACAAAATATGATGAGGGTAAACTAATATAGGAATCATGAAAAATATTCCTTAAAATTCTTGGAACCTAAAATTTAATTAATCATACACAAATAAGAGAATACTTTCTAGTCAAGGATTATGATAGGATATGAGTGATAGTTTTGACATTTCATTGAAAAATAATATGATGGATGAAATATAAAATATTCTCTTATTTTCACTTGATCTAGGTGAAAATTACCCTCAATGATTCTGTACAAAAAGAATTGTATGTCTCATATAGTCCAAATTAATTTTTTATTAATGAAAAAAGCATGGCACAGACTAATGTTACATTTCTATATGTTAACTCATCTTTTTTGGTAAGAAATCAAAGTGAAGATTAATCTTCTATGAGAAAAGAGATATTACTTTGAAAGAAATTCTCACTTACAGGCACACTAACTAGAATGTAATTATTATGAATTTTATGTTACATTTGGGAAAGTAGGTAAGAGTTCAGGACAAAGGGAAGGAGGTCCAATAATTATTCATTTCACATTTTATAACATACCCAGGTCAAAACTGATAAAGACAGTGTGTAATAACCAGAGAGTTGGAATAAAACAATCATTAAAGGAATACTCCAGTATCTTAATTAAAATGAATAGCTTAATAAATTTGGAAAGCAGAGCAAAGTTGGTTCCAGAATACCAAATTAAAAATGATGGTTAGTAAAACAAAATGTCCAAGATCTAATGTAATCAGAGAGACTAACAAAACAAAAAGTGTCTCAAGTCCCAGGCATTCTTATTGCAGAAAAAAAAATCCAAAGAAAACATTTATCTCAATCAAAATCTATTTCTATCACTCATTTATACATTCAATGTGCAAATAGGAGGACAATGTGACATTGGATCACGATTGGTGTGACATAGGAAAGCTGCCTACATGTTTGCTTGCCAAGAATTCAGCTAAAATAAGAAGAACTAATGAAAATTCCCCAAACAATGTCAAAGTGAATTGACATCCCTAGGCCAGTTCCAATTTTACAATGTATTCTGCCAAACTGAGTCATAGTGTGCTTTTCAAAGTTATTTTTGCTGTTTGTTTTTGCTTAATTAGTGTCAGGATTAGGTATAAGTCTTCTGGCAGTTCAGATTTTACATAAAATATGACATGTTTTTCCCCATAAATTCACATATTTTCTAAATTCCAACAGTTTTTTGTAATTTCTAAAATCAGTAATTTAATTAAAAATTATAATTGTTCAACCACTTATTTTCAGTTGTCATGGCTTGATTTAACCTAAAATTTTAGTATTTTAAGTGCTTTTTCTTTTTCTTAATTGATTTTGTATTGTTTTGATTTGATTTTGGTAGAGACTCCTTTTTTCACTTTGAACATATAACTGTAGTGTCTGTATTTAGAAACAGTAGTCCATCAAAATTTTGTTAAGACACTGTGATTTAATGTTAGATTGGATACTTTGAGAATGGAGAAAACTTCATAAGCTTTCTAGATCAGAGAATATATGAAAAGAATTAAGAAGTGCAGTATAAGAGAAATCAGGTAGATAATACCCAGGAAGAGAGACAAAGGAGTATTTAATTATTTACTTTTGAGTAGATATTTAGAAGTATCATTTTTACTGAATTATATTTCATATATTGTGACAATATTCTCTTGTCAATTTTTAAGAGATTATGTTAAAATAATAAATAATGTAAGTGGGATTTTTTTTCTTATTACCCAAATTTTAGTACACTTTTATACTGAATTTTTCATTTCTCTTTTTATTGCCAAATCTAGATATCAAACATATAGGCTAGAAAATGTATAGATAAAATTTTTTCCTGAATTTAATTTTATGTAAAAATTGAGTCATAATTTAACCCTTATACATTAATAGTCCTTAAATGTAAGAAGTCATTTGAATTTGCAAGCAACTTCCAATTATTTTGTACATAGATTTTCATAAGAGAGTGGTTCTCAAAAACATTGAGAATTCTACTAAAAATTGAAACTGAATTTTAGATGAAAATTTAAATTAATTTGAACAAAAACAAGTATCAGCACTTTTTCTTTAGATGATTTAATCTAGACTATATGGATAAAATCTCAGTGGAATTTCTACACATTTATCCAGGATTTTCTAGTTAGAGTTCAAAAAAAATAACAAATGATTACTATTGAAGTATTTACATATGTATAGCTAATGCTACCTGACATAAGAAACTGATTGAATATTCTGGTAATATAAAAATAAACAAACTCAGTTTTCATATACTCTTCAACACAGAATATTTCTGTAACCAAAAGTGTGCAGGGCTTTCCCTGCACATTAAGCAATCAATCAATTCTATAGCAATGGATACCAATTGAACATTCTCTAATTCAATTCAAAAAGCATCAAGTCCCACGGGTTGAGATCTCAATCCCACACCACTGCTCCCCTTACAGATACTAACTGCAAGTCTGGCCTCCAAAATTTCTGACCAACTAACCGCAAATCAAGTTTCCCATGATACCTGTCTTAAATTTATTTAATTTGCTAGATTGACTTATAAGATTCAGGGAAACACTAATGTTTACAAGCTTATTATAAATGATGTATAGGGTGATGTATGGATAAAGGTCACAGAGCTCCCAAGCCCTCTCTGGGCATGTCACCCTCCAAAAATCTATGTATTCACCTATCTAGGAGTTCTCTGAAACCTGTCATTTTGGTAGTTTTTTAAAGAGACTTCATTACATAAGCATGGCCAATTAAATCACTGGCCATTTTTGATTGACTTAAACTTGTCCCTTTTCCTTTCCTTAGAGGTTGTAGAGTGAGTTTGGGAGTCAAAAATCTCTAATTCTACCTTGACTTTTTGGTGACAAGCCCCAAGTGTGAAGCTACATAGGAGCTGCCAGACATGTCAATTTATTAGCATACAAAAAGAAACATAATCATTTGGAAGACTCCAAGTTGTTTAGGAACTGTACACTAGAAATTGTGACAAAACTATATATTATAATATCACAAGTATATAAATAGAAAAAAATGAGGATTAAACTTAAATTTAGGTCATATTTATAAAATTCCATTATATGATTTAGTTGGATACTATAGTTTTACATGACAGAGTGTGAGTATAATTTCAGATATTTTTACAGTGAATATTTTAAGTTATTTTCCTTTTGCTCCTGCTTCTATGCTTTTTCTTTTTTTTCTTCCTTCTTTCTTTTTTGTTTTTTGGTACCAGGGACTGAACCCGGGGCACTCAACCACTGAGCCATGTCCCAGACCTTTTTTCATTTTTTATTTAGAGACAGGGTCTCACTGAGTTGCTGAAGCTGGCATTGAATTTGCAATCCTTCTATCTCACCCTCCTGAGCTGCTGGGATTACAAGCATGTCCCAGTGCAGTCAGTTCCTTAAGCTTTTAAAAGAGGAAATGTATTTACTATTCCTTTTCCCCTGTTTCTGTTTTTTTCTCTATTCAGTAGCCTGGTAAAATATCAGCCCTCCCTCTTAATCTGAAATAGTATTTATCATTTTATTTCATATATTCAAATTATAAATTTTGAATACTTCTTTGGACATTACTAAATTTACATATAATATTAAAATACATTGTATGTTAAACCATATACATTAAATACATGTAATCTTTAATCATCACAACAGCTGTATGAAGGGGACAAGTATTTTACATGTGAGAAAACTGAAACTTTGATTTAGTAACCTAATAAAGATCAAACTATCAATTTTCACTATTCCTAATTTTATTTAGATTTGTGTTAACATCTTTTAGTTATGCTTAAGACAATTTATAAAGGGGTTCTGATCAGACATTCCATTATAGTTTGGAAGAAAAATGCATATTAAAGTATGGATTAGGACATTTCATTTCAATGCTGGAATATAAATAAAATCATGATTATTTATATATCTTATTTTATCTTAATCCAAAGTTCATTTGAAAATCAAGCTCAGGAATTTACTACAGCATATTTTGTGATACATTTGTGTTTTCTTTTAATTTATTGACTACTCTGCTAAAAGAAAAATGTACTTTCAAAATTTTTCTGTTAGAGGCATCACAATACCAAACCTTAAATTATACTAAGAGCTATAGTAAAACAAACAAACAAAAAACATGGTACTGGCACAAAAACAGACATGAATAGCAACAAAGCAATGGAACATAATAGAAGATACAAAGATACAAACCCATATTACTACCGTTATCTCATACTAGAAAAAAGCACAATTAATATACATTGGAGAAAAGATAGCCTCTTCAACAAATGGTGCTGGAAAAATGGGAAAAATATGTAATAGAATGGATTTGAACCCCTATCTCTCACCATGCACAAAACTCAACTCACACCCTGTGACTACTAGAAGAAAAGTAGACTCAACCCTCCATCATGTTGGCTTAGTAACCTACTTCCTCAATAAGATACCTAAAGCGAAAGAAGGAAAACCAACAATCAATAAATGGGGGGCTGGAGTTGTAGCTCAGTGGTAGAGCACTTACCTAACATGTGTGAGGCATGGGGTTTGATCCTCAGCACTACATAAAAATAAATAAAATAAAGGTTTTGTGTCCATCTGCAGCTAAAAATATTTCTTTAAAAATAATCAATAAATGAGATGGAATCAAACTAAAAAGTGTCTTCACATCGAAGGAAATTATCAAGAACACGAACAGAGAGCCTACAGATCAGGTGAAAATCTTTACCACCTGGTCTTCAACTGGAACATTAATCTCCAGGATATACAAAGAACTCAAAAAATTTAACACTGAAAAAAAAAGAAAAACAAATAGCCCAATCAATAAATGGGCAAAGATACTGAACAGGCACTTCGCAGAAAAAATATGAATGGTAAAAAAATAAATGAAAAAAAAGTTCAACATATCTACCAATTAGAAAAATGAAAATTAAAACTGCACTGATATTCCATCTCACTCAGTCAGAATGGCAATTATCAAAAATATAAGTAACAATAAATGTTGGCAAGGATGTGGGGGAAAAAAGGTATACTCATATGTTGCTGGGGGACTTCAAACTGGTGCAACCACTGTAGAAATCAGTATGCAGATTCCTTAGCAATCTTGGAATGGAACAGCCATTTGATCCAGTTATCCTACTCCTCAGTTTATACCCAAAGGACTTAAACTCAGCATACTACAGTGACATAGCCACATCAATGTTTATAGCAGCTCAATTCACAAGAGCCAAGCTACAGAACCAACCTAGGTGTCCTTCAACAGATGCGTGAATAAAGAAAATGTGGTATATATACACAATGGAATATTACTTAGCCATAAATAAGAATGCAATTATGTCATTTGCCAGTCAATGGATGGAATTAGAGACTATCATGCTAAGGAAAATAAAACAGTCCCAAAAAAACAAAGGATGAATGTTCTCTCTGATATGTGTATGCTAACTCACAATAAAGTGTGGGGGTAGAGAATAGAAGTTCATTGGTTTAGGCAAAGGAGAATGAACTGAAGGAGGGAGAATGGGAGTAGAAAAGACAGTAGAATGAATTGGACATAACTTTCCTATGTACATATATTAATATACCACAGTGAATCTCCACATTGTGTACAACCACAAGAATTGAATCCTAGCTGGGCACGTTGGTGCACGCCTATAATCCCAGTGGCTTGGGAGGCTGAGACAGATGGATCATGAGTTCATAGCCAGCCTCAGCAATGGTGAGGTGCTAAGTAACTCATGAGACCCTATCTTTAAATACAATACAAAATGGAATCCTAATTAGAATAAGTCATACTCCATATATATACCATATGCCAAAATATACTCTACTGTCTATTTATAAAGAAGAAATAATAATAAAAATATAAAATGGAAAAAAAGTTTTCTCCTTTAAGTATGTGGATTTTAGATAGTAATCATATTCTTTACTTTGTTTCTGTAAATAATGTATATTTTATAAAACTCAATCCCATTCTGAGTGCTAAGGAAATGGAAGAGAGAGTCAAAATCAACCCAAAGAGTAATTTCAATGAAATTATAAGGGAGTGAGAGATATGCCCTTTACTTCCTCCTTAGTTATTATGATTTATTATTGTTCAAACCTGATATTGTCTCTCTCAAAGCTTATATGTAGCCAGACACAGTGGTTCACACCTATAATACCAGAAACTCAAGACACCGAGGCAGAAGGAGGATAGGTTCAAGGCAGCCTCAGTAATTTAGCGACAGTGTAAGAAACTTGGCAGCATCCTTGTCTCAAAAAATAAAAAAAAAAATTACTGAGGATGTAGCTAAGTGGTAAAGGCACCCCTGGGTTCAATCCCTAGTACAAAAGAAAAAAAAAAGGCTAATATGTTAGTCAATATAGTGATATTCACAGTAAACATATTGGATTATGAGAGCTGTAATCCCTTCAGTAAATTAAAAATTTGAATGGACCACTGAGTTGTAACCTAAGGAAGGTGGGGTATAAATGAAGGATCTAGGTCTTTAGGGGTGTGACCTTCAGCTATATATTGCCTCTGACTGCTTGATCTCTCTCTGCTTTTCAGCAGTGATGAAATGGGCATCTTTCTTCCACCATACACTTCCTCCATGATGTTCTGCCTTACCTCAAGGCCAGAGCAAGGGAAATAACTGGTCATTGACCGAGAAATCTGAAGTTACAAGCCCCAAATAAACTTTTCCTCCTCTAAATTATTTTTGTTAGGTATTGTGGTCACAGTGACACGAAACTGATCAACCCTGGGATTTGGGGTTGGAGCAAGGAACCCAATTAATTAAGGGTTATTAATAAGAGAAAAATCACTATACTTATTAATTTTACATGTACATATATAGCTTCACAAATTAGTGGAATTTGGAGAAATTGTAATAAGTGCACTTTATTTTTTTCGTGTATCTCTGAGCATTTTGCAGGTATCTCTTTTGTTCTGAGTCACTTTGGGTTTTAGGATCTATGTGTTGGATTTATTAACATCTTAGGATGAGTCAAAACTAACCCCCAAACAACAGTAACTTTCTTGTTGCTGGCAAAGCACAACCTGATCAATCTTAAAATAATGATGGTGCACACTACACCAGATCAAAACTACCTGATTTGGTAGTTGTTGAAAGCCTCCAGCTATTCAAATCCTCAATTTTTTCTTCATTCCCTTCTAGAAAAAAGCTCATTATCAACCCCTAGAAGAGAGGGCTAAGAGCATGCATCCCCCTTGTCTTCCCAGTACAGCTACACTGGTTTAAGCTCCTTTCCTGCTTTTCACCATTACTTTTTTCATTTGATTTTTGATGTAGTGGCCAGATATGATTTGTTGGACTCCCATAGTCAGGTCTATGACCTAGGACTCCAGAAACAAAACGACTAAAACATCATCATTCTTTTATACATATTGACAAGGAAAAATGAAGGTGTGAAATGATGAAAGGATGAATATCTGGTCTAGGATAGTAAATTCTAAGACTATTACCAAGAAATATAGGGAGTGATAGAGAAGCTAGTGCAAAATAAATGTTACTTCAGTTTGTATATTAATGTTAATTGCAACTGTATGTAACAGTTGCTGGCATCCAAGTCTATTTTCTAGATTTGTCATGTGAATAATATCCCTTCTACAAGAAACTTTTGGCTTGCTGCATGAAGGAATACACAGATTAAATGGCCCTATTTGAAGCTACAGTTCCTCAAGTGGTTTTAGTTTCAAAAAATAATTAGACCATATTGGCATGTTTTGAGCTGTTACATCTTTATTAACTATAGAATCAAGCTATAATTCTGAAGTGTAGCAGAATTTACCACTGCATAATATTCCAGTTTTGCATATGTTAATTTTGAGAAAAGGCAGATATTAGAATAGTTCTCTGCTCATCCCCATTTGCCTAAAATCAGGACATAAATTTGAAAAGGTGTTCCTTTTTCATATTCTTTATGGAAGAGCAGAAGTAATAACTAGGGAAAAAATACACTTATCAACTCAGAGATGGCATGACAAGAAGCTACATAACAACTTTTCTATAACAGTCCTTATCTTTATTTAGTTTCTCCATATATTTGCATTCATAGAATTTACCATTCCTAGAATCTCAGTGAACATTTCCTTTCTTGTCTCTCTTTTCTAAAGAATTATTTTGTGTACTAAGATGCTATATAATCTCAAATTTTAACCAACTCTGAGTTATTAATTATCAAGTAGTCCTATGTATATGCATAATGAATACATTGAAATGCTTCTGTTTGCTTTTTTCTCATTAACCTGTCTTGCATCTGTCTAAATTTGCAGGACCTCAGAAAATGAGTGAAGTATAAGTATGGGAAAATATATGTTTTCCTCCATTATGATACTGTCTCAAAATTTTTAAATATGTTCTTCAATGACCCTCAAAATAGAAAGCTAGAAATTAGGTAATTTTATAGTATTTTCTAAGCATGAAGGATTGTAACAAGTTTACTTAAATATAAATTATACTGAGAAAAATTGACTTTATGATTGAAAATCATAACAAGAACAAAGTATGTTGGATGGATGGATTGCCTGAGTTTTACAAAATGAATGCTAATTCTATGAATTATTTATACTATTTCCATTTAATAGTGGAAGAAATATTGAAAATCAGAAGCAATTTGTTCAACAATGTGTGAACCATTTTGATGTCTAACATTTTATGGTATGTACACATATATATGTACACATGCATATTTTCAAGTGCAAATTGTAAACAGCAATACAAACAATTTTCTCTTATTTATTGCTCAGAATAAGATTTTCATGGGAATAAATTCATTCTCTTATTAAAAATTATATTCTGGTTATGGAGTTCTATTCCTGAAGAGATGTTATTTTAGAAAAGTTGTATAGTGATGATAATGAAATAGTGAAACTAAGCATTTTGCTAAATTTTGCAAATAATAATTCCTTATTTATTAATGTAAATATGTGTTCAGTGACAATTGGAATTGATTTATCAGATTATCAAATAAATGGAGATAGGACTATGAAGGAGTGATAAATGGAACTGGAAAAGTGTTGGTGTGAGACTCTTGGAAACATCCCAGTCTATATTATATTGCTAGGCAAGAATGGATAATGATAGGTCACAAAAATAAAAAGGCCTAGAAAAACCAAAGTGCATGAAGTGATCACAGTAGAGTTCTGTGAGTTGATGACTGATAAGAAAAGTGGACAACAAGAGAGATTGTAAGGAATTGAAATGAAATTTTACTTTCCTTCAAATCGTACTTCTAACCTATGTTCTGACAGACTCCCAGATCCTTGAATAAATTATTACAGATCAGTTAAGATTCTTACCCCAAATTAAGAATCTAGTCTCAAGGTTAAAAAAAAAATAGACATAAGGCTTAAACCACTTTCTTTGGAAGATGGCAGAATAGTTTGCTTCCCTGGTGGCTCAGTGGCATGAACCAAGATAATCAAACAGGCAACTTTTCAACAAAGTGAGTAAAAGAACTAGAATTAGGGAGAACTTTACTGGAATTTAATACTGGGCACTCAAAACAAATTGGGGATTCAGGAGATAGAATAAAATAAAATAAAGAAAAAAATCCCCAGCCCCACTGCTACATCTGGAGGCACAAGCCAGAACAGTCCCTCTGTGAATACATTACAGCAATACAGGAAGTAAAGTAGCCCCCATTCTTGGGAGAACCGAGGCATGTTGGGGTACAGAGGGATTAGAGATTAGAGTCACCACCCAAATAAATAGTAAACTGTGCTGCACAATATCCTTGTACAGGGAAGAAGCCTCTACCTCTCCCTGTAGCATGCAGAAGATAGCAGAAGGAACCATTTGTAGCCATGACATGGGGGCTGGCAGCTGGCAGATCCAAGTCTGCCTCAATAAACAAGTTGGGTAAACCCAAGCTCAGGAAAGAGAACTGCATGTGCCTAAGTGACCAGGAGAAAATCAAGCATGGAAAGAGGATTTCATAGTTGAATACTAGTCAGGAAAACTCACCTATCTTCCCTTTCCCCTTCCAATATGGCTGCTCCCAGGACCTGAAGAGAGAGAGGCATCTGTCTGGAAATTTGAAAGGGTGAGGGTGGGAGAGTTTGGGTTTGGAGACTGAATCAGAGACCAAGAATCATAGTACCACATGTGATGTAGTGGGCTAAGAGCAGACTTCTGCACCACACCAGTGGAATCCAAAGGAGATTTCTGGGCCCTGGAGGTGCCCTGTTTAAAATCTCCAGCCCAATTGGCATTCAGCAAAGAGAATAGAGCATACGTAAGCCTACATCCTGCCTCCAGGAGTTCCAACTCCAGGATTAACCCTTCCATCCTAGCAACAACCACCCATGCTGAGGGTGGAGCAAGCATCAAACTTCACACAACCCCACCTTACTGCTGAGAAAAGAAGCTGAGAAATTTTGAACTTCAACTGAAACAATTGTTCAATTTTTCATTGAGAACTTTTCTTTTTATTTCTTTTTTTCTCTCACATTTCTACCATTTTTTAAACCAATTATTTTTCATGCATCGATTCATTGAGGACTGGAATGTCTGAATAGTACAGTTCAGTTTCGTCATGTATTGTTTTATTTTTACATTTTATTTCTATTTATTTACTTATTTATTTATTTACTTATTTATTTTGCAGTGCTGGGGATTGAACCCAGGGTCTTGTGCTCATGAGGCAAGCACTCTAACAACTGAGCCCTTATTTCTATTTTTAATTTGTTTATTTTTTTCTTTTTTATATAGTTTTTCTCATACTTCTCTGTTTTCCTTGAATTTCTCTCTTTTTTCTGCTAATACCAACTTCTGTTATTCCCTTACACTCTTAATGTAAGTTTTTACTTAAATCTTCTCTCTTACTTCCTCATAAACATCATATCCTACATCATTTCTTTTCTCTCTTTGTCCACTATATAAAATTGTAAACCCTTTGGAAACTTGCTGTTTTTACTTTAGATGATAACTGAACACACAATTCTGTTTATTGCAGGAAAGCTATGCATGTTGTAGTAGGAGATATTTGGTTTAAGGCTGTATATTGTTTGCAATGGGTGCTATTAATAGTGGTCTTCCCCTTAAAGTTGAGGTACTAGAAACCTTCAGGGACCCCATAAGTCTACAGGGTAGAAACTGTACTGCCTCAAATCCACACTGCTAGATGGGTAGACACACAAACATCATAAAAAAAAAGGGAATATATTATCCCAAACATACTAAACTACTTCAATAATAGAATCCATTGACACCACAATGGAAGAAACGTCAGAGAAGGAGTTTAGAATATACATAGTTAAACTGCTCTGTGATGTAAAGAACAATGTAAGGAGTGAAATCAGTGATAAAATTCAGGAGATGAAAGATCACTTCAATAATGAGGTGGAGATTCTGAAAAGAAATGAAGCAGAAATCCTTGAAATGAGGGAATCAAGAAATCAAATTAAAAATACAGTGGAAAACATCACCAAAAGAGTAGATCACTTGGAAAACAGAACTTCAAGCAATGAAGACAAAATAAATAATCTTGAAAATAAAATTGGCCATGGAGAAACAAAATTAAGAGAACATGAGATTTTGCAACTGCAGTGTGGCAGAGCCTACAGAAACTGAAGTCCCAGAATTAAGTTTCTCTTTTTAAAATATACCAGAAAGGACAAAACAAAGTATTTTTATGATTGTTCCTGCATTCGTATTTTAGATAATGTGCTTTGTTGAAGTTTCACTTGCTATTTTTTTCCACATAGATCTATCTAACTTTATGTAATTTTTCAAGCAATTTTCTGGATACCTCACTTCTTTTTCATTCTCTTTCCCTTTCCTTTTCCTTTACATCCCCATTCCCTTCCCTCCCTGTTTTAGTCAGCTTTTTTGCTGCTGTGACTGAAGGACCTGACCAAAACAATTTTAAAGGAGGAAAAGTTTATTTAAGGGCTCACAGTTCCAGAGATCTTAGTCCATAGAAGACTGACTCCATTCCTCAGGGCTCGAGGTGAGGCAGAACATCATGGCAGAAAAGTGTGGGAAGCAGTTCACACGATGATCATAAAGCAGAGAAACTTCAATTTCTGGATACAAAATATATAACCCAAAGCCATGTCTCCAGTGAACCACATCCTCCAGCCACATGTCACCTGCCTCACGTTACCACTCAGTTACTCCAATCAGGTGATTAATTCACTGATTGGGTTAAGGCTTTCATGACCCAATTATGTCTCCTCTGAACCTTCTTGCACTATCTCACACATGAACTTTTTGGAGACACCTCACATCCAAACCATAACACTCTCCAACACTCTTTTTTCTTTTCTTTATTCCAGTATAATTTATTATTAAGCATGTTCTCATTAATCATTGACTTTTAAGTGATATTCTATATTAAAGGAGATACTACAAGAAATACCACTGAAATCCAGAGGATCATTAGGAAATATTTGAAGAACATATACTCCAATAAATGGAAAAATATCTAGTCACATACAACCTACCAAAACTAAATGAAGAAGATATAAAAATCCTAAACTGACCAATAAGGAGCAATGAAATTGAAGTAGTCATAAAAATATCTTCCAACAAAGAAAAGCCCAGAACCAGATGGATTACCAACTAAATTCTACCATACCATTGAAGAACTAATGTCAACGTTCTTCATATTACTCTGTGAAATGGAAAGAGAGAGCACTACCAAACTCTTTCTCTTATGCCAGTATCACCTGTTAGGAAATCCTGAGTAAGGACACATCAAGAAAAGAAAATAACAAACCAATCTTCATGATACACAGATGCAAAACTCCTTACAGAAATATTAGCAAATAAAATTAAGAAGCACATTTAAACTATTATACACCATGACAAAATTGATTTCATTCTGGGGATGCAAGGACGGTTCAATATGCCCAAATCAACATCTGTAATAGAACCATATAAATAGAATCAAGGACAAAATTACATGATTATTTCAATAGATGCAAAAAAGACTTAAACAATATTCAAAGTCTATTCATAATATAAACCTTGAGGAAATTTGGGATAAAAACTTACTTAAACATCATGAAGCCTATCTCTGACAAATGCAAAGTAAAAGTAAACATAATACTGGAGAAAAACTAAATTGCAATACCCAATTTCAAATTATACTACAAAATTATAGTTAACAAAATGAATAAATAAATAAAAAGATTGTCACTAGGGTTGTGATTGGAGAAAGTGGTTCATTAAGGGTTTTGTGGCTTTGGGCTATTTATTTTGTATCTGGAGATTAGAGTTTCTCTGCTTTCTGATCATCATGTGAGTTGCTTCCCTCTGCCACACTCTTCTGCCATGTTGTTTTGCCTCACCTGGAGACCTAAGGAATACAAGCCAAATCTCTATGTATTGAGATCTCTGAAACTGTGAAGCATCAAATAAACTTTTCCTCTTCTACCATTGTTCTGATTGGGTCCTTTTAGTCATAGTATCAAAAAAAACTGAATAAACACCAATTGTATAAAAATTTTTGTTCTTTCCCTGTACATCATCTTAAGGCAAAGAACTGACAAGTCTAACTAAATTGTGAATAACTGATATATTGGTTTATTGTCCCTAAAATTTTTTGATGCTTGCAAATGGAATTCTTGGAGCTTTCTGGAGTTTCATATTTGAAACAGTGGCTTTCAGGGATTTGGGGTAAAATCTCTTTCTATTAGAGTTGTTTTCTCTTAAATAACACTCCAGTCTTCTTTCCAGTATAATGTCTGTATATGCAGGTAAGATCTCTTCAGTTTTCTATAATAACCCTCCTTTCTATTTCTGCATCAAATTATTCTAAGATCAATAGTTCAGTGAACAGAAGTGAAGAATGATCTATTTGAAACTTAAAATTCATTCAAGGGAGAAAAATATCACTTCATAGAGAACTTTGTTTTTATAAAGCAATTCGAAATTAGGACCTATTTGCTCTCTTGTACTTGAAAATGTCGGTATTCATCTCTTCTATTGCCTATAAGGTATTTTAGGGAAGTTCAAACTCTCCCTCCAAAGGTTCAATAATTTGTTTACTAAATGTACTGACAATAGATATATTAGCAAGATAAATCATACAATGTTTATTAATGTGCAGACACACATGAGCTATACACAAACTATAAAAATAAAAAATGTCATATGGTCCCAATTTATGTACCCTCTTCATAGGGGAGAGAAAAGTGGCAAGCAGGGAATTTTATAGTAACATTAAATTATTTTTAGGGCAAATGAAGAACAGACTTGGGACCAAGGTTGTAGTTCTTCTGGGCCCTAGATGTAATGTTTGATTTCAATCTTTCTTCTGGTGATATGGGTTTAATCTTCTCTGGTAAATGAAAATTCAGAAAGTAGACTGATGGCAATTATGCTATTTTTCAGTGGATTCAGTCAAGTAAATAACAGAACATTGCAGAAGGCCTCTCCATGCACTATGACAGTAAGTAAAAAGGGAAGGTCAGAAGGACCTTGAATCTGAAGCATCTTCTAAGGACTCTCAGAATATCAAAGTGCCAGTTGTGAGGGAGTCAGCTGAGTCTCCACATTACTTTTCACAGTGAGAACCCCTGTCTCAGAAAAGAGTAAATTCCCATATTAGGACTCTAGAAACATTCATTTTAATAATGATCAGATTATCATTACATTTCCTAACTTAGTATTGTTTTAGATATAAGTTAGAACTATAATAAAAAGTGTTTCATAGTTTTCAGGAGAAGTAATACGAACTATGGTGTTAAAATAATGGGGGGATTCTTTTGGTAAATTCTAACTTGAGACATTTTCTGAAGAAATTCTTGTTATTAATATGAAAGAATATGATAAAAAGAATCATATAACAGAAGGTATTTATTGAGTTAATAAAGTTGTGTGTTAACTTGAAATTGGAAAATGTGTATATGAATAAGTGTAGATTTCTATTTGACCAAGAGCAATGAAATCTAAATAGGAAATCCCTGATGATTCAAATATATAGATGGGAAAATGTCAAATGCAGTCTTTCCCTGCTCACTCTCCATATTTCCAAAGCAATTTTTCCCCAGAGTTGAGAATCTCATTTAAAATTAATGTTGCATAATCCGGAAAAAAATATTATTGTCACCATAGGTAAATATATCAGTCTGATTTTGGTAAAAAAAAAAAAGAGTCAATTTAAATATTAATAAAAATAAGAGGTCATATTATAAAATTTAGGGCAAAAATGAATGTAGGGAAAGGAAAGGAAATAAAGATCCAAAAGGCCAAATATGTAGGTCTACTGATAAACTCACCTTGAAGCACGTAAGTGCGCTTTCTCAAAAGTCCACCTGCAAATTTAAACCTGTGAAAACTCTTGCCAAATGTATTAGTCGGCAGCAGCAAGAGGATGCTCACTAAGAAGTTTGAGAAGTTGCTGTAAGCCTGAAGTCTGACCACGTGTCTGGCCTCCATGACTTTCCAAAAATAACAAGTCTTGAATAATGTCTATTGTCCAAATCTCCTAAGAGTTCCCTTCTTGCAAATTATTCATAACCATAACCTAAACTCAAAAGTTAAATTAGGAAATGTAGTTATCAATTGGTTTAATAGTTAACTATTTATTATCCACAATAGTTCTCGTGAGATAGGGAAAAGAGATGGAGGTTGCACAGGGAAGGGAATAAAATAATCTGTTTTCCTTCAAGCATGATTTTCTATCTTTCCATCCAATTATTATTTCCTACTCTCTCAATATAATATAATCGAATCTCCTCAGAAATTTTTTCCTTAAATAAATATCATTTTTATACTCCCGTCCTCCTTTTCCTTCCTTCCTTCTTTCTTTTATATATAGTAATGGAGATTAAATCTAGTGGCACTGTACCAATGAGCTACTATCTCATTCCTTTTTTGTTGCTGTTTTGTTTTGTTTTCTTTTTTTTTACAGACTGCACTTTGATTCATTGTACACAAATGGGGAACATCATTTCGTTTCTATGGTTGTACACAATATAGATTCATACCATTTGTGTAATCATACATGTACATAGGGTAATGATGTCTGTCTCATTCCACCATTTTTCATAGCCCCCTCCCTCTCATTTCCCTCTAAGAAATCTAATGTTCCTCCATTCTTCTCTCACCTCGATCCCTCCACCCCCATTATACATCATCATCCACTTATCAGGGAAAACATTCAGCCTTTGGTTTTGGGATTGGCTTATTTCACTTAGCATGATATTCTCCAACTCCATCCATTTACCAGCAAATGCCATAATATTATTCTTCTTTATGGCTGAAAACTATTCCATTGTGTATATATACCACAGTTGCTTTATCCATTCATCTGTTGAAGGGTATCTAGGTTGGTTCCACAATCTAGCTATTGTGAATTGAGCTGCTATAATCGGATATGACTATGTTATTGTAGTATGCTAATTTTAATTCCTTGGGTATAAACCGAGGAGTGGGATGTTGTTTATGTTGAAACAAACTCTCACTAAGTTGCCAAGGCTGTCCTCAAATTTTCTGCCCTCCTGTTTTAGCTTCCTGAGTAACTGGAATTATAGGCATATGCCATCACACCCAGTTCCCATTCCCTTATTTTTTGCTTTTCAAATTATTAAAAATATCTCCGTGCATCTTTTTTTTTCTACCTCTGTTTTGGTTGTTAACTTTCTAAAGTTATGTGACAAAAATTACCTGTTATGGAATATATAGTCATACAATGCATAAAGATGTTTTAGTCAACAATAGATCACTTGTCCAATGGTGGTTCCATTAGATTATATTGCCTATTGATCTACCCATATTAATTTGGTCAAATACTGTATAATATTCACATAATGATAAAAATTGCTAACACATAAAAGAAATAATATAAAATAAATTTTATTTTTAGTACATGTTTACTTCTATACCTTATGTTGTTATCTCTCATAAAATTACACTGAAAAGTATAACAATTAAAATATCATACCCATAGTCAACAATGATTTTATACCAAAGGGACTCTGCTGCTAGATACTAAACAAAGTCAGAAATCATTTTGAAGTTACACTTAAAATATTAGAAATGTCACTTTCTTTTCCTCCCTGATGGTTAAGATGAAATTGTTAGTTCTGTTCTTGTGGCTATCCTTATTTACAGACAAATAATACTTTTTGATCAAGAGTCTCCTTACTATATTTTATTTACATACACATAATTTTTATTATAGATCTATACAAGGCAGCTATTGAAATGTTACTTTTACCAAAATATCTGTTAACATGTAGCATTTCATTTTTCTCAATTTAATTTTGATTGATTTGACCAAGACACCTGTCAATTGTGCACCTTTTCTTCTATTTTAGGCTTCGATCTTCATACAGAGTTATGTTTCTTTCAACATAAATCAAAGATGGGAATCTAAATTGCTGTTTTAGGATTTAATATTTATTTTCTTCTTCAGTGTCTTTCTCGAAAACATCAATTGTAAGTAAGTCTGTTCCTCAAAAGCCTAGTGATATATTACTAAAACTCAATTTATCTTAATTAGGCACGTTTAACTTTCAAACCCTTTGTACACCTGTAATAGTTGATGAACCAATAACACAGATTCCATTTCAAAAATTGTATTTTCCTTAAATTTTACAATGCAATTTTCTTTTGTCATAAATCTAACCTAATAAAAAACTTCTCCTATTATTTTTATATTAGTAGTTTTTAAGTTTTTTCTTTTTCTCTTAGCCTGATGAAAAGTTTATGAATTTTATTGTTCTTTTCTAAGAACCATCTTTCATTTTCATTGATTTTCTCTGTTAATTTTTATTTTCAATTTCATTGACTTCTGCTATACTTTATTATTTCATTTGTTCTATTTACTTTGAATTTAATTAGTTTTTTCTAGGTTTCTTTTTTTTAATATTTTTTGTATTTGTTCTGATTAGTTGTACATAACAGTAGAATGCATTTATGCATCATACATATGTGGAGTGTAATTTTTCACTTTTCTGATGGTACATGGTGTAGAATCACTTCAGTCCTGCAGTTATATATGTACATGAGGTAATAATGCCTATTTCACTCTACTATCCTTCCTACCCTCATACCACTTCCCCTCACTTCACTCCCCTCTACCTAATATAAAGTAACTCTATTCTTCCCTAGACCCCCACCTTATTGTGAATTACCATCTGCATGTCAGAGAAAACATTCAGCCCTTGGTTTTTTGGGTTTGGCTTATTTCCCTTAGCATGATATTCTCTAATTCCATTCATTTCCCCGCAAATTCCATAATTTCATTCTTCTTTAAAGCTGAGTAGTATTCCAAGGTCTATGTATACCATATTTTCTTTATGCATTCATCTGCTGAAGGGCACTTTTTTCTACTTTTCTAAGATGGAAGTTAAGTTTAATCATGTTAGACATTTCCTAATTTCTAAAATATGCACTCAAAGCCATAATTTTTCCTATGAGCAATGCCTTTTCTGCACTTCAAAAATTTATCTAAATTGTTTTGGTTTAATATTAGTACATAATATTTTCAAAATTTCTCATGAGGTTTCTTTTTTGACCCATGTTATTTAAAAGTATTGTTTAGTCATCTTGTATTTTGTTATTATTTTTCCAGTTTTCTTTCTGTTATTGAGTTATGTTATATTTCTATTGTGGTTTAAGAGCAGATATTGTGTGATTTTTATTGTCTTTTTTTTTTTTTTGCACTAAGAATTGAACCCAGGGGCACTTAACCATTGAGCCACATCCCCAGGCCCTTTAGTAGTTTATGTTGAGACAAGGTCCTGCTAAGTATGCTGAGGGGCTATGATGTTGACACTGGTATTGAATTTGCAGTCCTCCTGCCTCACATCCCAGTCTCTGGGACTATAGGCATGTGCCACTGTGTCCAGTCTCTTTAAATTCATAAGGCAAAAATGGATTACCTTGGTAGATATTTCACGTGAGCTTGAAAAGAATGCAAATTGTTATTTATTTTAATTTCTGGAATACTTTCTTCTTTTTATTTTTTAAATAATTATTTTATTTATTTTTATGCAGCACTAAGGATCAAACCCAGTGACTCACACATGCTAGGCAAGTGCTATGCCATTGAGCTATAGCCCTAGTCCCCAAGTCTGGTGTTTGATTGGAGTATTCTATAGATGCCAATTAGATTCAGTTTGTATTGAGAGGACTATTGAGTTAAATTATGTCTTTACCAATTTCTTGCCTGCTGAATCTGCCCATACTGATACAACAATGTTATACATTCAGACTGTAATGGTGGGTTTCTCTTCACTTTGCAGATGTATTAGTTTTACCCTTCTGTATTTGAACACCCATTTGCTTGGTACATGTAAATTTAGGATGGCTATGTATTCTTGGAGAATAAATATCTTTATAAATATAAAATGTCCCCTTTTATTCTGATAGATTTCTTCACTCTGAAGTTAGGTTTGTTTTAAATTAATTTAACTATTCCAGCTATTTTTGCTAGTATATATGGTATATATTTTTTATCATTTTATTTATACTAATCTGTATTCATCTTTATAATAGTTTTTTATAGGAAACATAGAGTTTGATTTTTTTTGATTCACTCTGACAATCTCTATTTTAATTTGTATATTGAAACTATGTAAATTTAAAGCGATTATTTATATAATGACTTAATATCTGAAGAATTCCGGATTGGTGGCTTTTTTTCCTTTAATGCTTCATGTATTTTACTCCACTCTTTTCTTGTATGTATGTTTTCTAGGGATAAATGTTGTAATTCTTATTCTTGTTCATTAATAAGCAAGGATCCCTGTCCCCAGTTTAAGTTTTTTATGTATCCCTTTTTTTTTTGAAGTTTGAATATAATATTACACTTTTGCAGTTGTTCCAAAATTTTTGCTGATATCTGAACATAATTATATAAAGGAATTCTGGTAAATAAATCATGAGTTTTGCAGTGGTAAAGTCTGTGTTGTACATTCATATGATTAAGTTTATGTCTTTTAGTTAGTTTTTGCCTCTAGGCTAAGATCTTTATAAGTTGTTTGTTTATTTATTTGTTTGTTTTTGGTTCTTTCCCCTTTAGTTGAACCAGTTGGCTAAACTGAGCTGGAGTTGTGTATCTCCTTTTTAGCAGGTTAGTCTCTGATGGAATTTCAGTAGGTTAGGCTGTGGTTCAATATTTTTTTCTTGAGGGCAGACCATCTTAAGACTAATAGCATATTTTGGGTGTATTTTAAAATAAGCACTTTTTCTTCAAACTGCCAGAAGAACAAGATGATTTTCCTTTGATCTTCAAAGTGCAGATGTGGACAGCTCTTGGAAGTAAAATTCACAAAAAGTGTGGAAGCTACTAAAAATAGGGCACTCTGGAGTTTATAAATCTCAAGTTTCTCCTTAAGGAGTCTCTGGCAATTTTTCAATCTAGGTTTACTCACTCTGACTGTGATTCTCATGTAGGTTTCAGATAGCAGTTTTCTTCTCTGGTATGTTGTGATTCTCTGTATCCAAACAATTGTCTTTCCAATGTTGGGAGCAACACTTTTCCTTGTGACATCTATTGTCTGATAAATCTGTGAAGAGTTGATTTTGAGTTTGTTCACCATTTAACTTGCTGGGATAAGATGACAACTGTCATGTTCCTAATATGCCTGACCAAAAAGCAGAAAGTGGATTTTCTATTTTTGTACTCAAAAATGCATCCTACTATTTTTTAGCTCATTAAATTAAGACTTCTTTTTGCCAACTTCTAATATATTTTTCTTTGTATGTTTTTCTGAAAAGTTTATACTTCCTAACATAGGAATCTTAGCAAATTAAAATTATATTTAAGATAATGTTTAAAGATTAATAATTAACACCTGAAACTGTATTTTTTCTAATATGCTATATAAAGCATATTTCCTATAAGTTTCTAGGTAACAATGGTAATCACAAAATTCAGTTTGAACAATATGAATGAAATCATGAACAGAATTGCCTGACATCTTGCTCAAAAAAATTCATCTCTTTTATTTTTCCTATTTCTTCTACATGGAGATAGAAACAAAAGATTTTTAGGCTGCTAGAAAGCCGAGACATTACTGTCACATATTTTGTCGTGCTTTAGTAGCATCATTTGTTTGTATTCATTCATCTTACAAGTACCAGAAAGACAACAAATTCAGACAGGAAGAAGTCATTTTCTATCATAAGTTACCTTGTCTTCCCATGTGTATTTTCATTGACTTGAGACATTATGTATCTAATTGCCTCAGAAAAGAATAACAGCATCACCTTAGAATCCTTTCATTTGTGGTTTTCTGCCATTAAGTCCTGTCAAATATACTACCTCCCTCTAACACTCAATCTACCTCTCCTCATCTGTCACTCCTTTAGTTCAACTAACCATAAACTTATGATGCTGAAATTACATTACAATAAGTTCTCTAACAAATTTCCTTACTTTTAATATTTCCTCACTATAGTTTTTTTCTAAATACAATAGCATGGAAATTCTGAAACAAATATTTTATTACTTTATTCTTCTCCTTAAATGTCCTACAAGGATTCCTATTGATCATTAAAATGTCAAAACTCCTTAACAATGGATGAGTCTTCTATGTCTCCAAATTTTCTCTCATAACTCTTCCTTTTTGTACTAGACATTTTCTCCAGTCACAATGAACTATTTTTAACTTCCTAGAATGTGTCGTACTACCTTGTTTTTAAATTTTCAAAAATATTTTGTTTCTTGACTAAAACAGTTTCCCTGTTTCTTAGCATGATTATCACCTATGCATTTCTTAGATAACAATTTTGACATCTATTTGTCTTGGACCTTCCCTTCCCTCTTCCTTTTGCCCTTAATGACATCTGTATCATATATATAATAATAGTTGTAATCCATTAATATTTTCTGTTTTCCCCAATGAACAAACACTCTGATAGGATAAACTGTGTCTTTTATTTACCATAATATCAATAAACCTTAGCATAGTGCCTTAGATATAAATGATGCTCAACAAAATCTGATGAATTGATGGGATTAAAAAATCTATGATATATTAGGTATCACAGTGATTGCCTTATATTCTATGGAGGAATTAACACTGTAATAAGATGGCAAGAATATTTATATGAAAGTATTTGGTAAAAACTAGCTTCATATTTGTTATGTAATTTCACATCCTACAGCAAGGAATCTCATTTTAATATACTGTAATCAGAAACTAAATTAGAACTTTAGAAAGGGAAAGCATACACCAATTTAGTTATCTATAAATGTATATTATTCACCATTTTCCAATAGTTCGTATGCATTACAGGTGTGTTAGTCACCTTTCTTTGTATGCATTATAGGTGTGTTAGTCACCTTTCATCATTGTGACCAATATACCAGCCAAGAACAACTAAGGTGAGGAAAATTTTATTCTATGTTCACAGTTTCAGAGGTTCAGTCAATAATCAACTGAGTCTATGATTCTGGGCCTGAGATGAGACCGAACATCAGGACAGAAGGGCATGGCAGAGGAAAGGTGCTCAGTTTATGGCAGACAGGAAGTGGAGAGAGAGAGAGAGAGAGAGAGAGAGAGAAGAAAAGAGAACAGAAGAGAAATAAGAGAAGAGAGGTGAGATTCAAGAGATAGGATATTGTATGCCCCCAGTGACCTATTTCCTCCAGTCATGTCCCAGCAGAATACAGTTACCACCCTATAGTCTGTTCAAATTCTTAATTCATTGAACAATTAATATGCTGATGAGGTTGCAGCTTTCAAAATTGAATTACTTTGCATCTGAATATTCTTTCATTGCCTTACACATGAGCTTTGGAGGAAACATTAAAGAGCCAAACTATAACCTTCTACTCATGGCCCCAAAATGCTGACATTCATCTCACAGTGCAAAATGTGTTTAGTTCATCTCTAGTAGTCCCCAATGTGCTAACAGTTTCAGTGCAAATCAACAGTCCAAGTTCACAGTTTCCTCCAGGACTAAAGACAAATTCTTGGCTATGAGCCCCTGAAAAACTCAATATATAATGTAAAAATCAATATATAAAATCAATTCTAAAAATCCAATATATAATGGCACAGAGTAAGCATTTCCATCCCAAAAGGAAAGAATAGGGGCACAGGGAATATAAATGTAGTCAAAATAAGATTTTAACCTAGATGGGCAAACATCTCCTGATAGCTCTGCCATCTGGGTGGCACATGGCGGCAAGATGTCTTCTTCCAAGAACAAGAAATACCTCACCCCCACATGGTTTTTCCCTTCTCCTGGATCTACTTGCTTCCTGCAACTTTCTTTGGCATAAGTTCCATGATCCTGGAATCACTTAATTCATGAGGTCTCCATTCCAGCTTTGTTTTAATCTTCACAAAATCATGCATCACGCTCTCATGGGCTGTCCATAGGAATTTTGACTCCATTAAACTTTGTGTGAACACCCAGACTTTCCTTTGAAATATATGTGGAAGCTGCATGACTCTCAACTCTAGCATTCCTGCATAACCAGCAACATGTAGATGATACCACGGTTTGTTGTCAGATTAAGCAGTAGCAGTAGCTTGGTCTCCTTGGACCATGGCTTCAGTAACCTCTCAGTGTCTGAGCACAGTGAAAAGTATTCTGGGGAAATAACACCCTATGCACCTAGGTCAAGAAGGGTGACTACAAGATTTCCTTAAATAAAATTTCACTTTTCTATCTTTCACTTTGTGAAGGGTGTTATACTGCTCTTAAGACATCTTTCTTACTGTGTATGTGTAAGTTCTTAGCTTCTCTTCAATGGTGATAAACTTTTCAGCAACTACTCATTGGCCCCAACTTTGCAAGTGCATCCTCTCTGGTCAAACTGCAAGGTTTTCATGCTTTATCTCTTTTCCTTTTGTTCCAAATTCTCACGGTAAACTTGGATAACACTAAGAACAACACCCATACTCTGTTTGTTTGTTTGTTTGTTTTTTTATGCCTTGAAAATAAAACTTGGTTATTACAGAAATTTTATGATATGTAGATTGGTATAAAGAAGAAAGTGAAAAAGATTCTTTGAGAGAACAACAGTATTAACATGAAGATAATAACTTTATGTATTTTTGCATAAAATTTATACCCTGTTTTGAAATTTCTTTTTCTAGATTAATTAGTTCATCACCTTTAAATTAAGGCTCATACTAAAATCTCAGGATATGCACAACATGTAAACAAGTTCTTCACCAGTAGGTAGCATAAATGGCCTCCATTCCAATTCCCAGCAGAGTTCTCATTCCATCTGAAGTCTCAAAAGTGCCATATTTGCTATCTGCATTCTTATTGTCATTCTGGCCTTCTGAACTGAAACCAAGTTTTCCTATTAAGTTCTGCTTACAACATTCTAGAACATTTTTTACCTTGCATCTCCAAGTTTCCAAATTCATCCTGCAAACTAATTCCAAAGACTTCTCACTGTGATGAAAATACCTGATAATAACAATTTAGACTAAAAAACATTTATTTTGGGCTCAGGGTTTCAGAGTTCTTAGTCTATGATCAGCCAACTCCATTGCTCTGGGCCCAATGTGAGGCAAAAGATCATGGCAGAAGGATGTGGCAGAAGAAAGCTGCTCAGATCACAGTAGCCAAGAGGCAGAGAAAGAGAGAGGATCACAGTCAAGATGTAGATTCTAAGGATGTGCCTCTAGTGAACCACTTCCTCTAGGCAAGCCCTACGTACCTAGATTTACCACACAGTGGCTCATTCAAATTATTAATTTATGAAATGATTAATCCATAGATTATATTATAGCTCTCATATTCTATTTATTTTGCCTCTGAAACTTCCTGCATTGCTGAACACATGAGCTTTTGGAGGGCCATTAAAGATCCAACCCATTATAACATGCCACACATAAACAATAAGCAACTGTAGTTGTTTTTATAAAGACATGAAAAATAAATGTCTTCAAAATAAAATAAATACACATTACTATTGGAAAAATATATTTATAGATATTTTTAAATATCTGTACAGCATGCAAATTGAATTCAAAATTTTTTAAATTGAGTTTCCATTTTAATTTTACCCTTGTAGTATCAGTGCTCACATCAGATACATAATTTCACCTCACAGAAGATTGTCAAAAAATGAATGCTTAAATATATGGATATAAATGTATTTGAATTATTTGTAAGTTAAAGGATGATATCCCAACTTTTAGAGTATTTTCCTCTGTCAATAGGTCTTAAATCTTTGATTTTTCTTATATCACTCTTTTATCTAGCTTAAATTATTTCTTTCTACCCTGATGCAAATGATTTCCATTTTTAGTTCATTAGTTTCTATAAATGTAAAAGAACCAAGGTAGTGTTACTATGAATAAAATATACAATTATCTTAGTGTTACTTTAATATCCTTATCAATTTTGTTTCATCTCTTCCAATTCCATTTTATTTGATCACAATCTTGCATTGGAGAAGCAATGGTTATTGCTCAAGAGCATTTTACTTGACATGCATCATATAAGCTATTCAATTTTAACTTAATATGTGTAAATATCTTTTAGAACCTTTTGGGGATAAATAAAAATTACTCTTGCATATATTGTATCCCCATGGTGAAAGTACAATTAACCTTTCAAGAAATATTTGAGTCATTAAACGTATCATGATGCCTACTTTTCTTTTTTTCTAAAGAATACTTGCCAATTTTCCTGAAAAAAAGGTATTTTATATTTTGATCTTGTACAATAACATGTTTTTGGTATTCCAGGTGACTGAAAAATGGTAAAATTAATGTGATAAAAAGAGAAAGCAATTTTTTGTGACCAGCTTTTACATATATATTTCTACTGAATTGAGAAATTCATCTTTTTTAGGGGTTTAATTTTAACTCTATAAGAAACGTTGTTTATCCATTGCAAAATAGTGAGTGCAATTTCCCTATAATGACTTTTAATTTAAATATTTTTAATCTAAGAACTTGTGAGAGAAGAATCAATATGCATAAAAGTTTATTCTTTAAAAATTGATGAGTATGGCAAGAGGAATATGAAGATGTTAATGACACTAGATTTGTTATGACATTTTAAATATTTTTTGTATAGATTAATAAAGGAAGATTACCTGTTACCTGATTGGGAAGAACACAGAATTAGTGAATGATTTCTTTAAAGTGGTACAATATGTCTAAAAAGTAAGAAAATGGATAAAGTAGGAATTCTAAATTGATGATTCCCTGAGAATATATTATGAGGCAGCAAAACTCAATAGAGAATAAAATGTCAGTGTGGATTTATGTAACTGAACAACTTGATATATTTTTGCTTCTAATAGTTTATAACACAGAAGTAATGTTTTCAGGAAGTAGCAGTATTTTTCAAACACACATTTTAGAGCAGTTTTATGTTCACAGCAATACCGCATGGAAGGCACTTATCTTTCCCATGTATTTCCTGCCTCAACACACTTAGAGCATTTCCCATTATCAAATTTCCTCCCCAGATAGTTATGTTTGTTTTAATTGACAAACTTATATTGGCATATCATAATCACCAAAATTCCATAATATATATTAGGGTTAACTCCTGAAGATTCTATAGGTATGAAAATATGCATAGTGGCCCATAGCCACTATTATAATGTCATAGTAGTTTCACTACCCTAAAACTTCTCTATGCTACATCTATTCTTTCCTCCCTACCCTCAACTGATCAATCTCTCAATTCTTATGCAGTCTCCAAAGTGTTTCCTTTTTCAGAATATTATTTAGTTGGACTCATACAATGTGGAAACTTTTTAAATTTTTTTTTTT
The DNA here is from genome assembly GCF_902686445.1 of Sciurus carolinensis. NCBI lineage: Eukaryota > Metazoa > Chordata > Mammalia > Rodentia > Sciuridae > Sciurus > Sciurus carolinensis. Next base: position 72,939,219 of record NC_062232.1, on the reverse strand, counting down.
TGCTTTCTAACATACAATTATGGTTCATTTTTTTCATGTCTTAATATTTTATTTATTTTTTTCATGTCGAGTAATCTTCCATTATCTGGATATACCACAGTTTATTTACTCATTCACCTACTGAAAGCCACCTTCACTGCTTCCAAATTTGGACGATTATGAATAAAACTGCTATAAATATTTGTGTGCAGATTATTGTATGGATATGATTTTTCCACTCTATTGTGTAAATATGAAAAAGTGTGATTAGTGGATTATATGGTAAAAGGTTTAATTGCATAAAATATGCTAAACAATCTTCCAATGTGGCTATGCCATTTTTAATTACTTCCCCCAGCAGTTAGTAAGAGTTTCTGAAGCTCTACATTTTTACTAACTTTGAGTGTTTTTAGTGTCACAGATATGGGTCATTTTAATTGGTGTATAGTCATATTTTTTTGATGATTTCATTTGCATTTTCTTGATAAAGTATAAAATGGAACATCTTTCATATGTTTATTTTTCATCTTTACATATTCTTTGATGTTGTCTGTTATTATAGTAGGCAAAATGCTTACGACATGGGAAAGAGACTTGGTTCTCTACTTACTGCTCCATTAAATACGCAGTTAAATTGGCAGGAAAAAGGGTTTTATTCAAAGCCAGCTTTGAAGAAAGTTAGAGGAAATTTGTTTCTTTGAAATCACCATATTCAGAAAACTCGAGGTCCAAAAATGCTTTTGTAAGAGAAAAGGGAGCAAAGTGGAAAAACAGAAACAAAAAACAAGTGATGTGCATATGGTTTAGTTATCCAGCTAAATTATGAATCTTATCTTCCTTGGCATAGGTGGAAAGCTGTGCCTGGGATCATGTTGGGGCCTTCTACTTTTTCTCTTAGTGAGAGTAATTTTCTCTTAATTTTAGAGGAAACCTCCTTATTTAACATCTTTGGACAACTATAAATTGTATTGATTTTTCATAAGTTGAATTTTAAGAATTCTTTGTATATTTTGAATGAAACTTCTTTATCAGATGTGTCTTATATAAATATCTTCTCCCAGTCTGTGTTTCATCTTCTTATTCAAATAATATTATCTTTAGCAGAAAAAATACTCATTAAGTGAAATCCAGTCTATTGATTATTTCTTCATATATCAAGTCTCTGTTGTTGTATCTAAAATGTTTTCATAATACTCCAGGATAAGTAGGTTTTCTTCTGTTATTTTCTACGAGTCTTATAATTGTGCATTTTGCATTTACATCTATGATTTATTTTGAGGTAATTTTGTGAAGGGCTTAAGTCTTGGTCTATATTATTGTATTTTTCTTTCACAGATCGATATCCAGTTGTTCCAGTACCATTTGATGAAAAAATTCTCTGCTACATTGCATTGCCTTGGCAACATTATCAAACTTTAGTTAAATATATGTCTATTGGTCTATTTCTTGGATGTCTATTGTGTTCCATTGATCTCTCTATTCCTATACCAATACTCCACTGCCTTTATAATACATCTTAAAGTTGGAGTTTTAATCTTCCTACTGCTTTATTTTTAATACTGGATTGGTTATTCTCTCTCTTTTTTTCCTTTTTGCCTCACCATGTAAAAAATCAAAATCTATCTGTTGATATCTGCAAATCAATTTACTGAGATTTTTATTGGAACTGCATTAAATCTAAAGATCAATTCAGAAAAACTGACATCTTGAAAATATTGAGTCTTCTTACCCATGAAATGGAATAATTGTCTGTTTATTTAGTTCTTTTTGACTTATTTAAGAACTTTGTTAGTTTTCTTCAAATGGATCCTATACATATTTTGTTAGATTCATAATTATTTAAATTATTTGGGAGGTATTATAAATGATATTGTTTACTATCAAATTCTACTTATTATGGCTAGAATATAGAAAAATTATTGGTTTACATATTAACCTTGCATTTTGTGCCTGTGCTATAAGCACTTATTAGATGCAAGAGATTATTTTTGGTGTTTAATTTTTCAGTTTTTCCACATAGATGCTTATGCTATATGTGAACACAAAACAGTTTTATGACATTTTCCCCAATTTATATACCCTTTATTCTCCCTTCGTGCCTTAAAACATTAGCCAATCCTTTCAGCACAATGTTGAAAAGGGGTCTTGATAGGGGGCATCATTTCCACGTGTCTGATCTTAGTGGGAAATCTCTTTTTCAGCATTAAGTTTGATTTTGGTTGTAGGTTTACATAGAATTTCTTTTCTTTTCCAGAACAGATTTTTTAAAATCTTTTTTATTATTTTTTTTATTTTTACCTACTACATTTTGATTCATTGTACACAAATGGGGTACATCTTTTCATTTCTATGCTTGTGCATGATGTAGATTCATACCATTAATGTAATCATACGTGTACATAGGGTAATGATGTCTGTCTCATTCCACCATTTTTATACCCCCTCCTCCCTCTCATTTCCCTCTAATTTAAAGTTCCTTCATTCTTCTCTCACCCCCATCCCCCAATCCCGATTATATATCATCATCTACTTATCAGGGAAAACATTTGGTCTTTGGTTTTTTTGGTTTTACTTATTTCACTTAACATGATAGTCTCCAGCTCCATCCATTTACCTGCAAATGCCATAATATTATTCTTCTTTATGGCTGAATAATATTCCATTGTGTATATATACCACAGTTTCTTTATCCATTCATCTGTTGAAGGGCATCTAGGTTGGTTCCACAATCTTGCTATTGTGAATTGAGCTGCTATAAACCTTGATGTGGCTGTGTTACTGTAGTTTGCTGATTTTAAGTCCTTTGGGTATAAACTGAGGAGTGGGATAACTGGGTCAAAAGGTGGGTCCATTCCAAGTTTTCTGAGGAATCTCCACACTGCTTTCCAGAGTAGCTGCACCAATTTGCAACTCCACCAACAATGTAAAAGTGTGCCTTTTTCCCCACATCCATGCCAACATCTATTATTGTTTGTGTTCTTGATAATAGCTATTCTAATTGGAGTAAGATGAAATCTTAGAGTTGTTTTAATTTGCATTTCTCTAATTACTAGAGATGTTGAACACTTTTTCATATATATATATATATATATATATATATATATATATTTTTTTTTTTTTTTTTTTTTTGGTACTGGGGATCGAACCCAGGGCCTTGTGCTTATAAGGCAAGCACTCTACCTACTGAGCTATCTCCCCAGCCCCTCATATATTTATTAATCACCTGTATATCTTCTTTATGAAGTTTAGTAAGTCCCCTGCTACGCTTAGGATCCAGATTTTTATCATGTATGGGTGTTGAGTTTTGTCCAACATTTTTTTCTGTAGGTATAGAAATGTTCATGTCATTTATTTTTTAGCCTGTTTATATTAGCCAGGTTTATCTAGAGGAAGAGACCAACATGGTATGTATATATAGGTCTCTAAAAGGGGATTTGTTAGATTGGTTTACAAAGCCAAAATCTGGATAGTCCCATAATGGCCATCTGCCTGCCAGATACTTGGAGGAACGAGTAGTCCAAGAAGCTGAAAGTTCAGAAAAGGAGGAACTAGTAATGCAACCCTAGTCTGAGACTGAAAGCCTGAAAACTCCCTGGAGAACCACTACTCAGAGTCCACGTTAGTTTAAAAAAAAAAAAAGGAAGCTGGAGTTTGATGTCCACAGGTGATGGCAGCAGTAATACATCTGTCAAAAATAGAGCTTGCTCCCCCTATTGCTTCCTCCTTCTTCTGCTTTAAATTCAATCTATGCCCCAGTCTATTTGTTAGTACAACCTACATTCAGAGAAGTTCTCCCCCAGTGAGACAGTTTGCTGTCTCACATGCCAATTGTCTCTAGAAACACACTCATAGATACATCAAGATGTCTCAAATGTAGAAGAACTACAATTCCATACCTAAGGTAAATTCTACTTGATTGTGGTGTATATTTTTAAACACTGTCAAATTTGACTTGCTAATATTTTGTTAAGAACTTTTAAATCTATGTTCACGAGAAATAGTATTCTGTACTTTTTCTCTTGTAATGTCTGTCTGGTTTTAGTGGTCAGTTATTTCAGACTTCATAGAGTGAGTTGGGAAGTATCCCCTTTGCTTATTTCTCAGAATGTAATTGGACAAAGTTAGTACAATTTCTTCTTTAAATATTTGATAGATTTCACCAGTAAACAAATCTGGGCCTGATACTTTCTGTTTTGGAATGTTATTAATTAATTATTGTTCTTTTTTTTCATAAATTGAAGTCCATTTTAAACTGATTTCTTTCAGATTTTCTGTTTCTTCTTGGGAGGATTAAAGCATATTGTATCTTTCAAGGAACTGAAAGAATTGATCATTTTTTTCTGCTTTCAAATTTCTTGGATAAACTTGTCATCCTTCTACTTATCAGAGTAAGTGTGGTAATGTTCCAATCTTCCTTTCTGAAATTACTAATTTATGTCACAATTTTACTTAATAGACATGACAAATGCAGTTTTAAAAATCTTCTCAAAGAACCAGTTTGCATTTACTGTTTTTTCTCTAACGATTTCTTGTTTTGAATTATATTGAGTCCTGTTCCATTTTTTTATTATCTTTCCTTCATACCACTTATAATTTAATTTGTTCTTATTTTTCTAGTCACCTAAGTTAAAAAATCAGATAATTTATTTTATATTTCTTTTCTTTCTAATATATGTATTCAATGCTAAAATGTTTCCTCCAAGGACTGCTTTTGATACTTCCCACAAATTTTGATAAGTAGTATTTCAGTTTCATTTTGTTCAAAATATATTTAATTACTCCTGATATTTCTTCTGTGGTCAATGTATTAATTAGAAGTTTGTCATTTAATCTCCATGTGTTTGGGATTTTTATGTTCTCCCTGTGTAATTCATTTATATTTTAGTTGCATTGTGGTCTTAGCAAAGACTTTTTATGACTTGTATTCTTTCAAATTTAAGGCATGTTTTATGTTCCAGAATTTGATGTATATAGGTAAAGGTTATGTGTGAACTTCAGAAGACTGTGTATTCTGGTGATATTGGATAAAGTAATCTATGAATGCTAATTATATCCCATTAATTGATGATAATGAGTTCAAATATTTTCCTACTGATTTTCTGCATGCATGTTCTATTTCTGATACAATGGTTTTGAGTTCTCTAATATGATAATGAATTCATCTATTTTCCCATCTCTCACATAGTTTGAAACTCTCTTATTATATGTATAGATTTTAAGAAGAGTTATTTCTTCATGGAGAATTGATCCCTTTATCATCATGTAACACTGTTTATCTCTAATAATATATCTTCTTTATCTACTCTGTCTTCACCTAAGAAAGCTATTGCTGTTGCTTTTATTAGTGTTGGCAAGGCATATTTTTCTCCATTTATTTGCTCTTCATCTATATGTGTCTTTATATTTAAGCCATTAAGTCCTGTCATCACAGATGTGGACACCTATACAATCTTAAATTGAGCAACAAATATATCATTTATGATAATATTTGAAATAAATGTTGTTAAAGTTATATCTTTTCTAGAAAAGTAAAGATAAATGATTAGAGTTTGACTGTATATGTACATATAAAAATTTATAAAGGATATGTAAGCTGTAAATTATAATTTCCAACCTATTTTAATGTACCTGTGTCAACTTAATTGAAATATTTAAAGAATTGAAAACTTGTTACTTAAAGCATAAATGTGAATACCTTGTAGTCAGAATATGGCTGGGTCTTATTTTTCATCTACCCTGACAATGTATACATTTTAATTGATGTATTTAGAATATTGACATTTAAACTATTAAGATATGGTTTAGTTAATACCTATCATATTTGTAACTATTTTCTATTTATTGTCTCTAGTCTTTGTCCCAATTTTGTCTTCTACGTTTTTCCATTTGTTGTTTTAATCCAGAATTTTAATTTTAATTTTCTCTTCATTCTTAGATTAGCAGCTACATGCATATTTTTAGTGTTTTCTTCAGAGTTTACAACATACCTTTGTAACTAATCCATGACTACTTTTAAGTAACCACTTCACAGATTATTTGTTTATTGCAAAAGAGCAATCTTAGATTCTTCCTCCCTCTGGTCCTTCACATGATAGCTTTAATTCATATATAAAAATATATAAAAGCATGTATGTGTGTATATATATATGTGTGTATATGTATATATACAAAGAGAGAGAGAGAAAGAAATATAGATATGTACACATATGAACATGCAGAAGCAGATAATCAGAAACCTTCTATTATTACTTTGAAAAAAAATATTTGTTAGATCAATTAGAATCAAGAAAATAATTATTTTTTATTTTGCTTTTACTTGTTCTCTTCCCTCTTCATTTAAACTTCAGGTTCTGGTCTATATCATTTTCTTTCTCTATTAATAGATTTTTTAAAAACTTTTTTTGCAAAGCAAATGTAGTGGTGAAAAATTGCCTCAAATTTGTTTCTCTGAGAAAGTTTATTTCTCCTTTACTTTCTAATGGTAACATTTTGGATGGAATAAACAATTCTAGGGGTGTGTGTGTATGTGTGTGTGTGTGTGTGTGTGTGTGTGTGTGTGTGTGCTTGTGTGTGTGTGTGTGTGTTTCCTACCTCAATTTTTAAAACTCTTTTACTCCACTCTCTTTTTGTTAGCATGATTTATGTGAACTCAAATTTAATTTCTAACTTTTTCTCTCTATATAAAGTGCCCCTCTCTTGCTCCTTTTACTTTTATTGTTTTTTAAATCTGCTTGATTTTCCAGAATTTCTAAATGATATGTCTAAATGATATGCATTTTTCCTTTACATTAATACTGCTTGTTGTTTTCTGAACTTCTGAATGTGTACTGTATTGTGGACACCATTAGCTTGGGGAAATTTGCAGTAATTATGACTTTGAAGAATTATTATAATTTTTTTTATTTATGAATTTGTCATTACCTTTATGTTACAGATAAGTAGTGGCTCCATATGTTCTTGCATATTCTTTTCCTTTTTCTTTGTTCTGTTTGCTTTATAGTTTTGGAAGATTCTGTTGATTTATTCTCAAGCTCAGACATTCTTTCCTCACACAAATGCAGTCTACTAATAAACCCATCAAAGGAATTCTTTACTTCTGTTCCTAGGGTTTTGATCTCTAGAGTTTTTGGTACTTTCTTAGGATTTTGTCTGCTTATAATTCTCATCTATCTTTTATGTCATCTACTTCATTGATTCACTCACTTAGTATATTAATCATAGTTTCAGTAATTTTCAGCTCTGCAGATTTCAAAATCAATATCATGTTTGGTACTTGTGTTTGTTCTGTCTCTTCAATTATTTCTTTTTCTATTTTTCTATTATTATTATAATTTGAATTTCAGTATGCTTGAATATTTTTCCTGATAAGTTTTAGATGATATATGGTAAAAGGATCCGCTGTATATATAAACCTTTTGTAATGTCATAAGGTGTACAGGACAAGAAGAATTCTTTAATCCTGTGATTAGGTTTTGAATGATCCTGTACTCTGGACTATAACTTTCCAAGTGTTTCTCAGTTTTTCCTCATACCTTAGATGAGACAGCATGGCTCGAGGTGGATGGAGTTAGGCACATCTCTTCCCGCAGTTTAGGTATGCTCTGATAATTAGAAAATTACCCAGAAAATTAGAAATTGGTTACTTGTTTAAGGGCATGCCTTTTTAAGAATGGAGTTTTTCAGCACTGGAGTAGGGGCTGTGGCAGTATGAGGGGACTCGACTGTGGTGGCTGCGGGGCTGACGAGAAACTACTAACATTCCTGTGGAACCAAAGTAGAATTTATAAGAACATAATGGATGGAGAAGAGAAAATCTATGGTGGCTGTGAAGGCCCTGATGCCATGTATGTCAAATTAATATCTTCTGATGGTCATGAATTTATTGTAAAAAGAGAGCATGCACTAACATCAGGAACAATAAAAGCCATGTTGAGTCGCCCAGATCAGTTTGCTGAAAATGAAACCAATGAGGTTAATTTTAGAGAGATTCCCTCACACGTGCTATCAAAAGTATTCATGTATTTTACCTACAAGATTCGCTACACTAACAGCTCCACCAAGATTCCCGAATTCCCAATTGCTCCTGAAATTGCACTGGAACTGCCGATGGCTGCGAACTTCCTAGACTGTTAAATAAAATAAATTATAATAAACTGTTATTTTTTTCCAGTATTTAATACCTGTAGTTTAGTTAGTAATTTTTTCATACATAGCATGTTGCCTGTATGCAATTAAACTACAAATTTAATTGTAAAGCAGATTTTCTTCTGTTCTTTTGCATAGCAATCAGAGTTGAAACTTGTTTCCTACATCAACAAATTAAGGACATTTGCACAAACTGAGAAATAAACAATTATGATCAAAAAAAAAAAAAAAAAAAAGAATGGAGTTTTTACCTGTGCAGTTATCTCCTTGTATTGCTGGCTTACATTTCCATGGATTCAACTGACTGTAAACCAAAACTATTTTAAAATATCGTGATTTTATTGAAAAATTACATTTTCTTGCCATTATTTTAAACAATATAGTATAAATATTATATACACAAAATTTACCTTATATTAGGTATTCTAACTAATCTAAGGATGATTTAAAGTAAATGGGGGGATATGCATAGTTATGTGTAAATTAGGGACTTGAGCATCTGTTGATTTTGGTATCCATAGTGTCATACAACAAATCTGCAGATACTGAGGGACAAATATATTTCAAAATAGTGCTTTTCCCTTCTCTGCAAGCATCATGAGGGGATGTTATTTGATATTTACTTTGTGGATGTGTTTGAGTTTGTAGGACTCCCCAGTGACTGAGTACTTCTAGAGATTTTAACTCCATAAATAATCTACATTGAGCTTCTAGAATTTTTTCAATTATAGTTCAGTTGTTCTTACCTTGTCACTGTTTCTTGCAGTGGTTTATGCTTCTGAGACTTTTCTTGCTCTGCTCTGGTAAGCCATATTGACTTCTTTTGCTCACCTATCTACTTTTCCAATATTGAGACAATGGTTTGTCCTGTGTCCTCACCTCTCCTCAGTACCCAAGAGGAGTTATTGCTTTTTCAGTCTTTTCAACTTTTTCTTGTTACAACAGAGTGGCAACTTCTGAGGTTCTTATATGCAGGGCCAAACTTTTAAAATTTGGGAGTATTGTTTTAAAGGAAATTTCAGCATACGTTTAGATATCATGGTTTACATTCAGTCACAATTCCATTTTTAAAATGATCAATTTGATCACATTTTTAAAGAAACTAGGAATGGAAATGGAATCACCATATGATCCAGCTATTTCACTCCTTGGTATATATTAAAAAAAAATTTAAATCAACATACTACCTAGTCACTGTAACCCACTCCTGTAAACAAAGGGACCAGGGAGGCTGGGACAGGAAGATGATAAATTTGAGGCCAGCCTCAGTAATTTAGTGAGGCTCTCAGCAACTTAGTGAGACCTTGGACTCTGTATCAAAAAAAAAAAAAAAAAAAGCTGGGGATGTAGCTTCGTGATAAAGCAGCCCCGGGTTAAATCCCCAATAAGAAAATAAGATAAAATCATCATACTACAATGATGCAGTCACATCAATGTTTATAGGAGCACAATAAACAATAGCCAAACTATGAAACCAACCTAGGTGACCTTCAACAGATGAATAGATAAAGAAAATGTGGAATGTATACACAAAGGAGTATTAGTCATAAAGAAAAATGACATTATAGTATTTGCAGTAAATGGATGGAACTGGAGACTATGTGAAATATTACAGTCACAAAAAGTCAAAGGTTGAATACTTTCCCTGATATATATGTGGAAGCTAATCTAAGAAAAGAGTGGGAGTTTTAGAAAAAGAAAGAAAGAGAGGGAGTTTCAGGGAATTCCATCAAAATGGAGGAAATGTCATTAGAGTAGATGAATGGGATTGAGGAAAAGGAAGAAGGAACAGGAAAAGGGAAGAATAGTGGAATGAATCTGATTAAACTTTCATATGCGCCTGCATGCATGTGGCACATTGGGTCTCAGCATCAAGTGTATCCACAGAATACTATTAAAAAAAAGTAAACTAAATGGATTGAAGAGGGATCAGTGGAATGGAGGGAGGGGAACTGGGGGTGAGGAAGTGTTCAGGGGATTGAATTAGAGCAGGTTGTGTTCCATGCTTTTGTGATAATGTCCAGGTATATCTTGGTGTTCTACAAAAGTAAAAAGATTAAATGAAAAAAGGATTTCAGCATGCACACACAAAACGTATGTATACATCTTCCAAGTAATAATCTTGTATCAAAACTTCATAATTTTTTACCATGTCAGTTAAATAATTAGCAATCTTATATATGTATGTATATATAAATAGAAAGTAGTCTTATATATGTATATATATATATATAAATAGATAGTATTTATGATCTACTGCATGATATATCATATTTCAAATATAGAGAGCAAATATTAAAATGCTGAATATCAGTTTCTACTTATACCAAATTATTAATAATAACAAATAATAAAATTATGAAACAGTAGCAATATTAATGGCTAAAATGAGTGTATTATTAATAATATATCAGATAACAATATTGTTGAATATGACAAATATGATTAATTAATCATTGTTTTTATTTGTAACTTGACTGACTGGATGTCATAATAGTATTATGTATGTCAGCTTTGCTACTCTCATTTTCTTGTTATTGATATTATTTTTAATGGATGGTCACATCGTAGGAATCTTTTTAATAGATGTCCATTTAGTTAAAGTCTTTTTAATTAAAACAAGCCACCACAATTGTAAATCTACTTAAGTAAATCCATTAATTTGTTCTATATCATAACATAATGTAAAGGAACTAACTGCATTTGTCACTTCCTGTGTTTCATGAAGCTATATTTCTGACCTCAGTGTGCTATGATAACTATATGTCACACATTGCCATGGAATATTAGACTAGTGAGGACACTAATAATAATCATCATAGAATGTAACAAAAGCAATAATAATATTTCATCAAAAAATTAGCAAGTAATTTTTATCAAACATTTCTAAATATGAAATACTGGAGTATTTTATATTTATTTAACTGAATCTTAATTGTGACCTTAAAAAATATGCACTTTAAGTCAGTTCCATATATTTGATTGCTTAATAACAGAAATATATTTCCTCATATTTCAGAAGACTAGAATTTTAAGAAACTGTCCCAGCATATTGGATTTATGGTTTGAGCTCTGGCTTGTAGATGACCACCTTCTTCAGGTGTGATCACAAGGCATATGCAGAAAGAGAAAAAGCAAACTCGAGTTTGGATTTGACTGAATAAGGGCTCTAACCCCATCATGAGTACTTCACTCTCACATTTTTATTTAAAACTAGTTATCTTCCAAAGACTCTATCTCCAAATACCATTATGTTTGGTGCTAGATCATCAATATATGAGTTTTTTTGGAACATAATTCAGTCCATGGCAATTGTTATTATTCTCATTTTGCAGATGAAGGAAAAGATGTCAAAGAAGTGGAGTAAATCACTAAAGGTCCCAAAGTTTGTGAAATGACAACCATGATTAGAATGTAGGGAATTTGAAGATATACTTCAAAGTAAAAAACAAAAGCAAACAAAAACAACAACAAATAATATATATTTATATTTATGATATTTATATATTTGTATTTCTGTTTGAGTCAGCATCTTTGCTGCTATGACTAAAATACCTAGCAAGAATAATCTGAAGGAGAAAGAGCTTATTTGGTGGTTCACCGATTCAGAAGTCTCAGTCCATAGACAGCAGACTCCATTCTTCCAGGCTCAAGGTGAGGCATATCATGGAAGAAGTGTGGCAGAGAAAAGCAGGTCTGGACATGGGCATCAAGAAGCAGAGAGACAGTTCTGCTTAACAAGGATAAGAAATAAACCTGAAAGGCACTCCCCTAGGCACTCACCTCCTTTAACCACACCCTACCTGCCTGCAGTTACCACTATCAAGGCATTAATCCACTGATTGGGTGTTATGGTTTGGATGTGAGGTGTCCCCCAAAAGCTCACATATGAGACCATGCAAAAAGGTTCAGAAGAGAAATGATTGAGTTGTAAGAGTTATAACACAATCAGTGATTTAATCCCCTGATAAGAATTAACTGAGTGGTAACTGAAATGGTAGGGTGTGGCTGGAGGAGGTGGGAATTAGGGCATTGCTATGGGGTATAAATTTTGTACCTTGAGAGTAGAGACTCCTTCTCTGCTTCCTGATGATGTGAGCTGCTTCCCTCTGCCACACTCTTCCACCATGATGTTTAGCCTCACTTTGAGTCCTTAAGGAATGGTGCTGGCCTTCTATGCACTAAGACCTATAAAACTATGAGCCCCCAGAAAAAATTTTTCCTTCTTTAAAGTTGTTCTGTTGAGATCATCTAGTCACAACAGGGAAGTAGCAGACTAAAACATAAATTGATACAAGGAGTGGGTTTATTACTGTGACTAAACTGACCATGTGGTTCAGAATTATTTGGAGCTTTTTAGAATTGGTAGGAGGAAGTTTGAGATGTTTAGCAGTGCAAGTTGAAAATGCTTTAGATTGTCATAAGTGGAGATTAATGGGTGATTCTAGTGGGCGTTTAGAAGACCAGAATGCCAATAGAACCACGTTCAGTGAAGGCAGGATTCTAGAGGGTTCAGAAAAGGAGGACTCTATTGGAATTTGGCATAGAGGCCATCCTGTTATGTTCTGACTAAGAAGTTGTCTTCATATTGCCTGTGTCCTGAAACTTTCTATGAGGCTAATTTTAGAAGTAATGGACTTCTTAATTGGACAGAAGTGATGTCTAGGTAGCATTGCATTCAGGCAGTGGTGTGGATATTGCTGGTCACTTTTAGTCAAATTTATTGTGAAAATCATGAGCAGAAAGCAGAGCTAGAAGATTTGGAAGAAGTGAACTTGAAAGGCCAGAGTAAAACTAGGGCTGAGGAAGTTGCAATTGTTAAAGACACACTACAGAAATGCTAAAGACTTTGCCCAGAGACAATAAGAAAGATGGCTTAAGGACATCTCAGAAGCTGGCAAGATCAAACCCATCACAAGCTCAAGGGAGTAAAAGTAAAAATTCTCTTGAGAAGAGACCAGTGCGGTACCTTTCTTGCAAAAGGGGGCCTAGGGAATTTTTTCAACGTGCCCAGTCACCTAGACACTCAGATGCTGCTGTAGCAAGGTTCCCTGGAGGATTTGTTACTGCTCCAGATGGTGAGAGACCTTGGTGTAAACCACTTGGCACTGGTTCTGCAGGAATGAAAGATGCTGGAGTTAGGGGTTCATGGAAGCTTCCACCAAGATTTCAAAAAAAGGCCTGGGAGGTCAGGCAAAGTGCAGCAGAATCATAGTCCCTGTGCTCTCCCCTAAAAAGTCAAAGTATGGAGATATGAGGAGGATGCTGAAGCTGCAGTGGAGACTCCTGAAATTAAGAAATGTCAGTAACATGGGACATTATTCTAGGAAAGTTGCAGGAATTGAGCAAAGACAAATCAACACAAAGATTACTTGGGCTGCAGTGAACAAGGCCACTGGGGTAGAGCTACACAAGTCCTTCAGAGAGGATATCAGGATGCCATGTACCCCAGATGCTCCACATGGAGTACTGGACCTATTTGTCCCGCTGGATTTAGGTCTTGCTTCAGTCCCATCCCTTCTTTTTGTGCCCCTAATTTTGTAAATGCAAATGTTTACTTTGTATCATTATATATTGGATACTTGTAAATTGCTTTTAATTTTACAGGAGCTCACAATGCGAGATTGCCTTGGGCCTCAGGAAAGACTTTGGACTTGAACTTTGAGCAATCTCCGAACTGTTCACTATAGGGACTCTTGAAAATAGAAAAAAAAAAAGGTATTTTGCATTGTCAGATGGTTGTGAGCTTTTAGGGGCTAGGGGCGGAGTGTTAGGTTTGGATGTGAGGCGTCCCTCAAACGTTCACTTGTGAGACAATGCTAAAAGTTACAGAGGAAAAATGACTGAGTCTTAACCCAATCAGTGATTTAATCTCCTGATAGGAATTAACTAAGTGGTCACTGAAGTGGTATAATTTTTGTATCTTGAAAGCTGAGACTCTCCCTCTGCTTCCTGATGATGTGAGCTGCTTCCCTCTGCCACATTCTTCTTCCATGATGTTCAGCCTCACCTCAAGCCCTGAGGAATGGAGTCAGCCTTCTATGGACTAGGCCTTCTGTGAACTAAGATCTATGAAACCCTGAGCCTCAAATAAACTTTTCCTCCTTTAAAACTGTTCTGGTCAGATTATAAGTCACAGCAGTGAAATAGCTAATTAAAACCTTGTACTGTCTCACACATGAGCTTTTGGGGGACACCTCACATCTAAATACATATACACAATTTAGAGTGCTGTGAGTATTATCACAGAATTACTGTCAATATTTAAATGAGATTTATAATAGTCCTCTCAAATCATTCAATTTATATACTGCAAAGAAAAGCATACTAAAGTATACAGTTTTCTATGTAGAAAAATATTACTATTAAGATTTTCATTTCTTTTGGTTATTTCACTACTTCAAATGACCTTCAGTTAAAAATTACTTTTATTTCCTGGATGTAGATAAGTAATAGTTTTCAGCCCATATAATATGTTAAAATGTCTACTAAATTAATCACATCTGCCACTTTGAGAACTATGATTCTTCTGAGTACTCTTCAAAGAGAAATCATGTGTAATGTTTTCCAGTTTGGCATTAGTTTAATATGAATTATCTAGCATCTTTCATTTGTGCCAAATAAAAATGGGAGAAACATTGACTCTAAATTTTTGACTGAAGAATCAGAAGTAGTTAAATGTTATTAGTTATTTTAATGGAATAAACCATTTAGAAATACTGGGAATGATCTGAACTTATGATAAGAATGCTCAATCAGTCTTAAGAAAACAATTTAATCACAAACCCAGTAAGTTATTTTTAAATTAAAAGTAACCATCATAAACTGGAATATAATAAATTTAATAAGTAATAAGTTTAATACTTATTACTTATAAGTAAATTTAATAAGTAATAAATTTAATAAGTATAGTTTTCATTATAAATAAAATACTTTCACTAATTAAAATAATCCTATCCAAATTATAACTCTGTTTAAGTAAGGTTTATAACCACAAGAAGCATACTAAAACTTTGATCAGCCCAAAATATTCACTTCTTAATGTAATTATAATGGTAACACCAATATAGCAATGTCTAAATGAAAAATAAATATGAAATTGTTATCTTCTCATTATTCATGCTTTATTTTTTGTTGTTCTTTTTCTATGTATAACTTTTTCTGTACCTTTCCATAAATCCATTAACTTTTATCTCATCTCCTGATTGCCAAACATTCTGATAATGTTAACAATCCACATTCTGATCCTCCTCTACACTCCAAATTTGTACAAAGTGTATCTTACTTGCTCAGAAACTTACTCTTTCTTTGATTTTAATATAATCAGGTAAATAAAACTTTGGACAGAAAAATTTTAGGACTTTGTACTTTGAAATAGAACATGAATCTGCATGTCAAAAATTTTCCAAATATACATTTTCGAGAAGTGCCACAGGCACCCTTCATCCAGTCAGCTCTAATTTACCATCATACATAACTTTAATTCACAACCTTGGGTCCTAAAAATTTTCTCTTACTTTATCTTCTAAAAGTTTTATAGTTGTATTCTTACAGTTATTTCCACGGATATTCTTAGTTATTTTTGCATAAGATGTGAGGGTTAGGTCAAGGTTTTATTGTGTTGTTGTTTTCCATATGGAGGTTCAATTGCTTCAATACCATCAATTGAAAGGCTATCCTTGGCAGCGCAGCGTACTCCGGCACACAAGCAGATTCAGGGACCAGGATAGGGCAGCCAGAGACTTCCTCAAGTAGCCTGGACCCCTGCGGTGGGAGGTGCCTTTCAAGGCTAGCTTCTCGGAGCTGACCGCCCAGTGAGAGCCTTTCTACATAGAACCAGCCACAAGCCCCCGAACCAACGGAGAGCTTCGATCCGCAAGCAGCCTCTGGGATCAGGGCAGGGCAGCCAGAGACCTCTTCAGGCGGCTCTGCCCACTCCGGCCGCAGGCTCTCTTCACAGGGCGATCCAAGATGGCGGCCTAGAGGGTGACTGCACCCCCAGTCACTCCAGAACTCCGGAGTTAAGAAGGGGAGGCATTGAGAGACTCGGACTGAAATAGAGCCACAGGTAAGTCTGCCCACTGGGTAAAGCTCGGCCCGGGTGGCAGGCCCAGATAGAGGTGGCTTATCGGAGCCGGGCAGGGCAGCTAGAGTCTTCCATAGGCAGTCCTGCGCACTCCGGAGGTGGGCCCCGCCCACACAGCCAGATTCTCCAGGTTCCCGGAACGGGCCCGCTAGTGAGAGCCTTTCTGACCAGAACAAGCTCCAAGTCCTGGAGCGAGCGCAGCACAGTGTACTCTGGCACACAAGCAGCTTCAGGGACCAGGATAGGGCAGCCAGAGACCTCCCCAAGTAGCCTGGACCCCTGCGGTGGGAGGTGCTTTGCAAGGCTAGCTTCTCAGACCAGACCGCCCAGTGAGAGATTTTCTACATAGAACCAGCCACAAGCCCCCGAACCAACGGAGAGCTTCGATCCGCAAGCAGCCTCTGGGATCACGGCAGGGCAGCCAGAGACCTCTTCAGGCGGCTCTGCCCACTCCGGCCGCAGGCTCTCTTCACAGGGCGATCCAAGATGGCGGCCTAGTGGGTGACTGCACCCCCAGTCGCTCCAGAACCCAGGAGTTAAGAAGGGGAGGCATTGAGAGACTCGGACTGAAATAGAGCCACAGGTGAGTCTGCCCACTGGGTAAAGCTCGGCCCGGGTGGCAGGCCCAGATAGAGGTGGCTTATCGGAGCAGGGCAGGGCAGCTAGAGTCTTCCCAAGGTAGCCTTTCACATATGGCAGTGGGCTCCTCCAACACGGCCAGCTGCACGGTGCAGGCCCACAGTGAGAGCATTTCCGCACAGAGCCAGTTCCAAACCGTGGAACCAGTAGGGGGCTAGGGGCAGTTTTCTTCGGATGCGCTGCATTATCAAGTTCCTCCAAGACATCAGGCTACTGAAGGCTGGGAGGTGATACACTGGAAATCTACCGGGACACTATAAGCCAAGAGCGGAAAACTGCAATATCTCAGGGTCCCACTGACAGCTGACCAATATAAGAAAACAAGGGAAAAAAATGTCCCCAACAAACCTAGATACTACATCAATAAAACCCAATGACAGCACAGCAGAAGAAATGTCAGAAAGGGAGTTCAGAATGTACGTAATTAAAACGATCAGGGAAGCTAATGAGGAGATGAAAGAGCAAATGCAGGCATTGAAGGAGGAGATGAAAGAGCAAATGCAGGCATTACATGATCGCACCAATCAACAGTTAAAAGACCAAATACGGGAAGCAAGAGATCATTTCAATAAAGAGTTAGAGATACTGAAAAAAAAACAAACTGAAATACTTGAAATGAAGGAAACAATAAACCAAGTTAAAAACTCCATAGAAAGCATAACCAATAGGATAGAACACCTGGAAGACAGAACCTCAGACATTGAAGACAAAGTATTTAATCTTGAAAGCAAAGTTAGCCAAACAGAAAAGATGGTAAGAAATCATGAACAGAATCTACAAGAATTATGGGATATCATGAAAAGGCCAAATTTAAGAATTATTGGGATTGAGGAAGGCTTAGAGAAACGAACCAAAGGAATGACCAATCTATTCAATGAAATAATAACAGACAATTTCCCAAATCTGAAGAATGAAATGGAAAACCAAGTACAAGAGGCTTATAGAACTCCAAACATACAAAATTACAACAGACCCACACCAAGGCACATTATTATGAAAATACCTAACATACAAAATAAAGACAGAATATTAAAGGCCGCGAGAGAAAAGAATCAAATTACATTCAGAGGGAAACCAATAAGAATATCAGCAGATTTTTCAATCCAGACCCTAAAAGCTAGAAGGGCCTGGAACAACATATACCAAGCCCTGAAAGAAAACGGATGCCAACCAAGAATCTTATACCTAGCAAAACTTACCTTCAAATTTGACGATGAAATAAGATCCTTCCATGATAAACAAAAGCTAAAGGAATTTACAAAAAGAAAGCCAGCATTACAGAACATTCTCAGCAAAATATTCCATGAGGAAGAGATGAAAAACAACAATGCAAATCAGCAACAGGAGGCGCTAGCCTAAAGGAATAGCCAAATAAAGGAGAAACAAAATCATGTCAAAAACAAATATGAGTCAATTGACTGGGAATACAAATCATATCACAATAATAACCCTGAATGTTAATGGCCTGAATTCATCAATCAAAAGACACAGACTGGCAGATTGGATTAAAAAGAAAAATCCAACAATATGCTGCCTGCAAGAGACTCATCTCATAGAAAGAGACACCCATAGACTAAAGGTGAAAGGATGGGGGAAAATATACCATGCACACGGACACAGCAAAAAAGCTGGAGTATCCATCCTCATCTCAGATAATGTGCACTTCAAACCAAAACTAGTCAGAAGGGATAAAGAAGGACATTACATGCTGCTTAAGGGAAGCATAAATCAGCAAGACATAACAATCATAAATATCTATGCCCCGAACATTGGCTCATCCATGTACATCAAACAAGTCCTTCTCAATTCAAGAAATCAAATAGACCACAACACAATAATACTAGGCAATTTTAACACACCTCTCTCACCACTGGATAGATCGTCCAAACAAAAATTGAATAAAGAAACTATAGATCTCAACAACACAATCAGCAATTTAGACTTAACGGACATATATAGAATATACCATCCAACAAAGAATGAATACACTTTCTTCTCAGCAGCACATGGATCCTTCTCTAAAATAGACCATATTTTATGCCACAAAGCTACTGTTAGCAAATACAAGAAGATAGAGATACTACCTTGTACTCTATCAGATCATAATGGATTGAAATTAGAAATAAATGACAGAATAAAAAACAGAAACTTCTCCAATACCTGGAGACTAAATAATACACTATTATATGATGAATGGATAACAGAAGACATCAGGAGGGAAATAAAAAATTCTTAGAAGTAAACGAGAACAAAGACACATCATATCAAAATCTCTGGGACACTATGAAAGCAGTACTTAGAGGAAGATTTATTTCATGGGGTGCATTCAAAAAAAGAAGTAGAAATCAACAAATAAATGAGTTAACACTACAGCTCAAAGCGCTAGAAAAAGAAGAGCAGACCAATACCAAAAGTAGTAGAAGACAGGAAATAGTTAAAATCAGAGCCAAAATCAATGAAATCGAAACAAAGGAAACAATTGGAAAAATTAACAAAATAAATAGTTGGTTCTTTGAAAAAATAAATAAAATTGATAAACCCTTAGCCACACTAACAAAGAGAAAGAGGGAGAAAACTCAAATTACTAAAATCCGGAATGAACAAAGAAACATCACAACAGACATGTGTGAAATACAAAACATAATTAGAAGCTATTTTGAAAATCTATACTCCAACAAAACAGAAAACCTCGAAGACATCAACAAATTTCTAGAGACATATGAATTACCTAAACTGAACGAGGAGGACATACACAACTTAAATAAACCAATCTCAAGCAATGAAATAGAAGAGGTCATCAAAACCCTACCAACAAAGAAAAGTCCAGGACCAGATGGGTTCTCAGCCGAGTTCTACAAAACCTTTAAAGAAGAGCTCATTCCAATACTCCGCAAAGTATTCCATGAAATAGAAGAGGAGGGAACCCTCCCAAACTCATTCTATGAAGCCAATATCACCCTGATACCTAAACCAGACAGAGACACATCGAGGAAAGAAAATTTCAGACCAATATCCTTAATGAACATCGACGCAAAAATTCTCAACAAAATTTTAGCAAATCACATACAAATATATATTAAAAAGATAGTGCACCACGATCAAGTGGGTTTTATCCCAGGAATGCAAGATTGGTTCAACATTCGGAAATCAATAAATGTCATTCACCATATCAACAGACTTAAAGTTAAGAATCACATGATTATTTCAATAGATGCAGAAAAAGCATTCGATACAATACAGCATCCCTTCATGCTCAAAACACTAGAAAAAATTGGGGTAGTGGGAACATTCCTTAACATTATAAAGGCAATCTACGCTAAACCCATGGCTAATATCATTCTAAATGGTGAAAAACTGAAAGCGTTCCCCCTAAAAACTGGAACAAGGCAGGGATGCCCTCTTTCACCGCTTCTATTCAACATCTTCCTTGAGACTCTAGCCAGAGCAATCAGACAAACCAAAGAAATTAAAGGGATACGAATAGGAAAAGAAGAACTCAAACTATCCCTGTTTGCTGATGACATGATTATATATTTAGAGGAACCTGGAAATTCCACCAGAAAACTTTTAGAACTCATAAGTGAATTCAGTAAAGTAGCAGGTTACAAGATCAATGCTCATAAATCCAATGCATTTTATACATAAGTGATGAATCTTCAGAAAGAGAAATTAGGAAAACTACCCCATTCACAATAGCATCGAAAAAAATAAAATACTTGGGAATCAATCTCACAAAAGAGGGCAAAGACCTGTACAATGAAAACTACAGAACACTAAAGAAAGAAATTAAAGAAAACCTTAGAAGATGGAAAGATCTCCCATGTTCCTGGATAGGCAGAATTAATATTGTCAAAATGGCTATAGTACCTAAAGTGCTATACAGATTCAATGCAATTCCAATTAAAATCCCAATGATATACCTCGCAGAAATAGAGCAAGCAATTATGAAATTCATCTGGAAGAATAAAAAACCTAGAATAGCTAAAGCAATTCTCAGTAGCAAGAGCGAAGCAGGAGGTATTGCAATACCAGATCTTCAACTCTACTACAAAGCAATAGTAACAAAACGGCATGGTATTGGTACCAAAATAGACAGGTAGATCAATGGTACAGAATAGAGGACATGGACACAAACCCAAATAAATACAATTTTCTCATACTAGACAAAGGTTCCAAAAATATGCAATGGAGGAAAGATAGCCTCTTCAACAAATGGTGCTGGGAAAACTGGAAAACCATATGCAATAGAATGAAATTAAACCCCTATTTCTCACCCTACACAAAACTCAACTCAAAATGGATCAAGGACCTCGGAATCAGACCAGAGACCCTGCATCTTATAGAAGAAAAAGTAGGTCTAAATCTTCAACTTGTTGGTTTAGGATCAGACTTCCTCAACAGGATTCCCATAGCACAAGAAATAAAAGCAAGAATCAACAACTGGGATAGATTCAAACTAAAAAGCTTTCTCTCAGCAAAGGAAACTATCAGAAATGTGAAGAGAGAGCCTACAGAGTGGGAGAATATCTTTGCCAACCATACCTCAGACAGAGCGCTAATTTCCAGAATCTATAAAGAACTCAAAAAACTCTACACGAAGAATACAAATAATCCAATCAACAAATGGGCTAAGGAAATGAACAGACACTTCACAGAAGAAGATGTACAAGTATCAACAGATATATGAAAAAATGTTCAACATCCCTAGTAATAAGGGAAATGCAAATCAAAACTACCCTAAGATTTCATCTCACCCCAATTAGAATGGCGATTATCAAGAATACAAGCAACAATAGGTGTTGGCGAGGATGTGGTGAAAAAGGAACACTCATACATTGCTGATGGGGTTGCAAATTAGTGCAGCCACTCTGGAAAGCAGTGTGGAGATTCCTCAGAAAGCTTGGAATGGAAACACCATTTGACCCAGCTATCCCACTCCTTGGCCTATACCCAAAGGACTTAAAATCAGCATACTACAGAGATACAGCCACATCAATGTTCATTGCTGCGCAATTCACCATAGCCAGATTGTGGAACCAACCTAGATGCCCTTCAGTTGATGAATGGATAAAGAAACTGTGGCATTTATATACAATGGAATATTACTCCGCAATGAAGAATGATAAAATTATGGCATTTATAGACAAATGGACGAAATTGGAGAATATCATGCTAAGTGAGATAAGCCAATCTCAAAAAACTAAAGCACGAATGATCTCGCTGATAAGCGGATGAGGACATATAATGGGGGGTGGGAGGGGTTAACATTAGGTTTAGGGTTAGGTTTAGGGTTAGGGATAAGGAGAGCGGTAAGAATGAAGGAAAGAAGGACTGTATAGAGGGAAAAGAGGGGTGGGAGGGGTGGGGGGAAGGAAAAAAAAATAAACATCATTGCCCTATGTAAACGTATGATTACACAAATGGTATGCCTTGACTCTATGTACAAATAGAGAAACAACATGTATCCCATTTGTATACAATTTAAAAAAAAAATGAAAAAAAAAAAGGCTATCCTTTCTCATTTAAATTGATTTTGCACCTGTATTGCCAATTAATTGGCTATATTTGTGTGAGTCTATTTTGTTCCATTTATCTGTGTCAGTATTTCCTCTTGAACTATGCTGTCTTGATTTCTGTAGCTAATAAAATATTATAAGGACTTTGAGTAAAATTATAATTTGATTTAAATACTTCTATGAACCAAGCCCACTTTATACCAGTACACAAAGCAGCATAAATAATTTTAAAGAAATTAACACACACACATACACACACACACACAGACACACACACATACACAAACACACACATAAAAACACACATTATACTAACAAATTCCCCAGCATAAGTAACAATATTCATGCTCAGAAATAGCATAAAATAAGTTTTTGAATCAGAAAAATAAGGGTACTTTCCATATTTTTTTAATGATAACTAGTACTTCCTGTAATTCCCAAGCACTAATTAACAACAAAATATTTCCCTGAATATACTGAATATAAATTCTTATTCCCTTTAGTTCTTTTCTTGTTTGTTTCCCCTCCAGCGTCTTACAAACCTTGGTTGTGAGTATCTATATTTAATCTTTCATATACTATGTGTTTTGAATTTTAATTAACCTTGCTTCTATCTATATGCATTTAATTATATCTTCATTGCTATATTTTAAAATATTATGAATTATTTATAAAATTTATAATGTTTTTATTTGCAAAATAATGTATTTTATTTTTTATTCTTGTTCTAAAAGCAATACATCCTCATTGTAGAATGCCTAAAAATGAAGAAAATAAAAGAAAATGAAAACAACCCATAATCCTACCAATTAGAAAAAGATGATATACTTTAATACATGTTATTTCTGTCTTTTTCTCTCTTGTTTATTATTTTCACTTGTTCATATTTAACTCAGGACCTTGCACATTGAACTCAATACATCACACCCCAGTTCCCCACTGCCCCGTTTTTTTCGTTTTCTAATTTGGGTCATGGTCTCCCTAAGTTGTTCAGGCTGGCCTCAAACTTGGGATTCTCTTGCCTCAACACCTCAAGTAGCTAGAATTAAATACATGTGCACCATGACCATCTCCCTTGATATTTATAGGTAGAAATAGAGATAGACGAGTGATAAAAGGATAGTAATATAGAGATAGCAATGGAGAGATAGAAATACAGAAATACAGTCTTAATTATAAGTAGATCCCAAATTTGTAAATTTACCTACTTTTTAAAATTTATTTCTAACCCTCAAATCAATACTCACAATATGGTCATGGTTGTTTGTGGATCTTCAAAGAACAGTGTACATTTTGAGTCACCAGATTTGTATATTCCCAGTTTAGGTGGAAAAAAGATACACTGTGTTGTTTCTTCTCTCCTACAGTACATGATTATTATTTTTATTTAGTACCATATATTTTTACCTTTTTTGTATGTTTATTTTGGTTATTTCACTACTTAAAATGACCTCAAGGCATACTGCTGAAGTAATACTTATTTTTTTTAGTGCAAGAAAGATATTTATGTGCCCACAGAGAAAATAATTGTGTTAGATAATCTTCATGCAGTTAATAGTTAAAATGCTATTGACTTTCAATTCAAAGCTAATGAATCAACAATATATATTAAACAAGACATTTTTACAGAGAAAACAATAAAATATATTCATTAGTTAACAAATATATTGTGACCAAATATTCACACATACCTAATACTAAATTTCTCCTAGGAGCAATGCTTAGAATTTATTAAGTTTTTATGAAAACTTTATAGAGCATATCTACAGGCATATCTTAGACATATTGTAGATTCAGTTACAGACAATGGCAATCAAGTGAGTCAGATAAATTGTTTTCCCAGTGCATATAAAAGTTATGTTCATGCTCTACTGTAGTCTATTAAGTGTGTAATAGAATTATGTCTTAAAAGTTTGCATACCTTAATTAAAACCACTTTATTGCTAAAAAAAATTGCTAAAAATCATCTCACCATTCATTGTGTTGTAATCTTTTTCTTGGTGGAGTGTTTTGCCTCCAGTTTGATAATTGTTGGTCAAACAGAGTATTGGTTGCTGAAGGTTGGGTGATTGTGGCAATTTCTTGCAATAAAGCAAAGAAGTTTGCTGTATTAATTCTCTCTCCCTTTCATACAAGATTTATCTATAGTATGTCATGCTGTTTGTTAACATTGTAATCACAGTAGACCTTCTAAAGTGGAGTCAAATTTCTCATAATCTGCCAATGCTTTATCTATGCTATCACTAACCTATGTAATATTCCGAAAAATCTGTTGTCATTCTCACAATGCTAAAAGCATCTATCTTAACCAGGAGTAGATTCCATCTGAAGAAATCATCTTCTTTACTTATCCATAGCAAGCAACTCCTCCATGATTTGAGTCATATAATAAAATTACATCGATTAAGTCAAATCATAATTTTCCACTTCTATTTCTAATCCTCATGCTATTTCTACCACATCTCAATATAATTCCTGCACTGAAGTCGTGAACCTTCAAAATTGTTCATGAGGGTTGGAATCAACTTCTTCCAAAGTACTGTGAATGTTGGAATTTTAACCTCTTCCCATGAACTTTTTTCACTTTTTCCTTTTTATCTTTTTTTTTATTTTTGTAATCTACTTTGTATCCATCACTGTTTAAGGCAGCTATAATCTCATAAAATACATTTCTTAAATAAACTGTGTCATAAACAAATGTCCTAACAACTGGATTTTGTTGTGCAATTTACAGAGCACAGACAGAGTAGATTTGGTATTATTTTTAAGTGCTCTAGGATTTTCAGAAATTTTAATGAGCATTGGCTTCAACTTATAGCTGCATTAGACCCTAACAGAGGGTCAGCTTATCATTTGAAATTTTGAAGTTGGTCATTGATATCTCTTCTACAACTATGACAGTACTAGATGACATCTTCTTTCAATAAAAAATTGTGATTTTTTACATTGAAAATCTCTTGATTGGGGGATTGCCCCATCAAAAACCTTAGTTAGATCTTCTGTGTCATTTTGTGCAGTTTATTAATGGGCATTTTATGCTTCATTTTATACTTTTATGTTGTACATATAGCTTCTTTCTTTAAGAATCATGAACCAACATTTACTAGCTTTATTTTTTTCTTCTATGGTTTTCTTATATCATTCAACTGTCATAGAATTGAAGAGAGTTAAGTTCTTTTTATGAATTAGGCTTTGCCTTGAGGAAATGCTGTGACTAGTTTGATCTTTTATCCAAACCACTAAAACTTTCTCCATCTGAGCAATAATCCTGTTTCACTTTCTTACCGTTCATGCATTACTGGAGGGACATTTTTAATTTCCATAATTGTTTTTCTTGAAATTCATAACTTGACTATATGTCACAAACAGCCTACGTTTAAGATTCTATTGAGTTTTAGCATACTTTCCACAATAAACTTATTGATTTCTTGCTTTTGCTTTAAAGTGAGAAATATGTGATCCCTCCTTTTACTTCAATACTTAGAGGCCATTGTAAGATTATCCATTGGTCTAATTTATGTGTAGTTGTGTCTCATAGAGGAGGGAGGCCTGAAGGTAGGGAGAGAGAGAGAGAATGGAATGTGGTCAGAGTAAGTGACCAAAACAACTTAGAGGAGGAAAAGCTTATTTTGGCTCAGTTTCAGAAATTTAGTCTAAGTTTGACTGACTCCATTGATCTGAGCCCAAAATGAGAAAGAAAATGATGGTGGAAAGACATGGTGAAGGAGAACTGTTCACCCCTTGACCACTAGGGAGCAGAGAAAGGGATGAGAGGAAAGAGGAATCATTTCAGGGTACACCCCAGCAGATCTACCTTCTCTTAATCATACCTCACCTACCTAAAATTATCACCCAGTTAGTTCATATAAACTAGGATGAACTCATTAGGGTACTGCTTTCACAAACCATTTAATATCACCTTCTAACATTCCTGTATCAACACAGGAGCTTTTGGAGGACATCTCACATTTAAACCATAATAAGCATATGGGATAGAACCTATATTTAAAGATTAAGTTTGCAAATATTTATAGGCATAGTTTGTGGCACCCTAAAATCATTACAGTAGTATAGTTTCAAAGATCAGTGATGACATATCACCAAAACAAATGTAATGATAATCACAAAGTTTGGAATATTACAAGGATTACCAAAAATTGACAGAGAAGTAAAGTAATGAAACTGGTTTGTCATGAAACTTGATCCTTTGCATCATCATTTTCCTTCTGGATTCTTGTCTCACAAATTTGAAGAATAAAATTTACAGACAATAAGAGAAAGCAAGAGTGAACATTGTACGATTTATTTAAGAAGAAGAGAGAGAACTCCTACAATATGAGAGAGAAATTGATAGAAAGAGTTTTTTTATTAAATATATTATTTTTGAGGATAATATAGCTTCTGGGTATGGGTATTAATCAAAACTCATGCTAAACAGGTATTACCGAAGTGTGAAAGCTATTGGCTTGGTTCACAATCCTCAAACTGGCTGCAACATTTAGCCCTTTCCTGTAGTCTCCATTATGGTCCTTCCCCACTTCTGTGACAAAAGGGTTGGCTGGAATGTTTGGAATGTTTCTACAGGTTAACCACATGAAAACCTCATGGAATGGTCTTTGCATTAAAAAAAAAAAGAAACAAAAAACCTTAATTCAAGCCCTTTACCCTGAGTGACCATTAACTACATATACTTATTCATTAAGTATAGGTTATTTTTAAAAGGTAGAGTGGGGGAGATAGACTTGCTTAATGCAGGTGTTTCATAAATTTTCAATTTATAAAACATGAAATATAAGTAAACATGATAAGGCAAAATACAAAAAAGTGGTATCCTTGTATAGTTAAAAATTAAAAGCAACATCATATTTTTACTGAAATGAGATATTACACATGGTTTTGAATATGTTGTTTATTCTATGTTTTTCTTTTTCTCTACTATTTCTTTATGTGATTGCATAAATATTCTTTGAGCGTTTGATGTAAACAAATCCCTGAAAATATCCTTTGAGATTGTTGATGACTTTTTTCTTTTTTATCTACTTTTACAAGGTTTGATGGAGCTCTTCTTAATAAGATTTTGCTTCTTGGTGACATTCTCAGAAGGTTGTAAAATGACACTTTTGTTATTTCTGTTTTGTTCTCCTTCTTTTAAACTTGTCCCTCTCTTAAAATAATAGAAAATATAACTTTATCAAGATAATATCAGCCTAGAAAGGAAAGTACTCCCCCATCTGCTCACCTCCATGAGGAGGAGAGCACCCAACCTCCTGCCAGCTGCCAGCACCACCAGGAGGGGAGAGTACCCCTCCCTACCTGACCACCCTCCCCACAAGGAAGAGAGAAGAGCCCTCCTGCTGTGGTTCCCATGGATCTCCAGGTTGGCCTGGCCTCCATCTTGGACACTAAAGCAGATGCCATAGCCCCCACCCTAGGACAAAAGACAGGACCTGGAGGCAACAACCCATTGCAACAAAGCACACCACAGTGCTGCATATCTGAACAGGCTGGCAGAGCCCATGCTCACAGCCTCACCTCCAAAAACAGTGGGCTCCATCTTCGGTTATTTCTGCTGCCTCCACCACCATCTTTAGTTGGGGCAACTACTATCATGGGACACAGGCTGGAGACTAGAAGACCAATATAAAGGTACCTATAGGTTACCCACCATCAACCAGGGAGGTGGTTACTTCCATCTAGGGACAATAGCCACAACCTGGAAGACCACTTCTAAGGTCCCTATAGGCTTGGTTACACTGGAGAATTCCTTTCTCTCTTCTCTCCTGCTAACAGTCAATTTCTATTGATTCCTCTTTCACTCTTCTATATTCTCACCTCCTACCCCATAAACATCACATCCTATATCCCCATTCTCTTTTTGTCCACCATTAGAAACTGTAGACACTATTGCAAACCTACCATTTATACTGTAGAGAATAATCAAACACATCAATTCTGTTTATTGTGAGTAAACTGTAAAGGTATTAGTAGGGGCTAATGGATTTGAAAGCTGCATACTGTTTGTGTTGGGTGCTGTTGATATTTATCTTCTGTTTAAAGGAGAGGTATTAGAAACCTACAGGATCATTATAAATCTATGGGGTAGAAACCTTAATATCTTAGATCCTTACTACCAGAGGAGAAGAAATGGAAGCAACATAAAAAAATAAATAAATAAATAAATAAATAAATAAATAAAAAAACCAAGGGAAGCATGTGCCCAAAACAAAGATGCCACAATAAAAGAATTCATTGACATTACAGTAGAAGAAATGTCAGAGAGAAAATTCAGAATGTACATAATTAAAATGATCTGTGAAGTAAAGGATGATATAAGAGAGTAAATGCAGGCAGTAAAAGATCACTTCAATAAAGAGATGAGATAATGAATAAAAAACAAACAGAAATCCTTGAAGTGAAGGAAGCAGTCCAAATTAAAAATTCAACAGAAAACATCACCAACAGACTAGACCAAGTGGAAGATAGAACCTCAGACAATGAAGACAAAATATATAATCTAGAAAATAATGTTGACTGGACAGAGAATATGGTAAGAAATCATGAACAGAACCTCTAAGAAATATGGGATAACAAGAAAAGACCAAAATTAAGAATTGTCAGATAGAGGAAGGTACAGAGCCACAAACCAAATTAATGAACTATCTTTTTAAAGAAATAATATCAGAAAATTTCCGAAGCCTAAAGAATGAAAAGGAAAATCAAAAACAAGAGGTTTATAGGACATCAAATGTACAAAATTACAACAGACACATACCACGGCACATTATAATGAAAATGCATAGCATAGAAAATGAAGATAAATCTTAAAGGTTAAAAGAGAAAAGTATCAGATTACACATAGGGAAAAACCAATTCAGATCTCAGCAGACTTCTCAACCCAAAGCTAGAAGGTTCTGGAACAACATATACCAAGCTCTAAAAAAATAATTGATGCCAACCAAGAATCTTATATCCAGCAAATTTAATCTTTAGATTTAATGATGAGATAAAAGCCTTCCATGATAAACAAAAGTTAAAAGAATTTACAACTGGAGCTGGAGATACAGCTCAAGGCCCTGGATTCAATCCTCAGCATTGCCAAAAAACAAAACAAACAAACAAACAAAACAACAACAACAACAACAACAACAACAATAAAAAAAACCCCAAGAATTTACAACTGGGAAGCCTACAAAACATTCTCAGCAAAATATTCCACAAGGAAGAATGAGAAACAACAATGAAAGACAGTAACGGGAAACGGGAAGAATGCCATAATGAAAAAGCCAATCAAAGGAGAAACGAACTCCAGTTAATAACAAAAATAAACCAAAATGACTTAGGATACAAATCATATTTCAGTAATTACCCTGAATGTTAAAGGTCTAAAGTCATTAATCAAAAGACATAGACTGGCAGATTGGATTTAAAAAAAAAAGCCCCAACACTATTCTGCCTTGAAGAGACTCATCTCAAGAGGAAAACACATCCACAGACTGAAAATGAAAGCATGGGAAAAAATATATCACTCTCATGGTCTGCGTAAAAAAGCAGGGTTTTCCATCCTCATATAAGATAAAGTGGACTTCAAGCCAAAGTTAGTGAGAAGAGATGAAGGACATTTCATACTGCTTAAGGGAATCATACATCAACAAGACGTATCATAAATATATTGTCCCAAGCAATGGAGCATCTACATACATCAAACAAACAGTTCTTGATTTCAGGAATCATATAAGCCACAATACAATAATATTGGGTGACTTTAACACACCTCTCCTACCTTTGGACAGATCTTCCAAACAAAAATTAAACAAAGAAACTATAGAACTCAATACAATCAGTAACTTAGATTTAACAGACATATAGAATATTTCATCTATCAATGAGCAAATACACTTTTTTTCTCAGCAGCACACAGATCCTTCTCTAAAACATACCATATGTTATGCCACAAAGCAACTCTTATCAAATACAATTACAGATACTACCCTACAATCTATCTGATCATAATGGAATGAAAGAAGAAATCAAAGATAAAATAAAAAAATGAAGGTACCCCAACACCTGAAGACTAACCAATATGCTATTTAATGACACTGGATAACAGAAGACAACAGGGAGGAGATTAAAAAATTAATTGAGGTAAATGAGAATACTGATACAACATAGCAAACTCTCTCAGACACAATGAAGGCAGTGCTAAGAGGAAAGTTCATTGCTTTGAGCTCATTCATTAACAGAATGAAAAGTCAACAAATAAATGACCTAATAGCCCTAGAAAAAGAAGAACAAATCAACACTAAAAGAAGTAGAGAAAATAATAATTAATACCAGAGCTGAAATTAATTAAATTGAAGCAAAAGAAAGAACTGAAAAAATTGACAAAACAAAACGTGGGTTCTTTGAAAAATTAAATAAAATTGATAAACCCCTAGCCACACCAACAAAGAGAAGGAGAGAGACATTCCAAGTTACTATAAATCCTGATGTAAAAGGAAATATCACAATGTACACTATTGAAATCCAGAAAATAATCAAAAACTCTTTTGAAAATTTGTACTCCAACAAAATAGAAAATCTTGAAGACAGCCACACATTTCTAGAGACTTATGAACTACCCAAACTGAATCAGGAAGATATATGCAATTTTAACAAATCTATTTCCAGCAATGAAATAGAAGAGGCCATCAAAAGCTTACCCCCAAGAAAAGCCAAGGACCAGATGGAGTCTCAGCT
This sequence comes from Sciurus carolinensis, assembly GCF_902686445.1. Classification (NCBI taxonomy): domain Eukaryota; kingdom Metazoa; phylum Chordata; class Mammalia; order Rodentia; family Sciuridae; genus Sciurus; species Sciurus carolinensis. The sequence goes on along the minus strand of NC_062232.1, from coordinate 72,908,118 downwards.
GAATTCTACAATATATTCAAAGAAGAACTAATACCAAAACTCCTCAAAGTATTCCATGAAATAGGAAAAGAGGGAACTCTTCTAAACTCATTCTATGAGGATAGTATCACCCTAATTAAAAAAAAAAAAAAAAAAAAAAAAAAAGACAAAGACACATCAAGGAAAGAAAACTTCAAAAACTTCAGACCGATATCTCTGGTGAACATTGGTGCAAAAATTCTTAATAAAATTTGGACAAATCACATACAAAAACATTAAAAAGATAGTGAAATATGATCAATTGTTGTTCATTGCAGGAATCCAAGTTTGGTTCAATGTACAGAAATCAATAAACATAATACATCACACCAATAGACTTAAAGATAACAAACATAATCTCAATAGATGTAGAAAAGGCATTTGACAAAATAACACACCTGTTCATGTTCAAAACACAAAAAATTTGGGACTAGTAGAAACATACCTCAACATTGTAAAAGCTATCTAGGCTATGCCCAAGGCCAACATCATTCTACATGGAGAAAAATTGAAAGCATTACCTCTGAAAACTGGAACAAGACAGGTATGCCCCCTTTAACCAATTCTATTCAACAATGTCCTTGAAATTCTAGCCAAAGAAATTAGACAGACAAAATAAATTAAATGGATACAAATAGAAAAGAAGAACTCGAAATATCACTATTTGCTGAGAAGGTAATTCTCTATTTAGAGGTCCAAAAAATTCCACCAGAAAACCTTGAGAACTAATAAATGAATTCAGCAAAGTAGCAGGATATAAAATCAACACTCATAAATCTAATGCATTTCTATATACCAGTGATGAATCCTCTGAAAGAGATATTAGGAAAACTACCCCATTCATAATACTCTCAAAATACTAATGCTTGGGAATTAATCTAACAAAAGAGGTGAGAGACCTCTACAATGAAAACTACAGAGCATTAAGAAATAAACAAAACCTTAGAAGATGGAAAGATCTCCCATGCTCTTGGATAGGTAGAATTGATATTGTCAAAATGACCCTACTACCAAAACTGTTATACGGATTCAATGCAATTCCAATTAAAATCCCAACATCTTTCCTCATGGAAATAGAAAAAGTAATCATGAAATTCATTTGGAAAAATAAGATACCCAGAATAGTCAAAACAATCCTTAGCAAGAAGAGTGAAGCAGGAAGCATTACAATACCAGAACTTAAACTATACTACAGAGTCATAGTAACAAAAAAAACTTGATATTGGTACCAAAATATACAGGGAGTCCAATGGTACAGAATAGAATACACAGAAATAAACCCAAATAAAAGCAGTTATCTCATACTAGACAAAGAGGCCAAAAACATACATTGGAGGAAAGATAGCCTCTTCAACAGTGGTGCTGGGAAAACTGGAAATCCATATGCAGCAAAATGAAATTAAATCCCTATCTCTCACCCTGCACAAAACTTAACTCAAAGTGGATCAAAGACCTAGGAATTAGACCAGAGACCCTGCACCTAATAGAAGAAAAAGCATACCAAATCTTCATCTTATCAGCTTAGGAACTTACTTCCTCAGCAAGACTGCTAAAGCACAAGAAATAAAACCAAGAATCAACAAATGGGATGGATTCAAACTGAAAAGCTTCTTCAAATAATCAACATGAAAAGGGAGCCTACAGATTGGGAGAAAATCTTTACCACATGCACATCAGACCAGAGCACTAACCTCCAGGATATAAAGAACTCAAAAAAACTTAACATGAAAAAAACAAGTAACCTAGTCAATAAATGGGCTAAGGAATTGAGCAGACACTTCACAGAAGAAGATATACTACATCAATATCTTGATTGAAGATATACAACAGATATATGAAAAAATGTTCAACATCTCTAGTAATTAGAGAAATGCAAATCAAAACTATCCAAATATATCATCTCACTCCAGTCAGAATGGCAATGATCAAAAATACAAGCAACAATAACTGTTGGTGAGGATGTGGGTAAATGGTACACTCATCCATTGCTAGTGGGACTACAAATTAGTGCAACCACTCTGGAAAGCAGTATGGAGATTCCTTAGAAAACTTGGAATGGAACCACCATTTGACCTGGCTATCCCACTCCTTCGTCTATATGCAAAAGACCTAAAATCTGCATACTACAGTGATGCGACCACATCAATGTTTATAGTAGCTCAATTCACAATAGTTAAGCTATGTAACCAACCTAGATGCCCTTCAACAGATGAATGGCTTAAGAAACTGTGGCATATGTACACAATGGAATATTACTTGACCTTAAAGGAGAATAAAATTACGGCATTGGCATGTAAATGGATGGAGTTGAAGAATATCATGCTAAGCAAAATAAGACAATCCCTAAAAATCAAAGGTCAAATGTTTTCTCTGATATTGGATGCTGATCCATAATGGGAGGAGGGATGAATGGAGGAACTTTGGATTGGGCAGAAGGAAGTGAGGGGAGGGAAGAGGGAAGTGGGTGGAAAAGATGGTGGAATGAGATTAACAACATGAAGCTAAGTACTTGTATTATCACAAGAATGGTATAGGCTCCATATCATCTACAACCAGAGAAATGAATAGCTGTGACCCGTTCATGTACAATGACTTGAGATGCATTCTGTTATCCTGTTTAACTAATTAGAACAAATAAAATTTTTTTAAAAATTTAAAAATAAGTAATTTTAAAAATAAGATAATATCAGCCTATATCCTTTGCCTCACAGGAACTTTAAAAAAGTATTTTTTTCACTGTTAGTGATACTACTTCATTTCTTCTTAATTTTTCATTATAGCATAATTTACTACTGAATAATTGATTCATTGTTACTTTGATTCTTCCTTCTTTCCTACTTACCCAATACCTTGTTGAAACTCATTTATCCTCCTGTTTTAGTCACATTTGTATCACTATAATAAAATATCTGAGATAGACTACTCATAAAGAAAAGAAATTTTATAGTGCAGGCTTAATGGTTATAAATTAATTTAGTTAATGTTTTCTATGGAAGGTCTTTATTTTGTCTTCAATAATTAAAGATAGTTTAGTTTGATGAGTCAATTTTAGTTGGCAACTGTAATCTATTTATCTATCTACATATATGTACATATATATATCTACATTAAATATTATTCTAAGCCTTTCCTCCTGATTTTTAGGGTTAGGGCTGATAAATCAGCAGTAGTTCTTATTGACTTACTTCTAAAATGAGTAGCCATATATCTATTTTAGCTTTTAAAATTATATCCTTATTCTCCATATTAGGTATTTTAACTATAATGTGTTGGGAAATGATTTTTTAAAAATTTTGCCTATTTGTGATTCTAAAAGCCTTCTACAATTGTATTTTCATCTAATTTCTAATGCTTGCATTATTATCATTTGTATTTTGGTGCCTTCTTTAATGCCATTGATTCATACATTCAATTTTTAATGTTATGCCAGATTTCTTGAAAATTGTGGTCATGGTATATTAACATCTTTTCTTTGTTTTCAAATTAATTTTTAAGATTATATAATTTATATTTTAGGACTGAGAATCTGTCTTCTTTGTGATATAACATATTGGGGATGTTTTCCTCTGAATTTTTACTTTAATTTATTGAGTCTTTCATTTCCAGGATTTCTATTTGGTTCTTTTTCAAAGTCTCTATTTACAGAAATGTTTCTTTCACTTTCAATATTTTTTCTCCTTTTTTCATTCCTTACATCTTCTTTTCACTTGTTGAACATTTTAACTGTGAACTTCCTAAATTTTTTCTCAAATATTTTCTCCACTGTAATGTCAATGCAATCAGGTTTTGAAGAGTTGTGAGCTATTTGGGTGGTGTGTTTCCTTGCTTTTTTTATGTTGTTTGTTTTGCTAAGCATATGTTAGAATGATTATCATTTCTATTTTCATTTGAGGGCTTATTTAGTGAGTTTCTTTCTCTTTAGTGCTCTGGGCTGGATGAATATGCAGATATTGATATTTTCACTCACCCTTTGTACTTTTCTGTTCCCAGTATCAGTACCACTTTGAGAGAAGTGACTAAACACTGTTTACTACAGTAAACTTAGAACAATGCAACATACTAATTTACCAAGCCCTTAAATAGAACAAGTGTCAAACAAGATTGTAAAGTTAAAAGAAACTATTCTTCCAAATTGAATACAAAAGAAAAAACTTCCACAATAACCAGAAACTAAAACAATTCATAACCACTAAGTCAGCATTAAAAAAAACCAATAAATTACTCACAGAAAAAATGAAAAATAAATATCAGAGTCAGTGAATGGATGAATCTCCCTAGATGATTAGTGAATTAAAAAATAATCAAATATGAATTAGGTATTACAAATACATCAATATGGTAGTATATAGAAAATCACCTCTCTCCATAATAATTGTGAGTGTAAATAGTCTAAATTCAACAATCAAAAGAGAAAGAGAGATTGGCAGAATGGATTATAAAATAAGACACAACAATGTTCTTTAGAAGAGATTCATCTTATAGGCAAAGGCATTCATAGGCTCAAAGCAAAAGATGGAGTAATGGTATCTCATGCAAATAGAGACCAAAAGCAAGCTAAAGTAAGTGTTCTCATATGTGACAAAATAGACTTCAAGTCAAATTTAATTACAAGAGACAAATTAAAATCATATTGGTTAAGAGAATCATCCAAAAACAAGGTATGATGATTGTAAGCATTTATACTACAAATGTTGGTGAACCTATATCTGTAAAACAAACCCTAGTCAATATAGAGCATCAAATAAATCCCAGAACAATCATACTGGGAGATTTTAGCATACTGCTCTCACCAACAGATTGTCATCTTGATGTGAAAAAATAAAGACTATTTATAAACAAAAAATACTATTTAATCAAAGTAGCTCTAACAGACATCAATAGATTATTTCATCCATCAAAAACACAATTCATTTTATTCTCAGCAATACAAGAATCTGCTCAAAAATAGACTTTATTTTAGGATACACAGCAAGGCTTAGCAAATAAAAACAGAGATAATTATTTGCATTCTATTAGAACATAATGGACTGAAATTAGAAATCAATAATGAGATAAAACAGAAACATTTTAAATTCTGGGGATTAAATATTAAGCTCTTAAATGAGGAATGGATCCTAGAAGACAATCAGGCAAGAAATTAAAAGAAAAACTTAGAAACAAAGGAGAACACAGATAGAAGATGTCAAAATGTCTGGGACAGTATAAGGGCAGTTCTAAGAGGAATGTTTACAGCATTGAGTGCTTACATTAAAAAAATAAAGATACCAAATAAATAACCTAGTATTACATCACAAGGCCCTGAAAAAGAAGAAATAACTAAGTCCAACAGAAATCAGTAGATAACAGGAAATAATTAAGATCAGAGCCAAAGTATGAAAATTGAAAATAATATATATATAAAGGATCAATGCAACAAAGAGGTGTCCCATTGAAAATATAAAGAAGATTGACAAACCTGTAGCCAAAGTTACCAAAATAAAAATGGAGAAGACCAAAATTAACAAAATTTGATATGAAACAGGAGATATCACCACAGAAAATTCTGAAATCAAGAGGATCATTAGAAACTAATTTTTAAAATTTATACTCCAATAAACTGGAAAAACTAGAAGATATTTTTAAAAATTCTAGACACATATTAACCACAAAAATTGAACCATAAAATTACAGAAACCATAAACAGGCCAATATCAAGCAATGAGGATGAAGTAGCAATCAGAAGCCTTCAGACAAACAAAAGCCAAGTATTTGATAGATTATCACCTGAGTTGTACCAGACTTTGAAAGCTATAATGCCAATCATCCTCAAATTAGTCCTTAAAAAGAAAAGGGAGGGAACATTCCCAAATTCATTCTATGAATCCAGTATCATTTTGATATCAAAAGTAGACAAAAACACATGATGAAAAAAACCTAAAGAACAACATACCTAATGAGCATAGATGCAAAAAAACTTTATAAAGTACTGGCAAACCATATTAAAAACACATTAAGGGACTGGGGCAGTAGCTCTGTGGAAGAGCACTTGCCTTGCACATGTGAGACACTAGGTTTGGTCCTTAGACCCACACAAAAATAAATAAATAAAATAAAAGTTAAAAAATAAAACATCATGAAAACACTTAAAAAACACACATTAAGATTATAGGTAACCCCAATCCAGTGGCTTCCATCGCAGAGATGCAAGGTGGGTTCCACACATATAAATCAATAACTTTATGCACCCCATAAATAGAATTAAGGGCAAGAAACACATGATAATCTCAACAGTTGCAGAAAAAGCCTTTCACCAAAATCAACAGCCATTTTTGTTTAAAATGCTGGAGAAACTAGGGGTAGAAGGAACTTACTTCAGCATTATGAAGGTTACATATAAAAAATCCAAGGCAAACATCACACTGAATGTAGAAAATCTGAAATCATTTCATCTAAAAACAGGAACAAGACAAGAATGTCAACTTTCAGCACTCCTTTTCATGTAACTCTTGAAACTCTATCCAAAATAATCAGGCATGAGAAGACATTAATGGACAGAAATATGAAAAGAAGAAATCAAGTTTTCTCTGTTTGCTGATGACATGATGCTATATCTAGACTACACCAAAACTAAAACAAAAATAATTTTACCAGGAGACTTCTTGAACTGATAATTAAGCAAAGAAGCAGGATATAAGATCAATATTCAAAAATTAATAACTTTTCTGTAACTTAGTAATGAATCTGTTGAGAAAGGAGTTAGGAAAACTCCATTTACAATAACTGAAGAAAAAAGATTGGGGATAAATCTAACTAAGAAGGTGAAAGACCTCTACGATGAAAATTACATTAAACTGAAGAAAGAAACTGAAGAAGACCTTAGATAATGGAAAGGCTTCCCATGTCTCTGGATAGGCAGTATTGATATTGTCACAATGGGCATACTTTCAAATGTGTTACACAGAGTCACTGCAATCCTTACCAAAATACCAATGACATTCTTCACAGAAGTAGAATAAAACAGCTATAAAATTCATTTAAAAAAATAAAATACTGAGTATAGTTAAAACAATCCCATGCAAGAAAAATGATGCTGGAGTCATCAGAATGCCTGATCTCAAATTATACTAGAGAGCTGTATTCAAAAGGCTGCATGATATCAGTATTAAAACAGACATGAAGACCAATGGAATGGATTAGGAGATGGAAAGACAAACACCCATAAATATAGTCATTCAACACTCAACTCAACATGTCAAAAATACATGTTGGTGAAAAGTCTTTTAAACAAGTGGTGCTGGGAACACTGGATATTCATATGTAAAAGAATGAGACTAGATTCCTATCTTTCACCATGCACAAATGTCATCTTAAACTGGATCAAAGACCTAGGAATTAGACAAGAAACTTTGCAACTCCTCGAATAAAGAACAATCTCAACACTACAACATATTGATTCAGGCATCAACTTTCCAGGCAGGACCCCTAAAGCTCAAGAAAGAAAACCAAGAATCAATAAGTAGGACATCATCAAATTAAAAAGCTTCTGTACAGCAAAGGAAACAAAAGTATGAAAAGAAAGACTTTACAATGGGAGAAAATCTTTACCACCTACTCCTCTGGAAAAGAATTAATATTCACAACATATGAAGAGCTCAGAACACTTAACACCAGCAACAAAAAACTAAAACAAAACAAAATTAAATAACCGAATCAATAAAATTTGCAAATGAACTCAACAAACTTTTCTCAAAACTAGAAATACAAAATGCCCACCAACATATGAAAAAAATGTTCAGCATCCCTAGTAATCAGGGAAATGCAAATCAAAACTACATTGAGATTTCATCTCATTCCAGTTAGAACAGCAATCATTAGAAATACAAGTAATAGTAAATGGTGAGGATATTAGAGAAAAGCTACACTCATACATTGTTGGTTAGACTGCATATTAGTACAACAACTTTGGAAAGTAGTATGGAGATTACTCAAAAGACTAGGAATCAAAAACCTTATTACCCAGCTATCCCAGTCCTTGGCATTTACCCTAAAGAAGTAAAATCAGCATGGTATAGTGATCCAGGCACTTCAATATTTACAGCAGCACAGTTCACAATGTCCAAGTAATGGAACCAGCCCAAGTATTGTCAACAGATGAATAAGAAAATGTGGTATATATACACAGTAGCATTTTAGGCAGTCATAAAGGAGAATTAAATTATGTCATTTTCTGGACAATAGATGGAACTAGAGAACTTCATGTTAGTGAAATAAGCCAGATTCAGAAAGTCAAGCATTAAATATTCTCCCTCATATGCAGAAGCTAGAAAAGAATAAGGTGAAAAACTGGAGGAAGGAATCCTATGAACATACAAGGCAAATCAGGAAGTAGAATGGGAGGGAGGAAGGACAGAAAAGAGAAGAAATTTCACAGTAAGATTATGCTATGTACACATTTGAATGTACCACAGTGACTTGCACCATTATGTAAGCACCAATTAAAAAAAAAAAACAATAAATAAATTTTTAAAAAAGAAAGGTCAGTAAAGTGGAGGAAGGGGACAAGGGGAGGGAGTAGGACAGGTAAAGAGGAAGTTCTGGCAACTGAAATGGAGGAAATTATATTCCATGAACATATGTTTATGTCAGAATGAATCCCACTATAATGAACAAACTATAATGCAGTAATGAAAACATTTTAAGAAAAGAAAGTGTATCTCCCTCACAGGTTTATAGATTTAAGTCAAGAACCCAAGGTTGCATAAATTTTTATATCTAATGAAATGGCAATTATGAATGGTGTAAGGATGTGTCAAATGGTCAGATCTCCAGCCAGGAATAGAGAAAGAGGTGAAGATGCAGGGAGGGGGGATTTCCACAATCTGTTTGAAGAACACACTCCCAATGACCCATGGGTCTAACACTAGGTCCCACTTCCCAAAATTCTAAAGTGTCCCCCAATGCAGTCACGCTAGAATCAATGCCTTTCACATATGTATATTTGTGGTACTCTGCCCATATTCAAACAATATAAACTGCATCTTATATTATTTTTACAGCATCAGAAATTTCACTCTCCCTCCTTTGATAAATGTTGCTAACTCAGTTTTATCAAATTCTCATTTTTTGTAGGAAGATTCTTAATATTGATTCAGTTGTGGTACCATCATTTTATTATATGACTTGATTGTTGGAAATTGGCAAGAATGTCTTCTTTCTTACAATAGATTTTTACCATTTATATCCTTACAGAAATAAGCCTCTTAGATGAATATTATTAAAGATGAAATTGTACATTCTAATTACTACTTAAACCACATCAGAGGATCTGTGTACCAGGACACTTATTGAGTTATTTCACTTCTGTTCCTATGATGGTTAATATCATATCAACCTATGTTAATTGAAAATAGGTTGATAGTAAAACATTTTTTTTTTTTCTGTGTGCATCTGTAATGGTGTTCTGGATGAGACTGGCATTTGAATCAGTAAATTGAGTATAGAAGATCCACTATCACCAGTGTACATGGGCATCATCTAATCCAGTGAGGACCTGAATAGATGAAAAATTCACAGAAAGGACTAATTCACTCTTATTTTCCTTAAACCTAAAGAAATTAGAGCTCCAGACTCTTCTGGCCTTTGGACTCATGGGCTGACATTAGAGTAATTTCTCCTTGGTTCTCAGGCCTTAGTCTAAGAATAATACCATCTGCTCACCTGTTTCCAAGTCCTGTGGATTTGAACTGAATCACACTGACCTTTCTAGTTCTCCTGCAGACAACATAGAACTTCTTAGCATCCATAAGCACATAGGCCCAGTCAACTTCCATAATAACACACATACTCTCGCTCTATATATGTATGTGTATATATGTATATATACATGTAGAAAAAATATATATTAATTTGTATTTATAATCCTTTTGACCCAGTTATCCCACTTTGAGTTTATACCCAAAGGATTTAAAATTAGGATACTACAGTAAAGCAGCCACATAAATGTTTATAGCAGCTCAATTCACAATAACTAGATTGTGGAACCAACCTAGATGCCCTTCAACAGATGAATGGATAAAGAAACTGTGGTATATATACTCAATGGAATATTATTCAGCCATAAAGAAGAATAATATTATGCCATTTGCAGGTAAATGGATGGAATTGAAGAGTATCATGCTAAGTGAAATAAGCCAATCCCCAAAAAACCAAAGGTCGAATGTTTTCCCTGATAAGTGGATGGTGATATATAATGGGAGTGGTGGGGTGGTAAGAGAAGAAAGGAGGAACTTTAGATTACATAGAAGGAAATGAGAGGGGGGTTGGTATGAAAAATGGTGGAATGAGACAGACATCATTACCCTATGTACATGTATGATTACATGAATAGTATGAATCTACACTGTGTACAACCATAGAAATGAAATGTTGTACCTCATTTGTGTACAGTGAATCAAAATGCAGTCTGTAAGAAAATTTTTAAAAAATACAAAAAAGAAAAATAAGCAAGGGCCTTTTTAGAAATATTTTGTGTCCTACTTAAGAAATCCATTGCACAATTGAAAAAAAACGAGTATTTAATAATTTTTCTAACAGACACAAGAGTGATTCTTGATTAACTAGGATACTGAAAAAAATATATATTTATGTGTAGTTATATATTTTATATAAATATAAATATGTGAAATATTCATATTATTATTTGTTTATATATATTTATTTATTCATGTTTCTCTGGGAAGACTCGTTAATACCAATCCTAAATGAGAAATACCTTACTTTCCATTTTTTTTATTTTTATTTACTTATTTTTATTATTATTGTATACAAATGGGATACATGTTGTTTTTCTATTTGTACATGGAGTCAAGGCATACCATTTGTGTAATCATACGTTTACATAGGGCAATGATGTTTGATTCATTATTTTTTTTCCCTTCCCCCCACCCCTCCCACCCCTCTTTTCCCTCTATACAGTCCTTCTTTCCTTCATTCTTACCACACTCCTTATCCCTAACCCTAAACCTAACCCTAACCCTAATGCTAACCCCTCCCACCCCCCATTATATGTCCTCATCTGCTTATCAGTGAGATCATTCTTCCTTTAGTTTTTTGACATCGTCCTTGAGACTCTAGCCAGAGCAATTAGACAAACCAAAGAAATTAAAGGGATACGAATTGGAAAAGAAGAACTCAAACTTTCCATTTTAAAAATACATTTATGAGATTACTTAATCCCTTAGGAAAATATATCTCTTACCTCAGTAGAAATGTCGATCAGCATTTTCTAATATTCCTGGTCAAGTTTTCTTGATTAATTTGTAAGTATCACTCTCATTCCTCTACTGATCTTAACACTCATATTAATTTCTTACTCATAGGAATTGGAATGATTTCTAATAAAAATCATATTAAACCAATTATAGTGATAATCAGTGTAATTCAAGCCAGATGCAATAAACACAACACAATCAATTTGGAAATTAATCAGACCCAACAGAAACTTTCTCACCATGTACTTTCAATCATGTGTATAAAAGAACTTTACTGCAAATTTTTCACAATGACTGGAATAGCACTATCCCATCATAGCTTCTTCAATATTCCTACCTCTTTTAATTTACAAGAAAGCAGAACAAAATTACCAACATTCACTCTCTTTTTATTTCTACTTTTTTCTCTCTGCCCTTTATTTAACCTCTTCATTTATTTAATTCTGCTCAAATCTTGTATTGATTTCTGTGCTGTTCTTACAGACTCCTTTTGCTGCTGATGAATGGTGCTAAATATCTGCCACAAATAACATCAGGGAAATAGCATTTTCCTGTTCTGTCTTATTTAAGCCTCTACAAGCAAATCACTTTTACCTTCTGAACTGAATTTAAAGTATTTCTATATGACATGTCAACATTCACTTAATACTTGGACACAACTTCCATTTCCTCTACTGCCTATACCTCTTTACAACTCCTGCATTGTAAGACCGCTGGTGGTTTGACTTCATTTCTCAACATGGATAAAATTAGCTTAAATTAAATCAGTGTCATACTCTGCCAAGATTTGATATAATTAGCCAATTCTACCAAGACGCCAAGTGTAACAATGTTTCAACTTCTAAGAACAAATAAAAGCACCTGTACCTCTACAAAAGCAATTTTTATAAATATACAAATGAAAATGAATCATCTAGCTACTATACAGTCAAGACACAGAGAAGCAAGAATACTATTTTATTGTGCCGAAATAACTATTATCTCAATATTCCCTTAAAAATATGCATCCATTGTTTATTGTGCCAACACTCTGCTATTTAGGTAGTTTATTTATTCTTTTCACTGCTTGTAAATCTTTTGTAGATGCCCACAACTTGAATCATTTCAAACTTAATGCTTAAACTAATATATTGCTGCTTCTGCAACAGGGTTTCTAAACTATTAATATCTACTGGCTTCCTCACTGAATGTCTCATGACCAACTGCTTGCAAGGATAAGATCTAGTATACATATCCAATCACTGCCTAGTGCAGAGAGCACTATTGTGGGGAAAAATTAAAACAAACAAATTTATAAATTAACCAGTGACTAGCCATCACATGTTTGTCTATGTAATATACATGTAAATATACCACCTAGATACCCCCTTCAAGGAATGACTTGTCACAGGTTCTGGAAGTGCTTCAGCAAACATTCTCTTGCTGTCAGCTACTTCCCCAAGTCACTTAGTTGCACAGACTTGATTTTGCAAGGAGAAGGCCCTTATTGTATAGGAAAACATTCAGTGACTGATCCCAGGGGAACCATAAAATCCTGCTCATTTAAACCCACTGTGGGATACTTTGATAGCTAATACATACTTCAGTGATAATCACTCTTGGAGTTGACACTTCATTGAGTTTGCATGCCAGAGTAACACTTTCTTCCCATTCTGCTTCCTTCCTCTACCTTCCACAGGTATTAATCTTTAGTGATCACTTTATAGAGTAAACTGCATATCAATATCTACTTCCAAGAGCACAACCTATGACATTTGGAGTCAAAAATACTGTAAGCAAACCAGTTATGGGACCCAGTTTCAGAACTGAATCTCTTATTTCTTTGCTATTATGAGAACCCCTTTACTGGTGGTAGGTAAAATGCAGAGAGGTCATAAAGTAGTTTATTAATTAAAACTAAATAAAGTAGTTTATTAATTAAAACTTTCATCAGAGATAAATTCAGATAGTAAACCACTGCTGAGAGCTTCTGCTTGAACAATATCCAGTGGAGTCCTGGGAAGAGAGCTATTCCAAGATCTCAGACAAGTAATTCCACCAGCATATGATTCTAGCCTAAGAGAACTTCAACACATAGTACCAACTCATAAGAACTGTAAAGCCATGAGGGCCTGGTTACCTAGAGACTTTGGGGCACAATTTCTGAAAAGGAAAAATGCAAAAATGTAAGCTACAGCACATTGGTCTAGAGTGCAAATATTAGAGTCAGAGTTTCTTAAGGAACAATAAGATTTAATTTTGTTGTTGTTTTTGTTGTGTTTTATACTTCTTTTAGACCTATTATTTCTTTCTTCTTTTATTTTCGTTCCTTAGGAATGGAAATGCCTAGCCCATGTCTGTCACAAAATTAAATTTGGGGAATGGATCACATGTTTGATTTCACAGGTTCATAGCTAGAGGAAAATTTGCCCAATTATAAGAAAAAACAAAAATCATGCTCAACTATATGTAATTTAAATGACATTTAAATGAAACTTTGGACTTAGACTCTAAAGTTGATATTGATAGATATAGAGAGCAATGAGTTGGTTCAGGATCTCTGTCTGGCAGCAAGAGCACCTGTGCTGAGAACTTCCTGTGCAAAGGTGGAGGTCAAGATTGCCCGGTTGCTATGGTGATGCTAGAGAATTATGAGCACAAAAAGAGAATTTGTTGCCAGTATTTTGTCTTTCAAGATTTCGTGCTTTGAAGAAATTTTCTTACAGAAAGTCCTTTTGATGGTAAACCCTATATAATAAACATGCTGAGCTAGCTCTGGGTCATTGTTCCTCCATTGGAGGATGGGTGTCCCACCTTGTCCCAGCTTTCTCTCTCTGTGTGTGTTTTCTAATCCTGCATTGCCTCTCACTGGTTTCAGAATTAATGGTCATGTAGCACAGCAGATAAGAGTAATGATTTGGGAGAAGAGCACTCCTGGGATGAAATAACATATTTTGAATTTGAGAAGAATATTAATCTTGGGGAAAAGTGGTGGAATGCTGTGGTTGGAATGTTTGTCTCTCCAAAATTCATGTATTGAACTCTTAACCCCCAAGGTGATGGTATTAGAAGATGGGGCCTTTAGAAGTTTATTAGATCCTGAGGAAAGAGTGCTTATGAATTAGATTAGTGCCCTTATAAAAACCCCTGAGAAGATCTTGTTTTCTACTATGTGATAATATAGCTGGAAGGAATTATCTACAAGAAAGCAGACCCTCTCCAGACACCACTATTGCCTTCATATTAGGTATCGCAGACTCCAGAACCATGTTTAATAACATTCCTCTGTTTGTAAGCTACCTAATCTGTGATATTTTTAAAGGCTCCCTGAAAGAGCTAAAGCAATACTCCAAAAATGTATAATGAAAAAAGTTGTAAGCCATAGACATTTATTTCAAATTCAAGTATGAATGACAGAAGTCCTCACTGATTTGCTTCTAAAAAGCGTCTAATTTTTTTTTTTTTTTATTGAAAGGGCAGAAAAAGCTGAGTTCCAGACCTAAAATGAATATCCAGAATGGAAAAACACCAGAGAATGCTGAAAAACTCTATAAGACTGGCCAAAACATGAGCACTAGTGATGAAAATTGGAGCTCTTTATTCTTTGAATTGAATTGAGGTATCAGGGAGGATGGCCCACCCAAATTTTGGACCTGAAGATTTTAGTGGATCTTTTGAGTCTTCAGAGGTGATTTACTCTACCCATTAAGAATTGGTATGAGCCCATTGCCTAAATAAAAAGTCCTCTAAATGGTAATGGGTGCCTCGTGCACTCAGGATATTCCTCCAAGTCCTGACCTGACTAAAAGGCCCATCACTAGGATTAATGTTCAGCATAATCAATGATTTTGTCCATGCCAACCTTGAAAAAGGAAGGAACTGGGTATTCCCTCATGGAAGTTGTCAGACTGTGCCAGGATGAATCAAGGAAAAATATGTAGAACTGAATTCTAAGTATTCTTGATCAAGGGAGCCAGGAGATTAGGTGTAATAAGGGAAACTGTACTAACTTTGGGATATATTCCTAAAATAAAGATTTAGACCTGTGGAAAAGTTCCTGTAAATGATGGCAACACATTACCAGGATGGCTTCTGTAAATAATGATAAAAGCATTGGCAAGGATGGTAGAGGGGAGTGAAGGGAGAGGAAGGGGTATGTGAGTAGGAAGGATAGTACAGTGAAACAGACATTATTACCTCATGTACATGTATGACTGCATGATCAATGTGATCCTATAATATGTACAATCAGAACAATCAGAAATTATACCCCATTTATTTATGATTTATCAAAGTGAATAAATGCATACTACTATCATGTATAACTAATTAGAACCAATTTAAAATATTTTTAAAAAGAATGCTATGGAGGACAATTGAAGAATATTTTAAAGGGCTTATATTCATGGCAGAGGAAAGTGTGAAATGGTGAATCAAGTAAGATATGCAAGGCACACAACCTAAGGAGACATTTACATGACTCTGAGAGGGTGTGTCTTCCTAAAGTAAGTTGAATTTAATGGGGGTCAATCACTCTTAAGGTTTGACAAGTGCACAGTCAGCTCCTACACAACAATAAGAAATAATACTTCCTTAAAATTTGTGCCCAAGGAACATCACTGTCTTTATTCTACTGCAGAAAATTCTACTGCACAGAAAATGACTGTACTAGAGAAGTTAGTATATAAAGCTGGAATATGAACCAGATTTGAAGAACACAAAATTTACCAAGGCTATCAGGAATGCACTTGTGAGAGAAACACTAACATCTATAAGAAGTATACTAGTAATTGTTCTCTGTAGACAAAAACTGATGATAAAAAAGTCCATTACAAAATAAACTCACAGCAATATAGTTGAACAATAAGAATTCAAAATTATAGAGGTCAGGTGGTGGCAGCATTTAACTGCCCAAATCCAGATAGATGACATTTTTATTTTGTGTGGCAATGTAGATATGGCACACAATGGGATCTGACCCACAGAAAAGTATGATTATTGTTAATAAAAATGGTGTGCCTTGCAAAAAAATACATGGATAGTCATTGAGGCTTATACCACTGAAAGATATCAATAATAGAATACCAGGAAGCTGAAGTCTATGGTCTCAACAACAAAGTAATTGTTCCTTGTCTGTTCTCAAATATTTTGTAGTTTTCATATTAAAACTCATTTTCAGAATAGGTCACATCTCTGGGAGGAAAAACCTGCAAGAATGATGATAAGTATGTGTGATAATGATTTTCTCAAACATTCCCCAAAAGAATCAAGAGCCATTTACTCTGGTGACTGTAAGCTAAGAAAAAAGGATTTCCCAGGCATATGGAAAACTACTGTATGTAGGGTTTAATTTGATATTAATGACTGGAAACAAAAGTCATATCATGACGCCCCAGTGAGAATGCTGACAAAATGATTCATACACCAAAACTCAGCATTCCAAGGATTCTCAGAATCTGTCGACCCACATAGCAATTATTTCCCTTACTCCTTTTATGCATAATTGGTGTTAGCATATTCAGTTGTGCACCCCATTCATTGGGTCCTCAATTTGTGAGTAAAGAGTTACAATAACTTGGACAGTCATATGGAAACCTCTGGAATTGTCTTTTCCCTCCACAAAATAGTAAATAAAGATAAGAGAGCATCCTAAAGGAGGGTGGTAGAAGTTGTCCTGCCATAAAGATTAAGCTGCATTGATTATGTTCCCTATTATAGCACTATTTAATCTAAAAATTTGGCCCCCCAAAAGACAAGTAGTCTGCCTACCATCAATTTCAATGGCCTACTGTGGAATTTGTGCTGTTAATCACCACAACTCTAGGTTCTGCAGTGTTAGAAGACCTAGTCTCCAAAGGAGAAACAAATTTTCCAAGTGCAAAAAAAAGTTCTGTTGAACCAACTGGACACTTTGGGACCCTTGTGTCCAGAATACAACAGGCAAGTTGAGACATCAGCATCTTTGAAAGGCAATTAACTTTTAACATCAGGAGGAGGTATATGAAATGTCAACACATAGAAATATATACAGAATTTACATAATTCACGTAAGTGACTCTTTGCATTCTCTTGCCCATTGTGAAAGTAAGTGAACAAATACAGTTACACTGGCCTGAGAACATAGTAATCAGAGGCACAGACCTGTCAGAGATGAGGATCTTGGTGTGATACCACCAAGTAAACCACTAAGACCAACAGAGGTAGTAAATGAAGGTAAAAAAAAAAAATTAGAATTGTTCTCAGAGGAGAAAGGTGATATTTATCTGTTTTGGACTTAAATGTAGCTACTAAAGAAGAGGATATTAGTTTGTCCTACTAACTTTCATCTTATAAGTTTCTCCCAAAAGGAGAGATTCATCAGAATAACTGGAAGAGTTGCTTCCAGAAAGTTCTAAAGAAATGGATCCAAAAACACAAGTGATGGAATGTGGTGGACTCAGAGATGTTCCACCCAGATGGCTTCTGAAGAAAGTGCTTTTTGCTTCAGCTTCTGAGAATGCTGTTGTTGGATAACCTCTAACTCCCAGATCTATTCAAAAGTAAACTTCAGCGGCAGAGAGTAATATCACCCAAGAATATGCTCTTCTCAGGCTGACAATTATTTCAATGAAAAATAATTGTAATATTAATCTTTACCTTCCATCTATAATGTTCCTAATCTAGTTTATCAGTTATATTAATAATATGGATTAAATTTTTTTCTTATAAAACATCATATGGATTGCAAATAAAGTTAGCTTCAGTTTTTGTTTTTTTTTTTTTTCAAATGTGCATGTTCCTGATTTAAGTTTCTGAGAGTGTAATTGTTCTGGTTAGAATCTTCAGCACAATGTTAAATAAAAATGGAGAATAAAAGGGACTTATGGCTTATCTTAGGGAGAAAACTTTAAGTTTTTCACTATTAAATATGATGTCTAGCTATGTGATTTCTACAGATGCCCTTTAATAGGTTGAGGAATTTCCCTTCTATTCCTAGTTTGTCAAGTGCTTTGAGCATGAAAGTTTGTTTTACTTTTTATTGAATGATTTATCTGTATATGATGATCATGTGCTTTTTAAAAAACTTTTATTATTAAATTACTAATAAATCATATATTATTATTACTATAGTACATAATATATTATGTATTGTAAGAATGAATTCATCTTTCCAAGATCAGACAGATAACCTCTAGGCATTAACTATAACCTATGAATCCTAGATCATAATACGATTTGTTTTATAGCCTTGTTTAAGATGGCTACTCAACAATAACAAAACTACTACTAATGATAATTTCATCATGTACTTACTATGTATTAAGAAGCTTGCATGTATAAACTCATTTAATTCTCAACAAAAACTCAATTAAATAGGTACTTTCATTATCCTTAATATATGAATAGGGTTATTGATATAGAAAATGATTAAATAACTTGCTTAGCCTAGCATTGATAATAATGGCAAGGAAATAATTTAAACTCATATAGTGTAATTTTTGTTTATGTGCTTATAATCACTACACTACACTAAAAATACTACGATAAAAGTTCCCTGAACTTCTTTGAACATGTAATTCTCATTGTCAGCAGATATAGAAGAGGTATATATCATATCACTCCTTTTTGAAAAAAGAACATTTATTATTAAATTATTTATTATAATCTTAGAAGTTTTTCTGTAATGAAATCAAATGCACTTTACAGAGAGATGTCTAAACTTCTTTGATCACTGAAGTAATTTTGCCCTATGTATATTAACAACTTGAGAATGTACTTTAAGAAACACTGGAATATCAGGCTACTTGATAGGGGGTTTATTTTTGGAAGGCTCTAACAATATAAAATTAATAGAAAATGAAGCTATGCCAATAGTTTTCTGTAAAATAAAAAAGAAGAGAATAATTTTAAGTTATGATCTTATATTGAGAACAAGATAACAGGAGTTACTGCTATCAAATAGGTAAATATGTTGCTTATTGGTATTTTATGAGTGATAGATGTGAAAACATTCTGTGAAAATTAACTGTTTTTTTCAGATTATATAACCTTTTTTATCAGATCTGCAAATGCAATACAAGATCAGATTACTCATAGTTCAATTAATTTTATCTTTAAAATGTTTTTTAAATGTTTGCTGCATATTTAGAGATTGTTTTACTATGCTTTAAGTACAATTCCCTCTCTCTATTCCCTTTCTGTTAATGATTGAATCAATGTGAATTTAAAAATTTGCAAAAAAAGAAAAAAAGAAAACTGTGCCCAATTTATAGTGGGTGCCAATAAACTTTCTCCGGTTTCCCGCCAGGACTCTTGTTACCTAGAATAAATCAATTCAAATTTATACACATCTCCTCTGAGGAGAATTTGAACAAAACTTTTATAAATTAAGATAAATATATATATGTACGTCATAAAAGCATTATAGGTAACACTTGTGCTACTTAGTGACTTCATTAGGTACTAAGTTTTCCATTTCTGAAAATTGAGATAGCTGATTTGGGAACCAAGTTCAGTCTTGCTAGTTGTTAATTAGAAACATAATCTGTATATTAAGAAATAGTTCCCAATTTCCATTCATGTTTCTGTGGGGAAAAAAGTAAATCTTGTTGTATTTATTTGCTGTTGTGCTTTAAAAAACTTCTTGAAATGTGAATTGCCAGAAATCACAATATATATATACTAAAAATTGAATGTACAATTTTATGACAGCTCCCTGGTGTTTGTTTCCTTGGGTGTAATTTGTGTTTCTGCGAAAGAAGGAAGCTAGTTTGATTAAGAATTTGATTATCTCTCATTTTTAATGCAAAGGTTTCCTGCTTAGTATATCCTTCATATCCTCAAGGAAATCAAGTTGATGCTATATTGAACATCAGAGAGTTTCTGTCACAACAATTGTGTCACAGTGTCCTTTTTCATTTCTCTATAGATTATCTTCTATGAAAGCAATTAAAAGCAATACATTGAGACTGATTTATCTCCTTTCTCTTGGGGAGGGAAGTTCTGTCAACAGCACAGATATGATTCAAGTCATTCTTCTGGGATCCCTTCAAAAGGTTTCTTAATCTAGGGAAATTCAAGGGTATGAAAAGTTGAATGTAAAAAAGTTTCATCCCTTTACTAACCTGAAATTTAGCATTTCTCCCAATTATTAATGTAAGCAATGAATCAGAATTGCATTAGTAGTTCTATGACATTGTCACCAGTAGAAATCATAAACATTATCATTTCACATTATATTTGTGGCATGAAATATCATGAAATAATGTCTAAATTTATCACTACTCCCAATTGACATTGCTTATTATACCTTGTTATTTAATTGTCAATGCACTATATATATATATGTATATATATATATATATATATTCTTGTATCACAATTGTATCACAAACTTTTGAAAAATGTTTTTCATAACTGTATTTCCATTTAAGTGGTTTACTTTGTAATTATGTACAATCTATTTTATGTACCTTAAACTACTATTCTGATAAGAAATAGTATTCACCAGAATGCCAAAGGGGACCGTGGCATGAAAGATTTTAAGTATCCCCACAATAGGGAAAGAAACTGATTTCTCAAGGATAGAAGATTAGTTTTTCTATAGTTTTCAACCTTTCTCAAAGTGCACAGGAACCATTTAAAATCTAAAACAAAGTGTCAGGCACACTGTTTACTTAACACTAGATTTACTTTCTGATCTAACAATTAATAAGAAATAATAAAAAAACCCCTAATCTGGAGTAACTTAAGGAATTCCATGAAACTGAAATTCCCAACATTAATTTCCAAGTTTTAAGACCCTAAATCCATTTTTTTTTTCAGTACTGTGGATTGAACCCAGGGATGTTCAACCACTGTGCCACATTCCCAGACCATTTTTGTATTTTATTTAGAGACAGGGTCTCTCTGGGTTGCTTAACACCTCACGTTTGCTAAGGCTGTCTTTGAACTCCTGAATTTCCTGCCTCAGGCTACCAAGCTGCTGGGATTACAGGCGTGTTGAGACTGGTTTTGAACTTGCAATCCTCTTGCCTCAGCCTCTAGAGTCTCTGGGATTACAGGTGTGCACCACTTCACCCAGCACTTAAATCTATTTTAAGTAGGACAAAGCATTATGAGATTAAATATGTTGATTATGAAGAAAATAGTCCATCTCAGTTTTCATGGACTGTGCAATATTGAAAAAATAAATTCTTTTCTTGTTGGATTGTCAACTCTTTCACAAGTAAACATAGTACACAATACTCGTGCAGTGCACTGTAGGGATTGTTCATACATGCCAATTGAACTAAGAGCAAGTAGGAATGTCTTGGATGTAGACATGTCATCTTCATTAAGAGTAGTGGAAGAACAGAGAAAATGATACGAGTACCCCTTAAATAGAAAGAAAGTATAACCATATCATTTTTAGATGTAAATCATACACGGCATGAGGGAGAAAGGAAGAAAGTAAATAAAGGGTATTGACTATTGTCCCATAGAATCTGTGAAATGCAGAATAGAGTAAATGATAAGGTAAAAGTTGAAAGCTAAAGAACTAAAACACTTATAGATATAATTGTAAAAATGTTCTATACTGAGAGACTATTATTGTGTTAATTATAACAAAAAGCAAAAGACAATTAAATCAAAGACAATATGGGAGACCTGAAACATATTCCATATCATATATCTTTTCTTAATTCAGGGCCATACTCATAAATTCAATCATAAAAGTATTTCATTCAATCTTAGAAAAATATTGTAAAACACATTTTTCCTTCTCCCATGAAACTTTCAAGTGGAGATAAATAGAAAATAAAGACATGAGAAATATAATTTTATTTTCAAAGTAAGTGAAAAATTTTATCTATAGTCTCTCTAGATTGTAATATTTTAGCTGAGATATGAGGAGCAAATATTTAGGGACTGATATAAAATTCTAGCTTTGAATGTGCCTATAACTGTGCCAGTCAGAGTCAATGCTCTTTACATTCAAAAGGGGAGATTTATAAAAGAAAAATTAAAAAATTTAATAATAAATTTATAACAGACTTAGAAATCAGGAGGAATAAAAGAAGAAAGGAACTAAAACTTAGGCAATGGCAATGGTTACTTTAGGTAACTATTGTGTGAAGTTCAAGCAATTGCAATCTCATAGCCATTTTCTTAATAATGGAAAAAAATTTGAAGTAACTTAAATTACAATAAAAAGGAGATTAGGCCCATAAATTATGGCATATTTTAGTAATGGGTTTCTACACATTACTTAAAATTAGTGAAATTACATACTTAAGCCTTAGAAACAATGCACAGTAGAAAATGTATGTCAATAACTTTTCACCATACAGTCTCATTTTTATTGCATTTAAACCTGTAAATCAATATTACATAATGTTTCTGAATATATAGGTATGGAATAAAAATAAAGAATAGAATTGAATCGGAAATTTAAACACTAAATTTAGCTGACATTATAAAAAACCTAAGTGAGAAGAAAGGAAAGTAGATAAGAGGGGCTAAAATTCACCTTTTAATTTTTCATCATTTGAAACAAATACGGAAACTATTAATATTTACTTTATATGAGTGATATATATATGGTTTATGTTATATTGTTTTCTCTAGCTTTCTGTATATTTAAAATATTACATTATTTAACCAATTAAAATAAACAATTATGGCAGGGTGCAGTGGTGTTTGCCTGTAATCCCAGCAACTTGGGAGGCTTAGGCAGGAAGATCTCTAGTTCACAGCCAACTTCAGCAAAAGTGAATCACTAAGCAACTCAGTGAGACCCTGTCTCTAAATAAAATATGAAATAGGGTTGGAGATGTGGCTCACTGGTTGAGTACCCCATGAGTTCAATCCCTAGTACCAAATAAAATTAAAAATTAAAAAAAATCGTGATAAATATAATTTCAGACAAATCATTATGTACATCTTTATATCAAAGTTCAATATTCATTTGCATTTTAGAAACTCTCCTTAATTCTTTATAACTATCTCAACCTGCCTTCATTCAATATAATATTTTAGAGACTTCCTTCCATTTCTTGCAAAAGTTTAGCACACATAACACTAAAAACATCCTATTTTTCTGTTGGCATGATCTATGGTAGAAATGGAGGGTAGTCAGAAATTAAGCTGGTTGGTTAACCAAAAGTCAGTGAATAAAAGGAGTTTTTATTTAAATTGTAGAATTTTTCTACATTTATAATATGTGCACATTATCATACTTATGGCTTCTCCCTTCTAATATTTATATACATTGGGTTGTTTTTCTTTTTAGTCATTTGGTTTTCACTGACTACAAATTCCAAAACACTATGTAAAACTGGTTGTGAACATTTATTGGACATATTCTACATAGTAATGGTTTGACCAAGAGAAATGTGTACTTATGTTTTGTGGAAATACCCTTCCTTCCTGAAATATAAACTTTTAGTTTGCATCTTAATTTTTTTTAATTTAACCATGGTTATTATCTACATTTTTATATGTCTAAGTTATGGTTCTAAAAAGGGGAATACAAAGGAAAACAAATTGTCCTGATTTGATAATATCACACTACCTGGTAAAGTATGTGAGTAAAAATGGAAAATAAATCTAGTAAAAATTATAAGAAGGAGACACAATTTAATGCTGTTAGAAATTATTTTTAAAGCTTTGCTTTTGATGAAAAATTGCATTCATATATACAAATTATATATGGTATGTTAATGATATATACAATTAAATAAGAGTTGAAAAAACCTAAGGGTCTAATCAACTGAAAGTTGTTTAGAAAATAATAAAAATCTCTACATAAATACAATCAGTACTAAATGTCAGGGAGTGTCAAAGCAATTTTTTTCTCTTCTCAATTCTAGAGAAAGATATTTGTGACTTCTAAAGTCTAAATTTACTGCTGCAATTTCCAGCTCCAACAGCTCTTTTATACTGGCTCAGTGATCCCTGTGGTTTTATACAGTCGATTTCTGTGTTTCTAAGTGTCTATAAACAAAACATGTCCTTTTTCAGAATGGGTACTATCAGATTGTCTTAAAAGGATCCTACTTCAGACAAAGTCCTACAATACAGACTCCACAAATGTCTTTTAAATACTATATTAAGCATAATATTAAACACAGGAATAATAGCACTAGAACTTAACTCTTGAATACAGATACAAGGACAGAGTATTTTTGCCTCAAAATCAGTATCTCAGTCAGAGAACACCTGTGTGTTCAGAGTTAACCATCTTTTAATTCTTCTTAGGCAGCCTATTGTACCTTCAAAAATATGTTGCTGTAAGACTTAATTGATACAAAGTTTTCTGAAATCTAATTCATCACGACCTCCTTACAATGAAGAGATGACAGTATACCAGCAGCTTTTTTGCTGATTGATGAGGTTGTTTTTTTTAAATACCATGAATGTGCCTCTAAATCTTTAATCCTACTTATCAGTTAGAACTCTTATTCTATTTTTTTTTGTTCTTTCAACATATATAACCCTCCTAGAAAGTAGAGAAATTCATCAAAACATAGTGGAAATATGTTCTGAGAAACTTTCAACCTCCTTTGTACTAAATTAAAGGGGAAAAATATAAATAAAATTAAATTAAATTAGGTCTTCTAATAAAAATTTAGCACTCTTTTTAGTTTATATGCTCAAGAGGAAGCTGTTACATCAAGCTGTCTTAATGGCTGCTGATATAAGGAGTATTCCTCCTTCTAAGAGGTTGACATTCTCTATATTGGTTAATACATAGCACATTAGATTATTGGAAATAGTTTCTTATAATCTGATCAACTGTCGATGAATTTATAACACTACTGTTTTCAAAATAAGCATTATGAATGACCTGGCTCTGCATATTCCCGTACTCCACAAAGATAGCAAACACCCTTAGAGGTTA
Organism: Sciurus carolinensis; assembly: GCF_902686445.1. NCBI lineage: Eukaryota > Metazoa > Chordata > Mammalia > Rodentia > Sciuridae > Sciurus > Sciurus carolinensis. The sequence goes on along the minus strand of NC_062232.1, from coordinate 72,883,008 downwards.
TTCAAGTCTTTGAAAGTACCTTAACTTCATCAAGTGTCTTAAAGGAAATATACATTATCCACTTAGGTATGAATTATTTTTTGTGTCTGAGTTAATTTTAACAGTGTAGGGCTAGGGAGATAGCTCAGTTGGTAGAGTGCTTGCCTTGTAAGCACAAGGTCCTGGGTTCGATCCCCAGCACCAAAAAAAAAAAAAAAAAAAAAAATTTAACAGTGTATTATCCCATTTTCCCTTGCTATTTTTACCAAAGTATTGATAAAATTATGTACATCAAGCTACACTTACATTTTTAAACTAATAGTGAAAGTATTCAAAACTAAACCAGTATAACCTCAGTACTTATTCACTATTCTTTGCATCTATCTTCTGAAAGAAAATTATCAACAAACTTTATAAAACTTAACTTTTATAGAGAAAAATATGTAAGCATCAGCAAAATACTGAATGGTGGGTATTCATAGAAGTATAAGTCTGAGGCTTTGCCTATAAGGTGCTTAAGGCCCAGTGAAGGAGAAAGACATGCTAAGACCCCATTACTACACAAGATGACTTATGCCGTAACAGAGATAAGCATTACACATTCTAGAAGCACCAATACTGATTTATCTCTACCTATAGATTTCCTAAGATCCCATGTTAAAATACTCAAGCAAAAAACATCTCACAGCAATTCCAAGGGACCATTTATTATTTAGGGTTTGTAGTAGATTTGACACAATGTTCTGGGCCCATTTCTGTGATGAATCCTAAGGAGCTGTTCATTATTTCATTTTAGCAGGCAAATGAAAGTCTGACTACAGCTGAACAGGGGAAATGGTTTCAGGTAGGTGCCTCTTAATATACATATTTGATTGTTGTCAGGCACAAAACTGGAAACAAATCTAACTTTAGTAACCTTATGCCAGGATAACATATTTAAAGAACATATTCCTGAAAGGTGATACCACCTTAAGAATAATTCTTATTAATCAATATTAACCCAATGTTACATTCATAAATATTTTGAGACCATTATTTATTTTCAGTTACTTTTGATCAGAAAAAGGTAAAACTTACTTTGACTCTAAATGTTGGCCACGATGAATATTTTTAGGTTTTTTGCTCTGTATTTAGAATATCTTTAGTACTAGCATATAACAAACTTCTAGCTTGCATTCTGGGTTGCCTTGGGTTTTCAAAATATGAAGAAACATGTTACATCATTTGTATTAGTATATGGAAGTAGAGTGACTTTTAAATTGTATCTACATACTTGCAATTTCCTGAGAATTAAGAAAGCAATGATTATTTTACATTATTGCCAATACAGTAGTCAGCCCTTAATCAGTTAACCTGCCTTCTTTGGTGTGATAACAGAATAAATGAATCCAAACCATTGTGCTATCTTTTAATAATGTTCAACTTATCATTGGTGACAAGGATTAACTTGACTTGACTCAGAAATAATGAATTCATATATTAATAGGCTCCTGTGCCTGAAGGGAAGCTCTATATATGTATATTCATGGGATTTTATGTTTGAAAACTGTTTTAATAGGTAATAGCAAGAAAGTTTCTGTATGACAACACAATGAATATGCTGAGAAGGAAATCAGAAAAATAATTTTATTCACAATAGCCAAAATATATGTATAGGAGTAAACCTAACCAAGGAGTGAAAGACCTCCACAATTAAACTTATAGAACATGGAAGAACAAAATAAAAAATACTAGAATATGGAAAGAACTCCATGTTACATGAACCAACAGAATCAATATAGTTAAAATGGCCATATTATAAAAAAGTCATGTGAAGATTCGATAAAATTTCCATCAAAATTCCAATGTCATTCTCACAGAACTAGAAGTAGCATTCCTAAATTTCATATGGAAAAATGAGGAACCCAGAATAGACAAGATAATACAGAGCAAAAAGTGCCAGGTTAGAGGCCACAAGACAGTGATGACATAAAAATAAACATGTAGACCAATGGAATAAAATTAAAGAAACAAAGAAACTCATATAGCTGTGGTCATCTGAGTTGACACAAAAGTGCATAAGATATATGTTGTAAAAGGACAGTTTCTTCAAAAAATGGTGCCAGAAAATGGTACTGTCTATATGTAGAATGAATGAAACTAGATCCCTATCTCTCACCCTGCTGTACTTTTCCTGAGAAAGACATATCTAATCATTGGCATACCCTGTTATATAGTATTTATTGAATATATAACTTTTTGAAGTGTAGTGGATAGGACACTGTGTTCTAAATGTGGAAAGAGACAATGATATCTTCAAACACCTTGATGGTTATTTCAAAGTACAATCAGAATGAAAATGCTATGATCAAATATGAAAAATTGATGGTAGAGAATAGATGACTTAATGTTCAAATGTAATGATGCAATAAAAGGAAAGTTGTTCTCTTCATCAACCATCTCCCTCTTCTTTATTGTATTACTAGGGACAGGTAAACCATTTCTTTAGCCATCCCATTAACTCATTCACAGTAGGGGACAGAAAACACAATAGTTTTTCTTTCCCAGGGATATTTACAGTTGAAAATTGCCTGCTTGCAAAATGAGATATTTGTGTCTAAAAGAAATAAATTTACTTTTAACTCCAGAAAACAGTGGCAGCAAGCTATCCTTGAAAGAAGATATAATCAGGATATAGTGTTCCATATATTTTCATTCTGTTTAAATAATTTTATGTAAATTATTTTTTCTAGATATTATCATACATGCTGGACTACCTGTGTATATTTTTTGATATGCTATATATATTGTACAAGAACTTTTAAAAGCTAGAATGTTTCATAACAAACTTCCAGACAACATACAAAAGTAACAGATTACTATCTTATTGTATATATGTCTTAATTGTTATTTTCTTTGATACCAACATGTAACAGTACTAGTCTCTCAAGCAGTGCCTCCCCCCTCTGAATTAATAGCATTCTATTTCAGAACCAGAGTAAGGCCTCAGAAAGCAGGGAGAGTGTCTTTAATTTTCAATGCCTTATGGAGACATTTCTGAGATTTTAATTTTAATTTTATTTTGCTTTGCAGTGCAGGAAATTGAACCCAGGGCCTTACATATGCAAGGCAAGCACTCTGCCATTAAGCTACATTCCTAACACCACACACACAAAAAACGATGTTTCTGTTTGCTAACATGTATGCTGTGTTGTATGTGAGAGACTGAAAAAGAGGTATTATTCATACCTTTAATTTCACACCACATGTATACCTTCCTATTCCACTAGCCAGTATTATTAATATATAATTTTTGAGTGTTTACTATGTTCTAGGCACTGTGATAAACAGGCATTCTCTCAAGCTTTGTTTTATAAAACCCCATGAGATCAGGGATACTATATGCTTCTTTCACAGAGGAAAAAGCTGAGGCCCATAGAATTAAGTACTATGCCAAAGATCACAAAGCTGGTCAATGGAGAGCTGAGATGCAAAGCCTGATCTGTTTTATATCTGAAACAACACATTTTAAAAAGCATTAAGTTATCTGGTGAATAATGAGATGTTTCATTCTACTAGAAAGAGCAAACATTTATGGAGTACTTACTATATTCTTGGTACTGTACTGGATGCTTACTTTGTAACAACTCATTTAATTTTAGTAATAGCTGTATTATGTAGGCACTATTTGGATCACCATTTTACTGATGATTATTATATACATGTTAAATTATGATTTCAATATGATGATAAATATGAAGTTGAATTTTTTCCAGATCTCACTCAACATTTACATTATATGTTCCTCCATCTTAAAGTAATCTAGTATCCATAGGCACTATAGTTAAATTACAAATATAATTATATTTTTGACCCACACATGTCATTTTTAATAACATTGAAAATTGACCCTCTTTTTTTATGTTAAAAATTTAAGTTCCAATTCACTAATTTTCAGTAATTTTTCCTTTGGTATAGTACATGTCATAAAATTTCATAGAAAAAATGTTAGTGCTTACTCAACAGCAGATTCTATTTAGAGAAAAGACAAAAGGTAATCAAATGTCCTTTCTCACTAGTAGCTTAAATTCAGTCTCTGGGTATATAAGCAATAAATAAGTAACTAAAACAGTCTTTCAGAATCAGATCACTTTTATGACAGAAAATCAGTAAGTTAAGAGAGGTACTGGTTGAAAAGCAGAATGATTACCATTCTAATATAATGATTAGGGTAGGTAATGATTAAAGGTGACATTTGAACAATGTCCTAAAGGACATTTAATATTTCAGTTTCTCTTAGTCAAGAATCTGCACAAGACTTAGCTGAGTCTTCTGCAAAGCTGCAATCAAGGCGTCATTCAGGAATCCATTTCCAAGTTCACATGGTTGTTAGTAGCATCCAGTTCCTTGCATGCTATGTCTAAGAGCTTATATTTCTTACTGCTTATTGGTCAGAAGTTGTCTTCAATTCTTTACCATAGAGCAGTTCAAAATATAGTAGCTTGTTTCTTTAAAGTAACAATGGCGAGAATCTTCTAGAAGATATGCTACAATTTTATGTATCATTGTCACCTATGTGATATTCCATTACCTTTGTTGTTCTATGGAAGAGAAGAAATTCAATTTCTAATACTCAAGGGGAGAATGATAGCATGAGATAAAATTACAGAAAGTGGGTATTATGAGATTCATAGTAGATTATGTTCTTAAATGGTATGTAGAACAATGATAAAAATGATAAATCAAAAATATTTATAGGCGATCCAAGATGGCGGCCTAGAGGGAGACTGCACCCCCAGTCGCTCCAGAACCCAGGAGTTAAGAAGGGGAGGCATTGAGAGACTCGGACTGAAGTGGAGCCACGGGTGAGTCTGCCCACTGGGTAAAGCTCGGCCCGGGTGGCAGGCCCAGATAGAGGTGGCTTATCAGAGCCGGGCAGGGCAGCTAGAGTCATCCACAGGCAGTCCTGCGCACTCCGGCGGTGGGCCCCGCCCACACAGCCAGCTTCTCCAGGTTCTCGGAACGGAACTGGCCCGCTAGTGAGAGCCTGTCTGAACAGAGCAGGCTCCAAGTCCCGGAGCCGCTGCAGTGCAGTGTACTCCTGCAAAGAACCAGCGGAGAGCCTCGATCTGCAATCAGCCTCAGGGATAAGGGCAGGGCAGCCGGAGACCTCTTCAGGCGGCTCTGCCCACTCCGGCTGCGGGCTCTCTTCACGGGGAGATCCAAGATGGCAGCCTAGAGGGAGACTGCACCCCCGGTCGCTCCAGAACCCAGGAGCTAAGAGGGGGAGGCATAGAGAGACTCGGACTGAAATAGAGCCACGGGTGAGTCTGCCCACTGGGTAAAGCTCAGCCCGGGTGGCAGGCCCAGATAGAGGTGGCTTAGCAGAGCCCGGCAGGGCAGCTTGAGTCTTCCCAAGGTAGTCTTCCACACTCCGGCAGTGGGCTCTTCCCACACGGCCAGCTGCACGGTGCAGGCCCACAGTGAGAGCATTTCCGCACAGAGCCAGTTCCAAAACGTGGAACCAGTAGGGGGCTAGGGGCAGTATTCTTCGAATGAGCTGCTTTATCAGATTCCTCCAAGACATCAGGCTACTGAAGGCTGGGAGGTGATACACTGGAAATCTACTGGGACACTATAAGCCAATAGTGGAAAACTGCAATATCTCAGGGTCCCACTGACAACTGACCATTATGAGAAAACAAGGGAAGAAAATGTCCCAAACAAACCTAGATACTACATCAATAAAACCCAATGACAGCACAGCAGAAGAAATGTCAGAAAGGGAGTTCAGAATGTACATAATTAAAACGATCAGGGAAGCTAATGAGGAGATGAAAGAGCAAATGCAGGCATTGAAGGAGGAGATGAAAGAGCAAATGCAGGCATTACATGATCGCACCAATCAACAGTTAAAAGACCAAATACGGGAAGCAAGAGATCATTTCAATAAAGAGTTAGAGATACTGAAAAAAAACCAAACTGAAATCCTTGAAATGAAGGAAACAATAAACCAAGTTAAAAACTCCATAGAAAGCATAACCAATAGGATAGAACACCTGGAAGACAGAACCTCAGACATTGAAGACAAAATATTTAACCTTGAAAACAAAGTTGAACAAACAGAGAAGATGGTAAGAAATCATGAACAGAATCTCCAAGAACTATGGGATATCATGAAAAGGCTAAATTTGAGAATTGTTGGGATTGAGGAAGGCTTAGAGAAACAAACCAAAGGAATGAACAATCTATTCAATGAAATAATAACAGAAAATTTCCCAAATCTGAAGAATGAAATGGAAAACCAAGTACAAGAGGCTTATAGAACTCCAAACATACAAAATTACAACAGACCCACACCAAGGCACATTATTATGAAAATAACTAACATACAAAATAAAGACAGAATATTAAAGGCCGCGAGAGAAAAGAATCAAATTACATTCAGAGGGAAACCAATAAGAATATCAGCAGATTTTTCAATCCAGACCCTAAAAGCTAGAAGGGCCTGGAACAACATATACCAAGCCCTGAAAGAAAATGGATGCCAACCAAGAATCTTATACCTAGCAAAACTTACCTTCAAATTTGACGATGAAATAAGATCCTTCCATGATAAACAAAAGCTAAAGGAATTTACAAAAAGAAAGCCAGCATTACAGAACATTCTCAGCAAAATATTCCATGAGGAAGAGATGAAAAACAACAATGCAAATCAGCAACAGGAGGCGCTAGCCTAAAGGAATAGCCAAATAAAGGAGAAACAAAATCATGTCAAAAACAAATATGAGTCAATTGACTGGGAATACAAATCATATCACAATAATAACCCTGAATGTTAATGGCCTGAATTCATCAATCAAAAGACACAGAGTGGCAGATTGGATTAAAAAGAAAAATCCAACAATATGCTGCCTGCAAGAGACTCATCTCATAGAAAGAGACACCCATAGACTAAAGGTGAAAGGATGGGGAAAAACATACCATGCACACGGACACAGCAAAAAAGCTGGAGTATCCATCCTCATCTCAGATAATGTGGACTTCAAACCAAAACTAGTCAGAAGGGATAAAGAAGGACATTACATGCTGCTTAAGGGAAGCATAAATCAGCAAGACATAACAATCATAAATATCTATGCCCCGAACATTGGCTCATCCACGTACGTCAAACAAATCCTTCTCAATTCCAGAAATCAAATAGACCACAACACAATAATACTAGGCGATTTTAACACACCTCTCTCACCACTGGATAGATCGTCCAAACAAAAATTGAATAAAGAAACTATAGATCTCAACAACACAATCAGCAATTTAGACTTAACGGACATATATAGAATATACCATCCAACAAAGAATGAATACACTTTCTTCTCAGCAGCACATGGATCCTTCTCTAAAATAGACCATATTTTATGCCACAAAGCTACTGTTAGTAAATACAAGAAGATAGAGATACTACCTTGTACTCTATCAGATCATAATGGATTGAAATTAGAAATAAATGACAGAATAAAAAACAGAAACTTCTCCAATACCTGGAGACTAAATAATACACTATTATATGATGAATGGATAACAGAAGACATCAGGAGGGAAATAAAAAAATTCTTAGAAGTAAACGAGAACAAAGACACATCATATCAAAATCTCTGGGACACTATGAAAGCAGTACTTAGAGGAAGATTTATTTCATGTGGTGCATTCCAAAAAAGAAGTAGAAATCAACAAATAAACAAGTTAACACTACAGCTCAAAGCACTAGAAAAAGAAGAGCAGACCAATACCAAAAGTAGTAGAAGACAGGAAATAGTTAAAATCAGAGCCGAAATCAACGAAATCGAAACAAAAGAAACAATCGGAAAAATTAATAAAATAAATAGTTGGTTCTTTGAAAAAATAAATAAAATTGATAAACCCTTAGCCACACTAACAAAGAGAAAGAGGGAGAAAACTCAAATTACTAAAATTCGGAATGAACAAGGAAACATCACAACAGACACGAGTGAAATACAAAACATAATTAGAAGCTATTTTGAAAATCTATACTCCAACAAAACAGAAAACCTTGAAGACATCAACAAATTTCTAGAGACATATGAACTACCTAAACTGAACGAGGAGGACATACACAACTTAAATAAACCAATTTCAAGCAATGAAATAGAAGAGGTCATCAAAAGCCTACCAACAAAGAAAAGTCCAGGACCAGATGGGTTCTCAGCCGAGTTCTACAAAACCTTTAAAGAAGAGCTCATTCCAATACTCCTCAAACTATTCCATGAAATAGAAGAGGAGGGAACCCTACCAAACTCGTTCTATGAAGCCAATATCACCCTGATACCTAAACCAGACAGAGACACATCAAGGAAAGAAAATTTCAGACCAATATCCTTAATGAACATCGATGCAAAAATTCTCAACAAAATTTTAGCAAATCGCATACAAATATATATTAAAAAGATAGTGCACCACGATCAAGTGGGTTTTATCCCAGGGATGCAAGGTTGGTTCAACATTCGGAAATCAATAAATGTCATTCACCATATCAACAGACTTAAAGTTAAGAATCACATGATTATTTCAATAGATGCATAAAAAGCATTTGATAAAATACAGCATCCCTTCATGCTCAAAACACTAGAAAAAATTGGGGTAATGTGAACATTCCTAAACATTATAAAGGCCATCTACGCTAAGCCCATGGCTAATATCATTCTAAATGGTGAAAAACTGAAAGCGTTCCCCCTAAAAACTGGAACAAGGCAGGGATGCCCTCTTTCACCGCTTCTATTCAACATCGTCCTTGAGACTCTAGCCAGAGCAATCAGACAAACCAAAGAAATTAAAGGGATACGAATAGGAAAAGAAGAACTCAAACTATCCCTGTTCGCTGATGACATGATTATATATTTAGAGGAACCTGGAAATTCCACCAGAAAACTTTTAGAACTCATAAGTGAATTCAGTAAAGTAGCAGGTTACAAGATCAATGCTCATAAATCCAATGCATTTTTATACATAAGTGATGAATCTTCAGAAAGAGAAATTAGGAAAACTACCCCATTCACAATAGCATCGAAAAAAATAAAATACTTGGGAATCAATCTCACAAAAGAGGTGAAAGACCTCTACAATGAGAACTACAGAACACTAAAGAAAGAAATTAAAGAAAACCTTAGAAGATGGAAAGATCTCCCATGTTCCTGGATAGGCAGAATTAATATCGTCAAAATGGCTATACTACCTAAAGTTCTATACAGATTCAATGCAATTCCAATTAAAATCCCAATGATATACCTCGCAGAAATAGAGCAAGCAATTATGAAATTCATCTGGAAGAATAAAAAACCTAGAATAGCTAAAGCAATCCTCAGTAGCAAGAGCGAAGCAGGAGGTATTGCAATACCAGATCTTCAACTCTACTACAAAGCAATAGTAACAAAAACGGCATGGTATTGGTACCAAAATAGACAGGTAGATCAATGGTACAGAATAGAGGACATGGACACAAACCCAAATAAATACAATTTTCTCATACTAGACAAAGGTTCCAACAATATGCAATGGAGAAAAGATAGCCTCTTCAACAAATGGTGCTGGGAAAACTGGAAAACTATATGCAATAGAATGAAACTAAACCCCTATCTCTCACCCTACACAAAACTCAACTCAAAATGGATCAAGGACCTCGGAATCAGACCAGAGACCCTGCATCTTATAGAAGAAAAAGTAGGTCCAAATCTTCAACTTGTTGGCTCAGGATCAGATTTCCTTAACAGGACTCCCATAGCACAAGAAATAAAAGCAAGAATAAACAACTGGGATAGATTCAAACTAAAAAGCTTTCTCTCAGCAAAGGAAACTATCAGAAATGTGAAGAGAGAGCCTACAGAGTGGGAGAATATCTTTGCCAACCATACCTCAGATAGAGCGCTAATTTCCAGAATCTACAAAGAACTCAAAAAACTCTACATGAAGAATACAAATAATCCAATCAACAAATGGGCTAAGGAAATGAACAGACACTTCACAGAAGAAGATGTACAAGTAATCACCAGATATATGAAAAAATGTTCAACATCCCTAGTAATAAGGGAAATGCAAATCAAAACTACCCTAAGATTTCATCTCACCCCAATTAGAATGGCGATTATCAAGAATACAAGCAACAATAGGTGTTAGCGAGGATGTGGTGAAAAAGGAACACTCATACATTGCTGGTGGGGTTGCAAATTAGTGCAGCCACTCTGGAAAGCAGTGTGGAGATTCCTCAGAAAGCTTGGAATGGAAACACCATTTGACCCAGCTATCCCACTCCTTGGCCTATACCCAAAGGACTTAAAATCAGCATACTACAGAGATACAGCCACATCAATGTTTATTGCTGCTCAATTCACCATAGCCAGATTGTGGAACCAACCTAGATGCCCTTCAGTTGATGAATGGATAAAGAAACTGTGGCATATTTATACAATGGAATATTACTCCGCAATGAAGAATGATAAAATTATGGCATTTGTAGGCAAATGGTCGAAATTGGAGAATATCATGCTAAGTGAGATAAGCCAATCTCAAAAAACTAAAGGACGAATGATCTCGCTGATAAGCGGATGAGGACATATAATGGGGAGTGGGACGGGCTAGCATTAGGTTTAGGGTTAGGTTTAGAGTTAGGCTAAGGAGAGCAGTAAGAATGAAGGAAAGAAGGACTGTGTAGAGGGAAAAGAGGGGTGTGAGGGGTGGGAGGGGTGGGAGGGGTGGGGGGGAGGGGAAAAATATAATAACATCATTACCCTATGTAAACGTAAAAAAAAAAAATAAAAAATAAAAAAAAAATAAAAAAAATAAAAAAAAAAAAAACAAAGGTGTTTTCCACAGTAAAATTTCATATTGTACAATTCATTACATATTTCTCTAAAAAGACAAATAAATTGCCTATAGCAGAAAAAAAAAAAAAACATTAGCTTTTTGTTTTTTAATAACCATTTCTATTTCAGTTGGCAATATATAACATTTTTTTTCTTTTTTTCCTAATAGCTAAATCTGGTTTCCAAACTCAATTCCAGGGAATTATTTTAGGCAAAAATTCCTGTAAGTTTAAAATTTTAATGAAAAAAAATCAAAACAAAGTTTTAGGAAGCTAGCACAATACATTTAGATTTAGTTTTTGTATATAAATTCTAATAAATATATCTAGGCTCCTGAGGTGCTTATCAAATACCCATAGCTGCCAGTTTAAAGATGATTACCTTTATTCATGGAAATGATTATATTTCTCAAGCTGGCATGACAATTATAGTTTGCTATGATTTATTAAAAGATTGAAATAATGTAACATTTTTTTACCTACAGGATATTAGATGCAGTTGATTCTATTACCTTTCTATAATGTCAAGTTAGAAACTGTAGTTCAAACTAAATACATTTCTTAAATGAATAGCAAGAGACATTGATGTATGCATGACTTCTCATACACTCTTCTCTTCACTTAGTTCTTTTAAAAAATCAGGAATTAAATATCATCCCCCATATTATCTTATATATTGAATGAAACAATTTCTTCCTTTACTTGAAGCTTTCATAATATTTATGAAATAAATTTTAAAAGTTTATGTATTTCTTGTTTCCTTGATGATTTTGTCTTTCCAGCTAATTAAGGTATAATTGGCAAATGAAAATTATATATATTTAAGGTGTACAGCTTGATGATTTGATTGACACACATATATATTCATATACATATATGTATATATGTATGTATATGCACATATATACAAATTGAGGAATACATCCTTCACCTCACATACTTACTATCTTTTAATTTGATTTAATTTGTTTTTGTGGTGAGACTACTAAAAATCTACTCTCAGCACATTTCAAGTACATAGTATTACTAACAATAGTCATCATACTGTGTATTAGGTCCCTAGAAATTCATATTTCCATGTTTCTGTGTATTGGCTATTGTAAGTAATCTTGCAGTGAACCTGGGAGTGCAGGTATTTCAAGATACAGATTTCATTTCTTTTGCATATATACCCAGAAATGTGATTGTTGGATCATTTGGTAATCTTACTTTTAATTTTTTAGGGGACCCTCCATGCTGTTTTTACTAATAACTGAGCCAGTTTACATTCTCACCAATGGGGTACAAGGATTCTCTTTCCTCCACACTCTTGCCTACACTTGTTCCACTTGTCTTTGATAATCACCTTTCAATATAGATGTTGGGTAATACTTCATTGTGATTCGATTTACATTTCCCTGGTGATTAGTAATGTTCAATGTCTTTTCATGTACATGTTGACCATTGATTTGTAAGTTTTTCTGGAAATAAAAATTCTGCATCCTTTGCTCATTTTTAAAATCAGGTTAATTGGCTTTTTGTTTGTTTGTTTTCTTTTTCTGCTCTTGAGTTGTGTGAGTTCCTTATGGAAAGCATACCCATATCAAATATATTGCTTGCAAATATCTTCTTCCATTCCAAAGGTTGCATTTCACTTTTTATTGATTGTTTTCATCGCTTTTCAGAAATTTTTTAGTTTGATAGAGTACTATTTGATTTTTGCTTGTTTGTTTTGACCAGAGTTTTCATATGCTTTTGGTGTAATATCAAAAAAAACAATTATTGCCAAAAGTGTCAAAGGGCTTCCAAATGTTTGTTAAGGGTTTTTATAATGTCAGCTGTTACCTTTAAGTCTTTAATACATGTCAAGTTAATTTTTTAATATGATAAAAGGTGTTTAACTTTATGCCTTTGCATTTGGATATTGAATTTTCTCAACATCATTTCTTCAAGAGATTATATTTTACCCAGTATTTTGATCTTAAATTTATCAAGATTTGTCTTGTTTTCCAGCATATACTTTACTCTGGTGGGTGTTCTGTATGTTCTTGAGAAGAATGTGTATTCTGCTGCTGTTGGATGGAAATGTTCTCTATCTACTTGCAAGTAGTATATTCTTGCATCTTATTTCTTGATACACTTTTTTAAAAATCTGATTTTTGAAAGCAACTTCATGCATTTTATTTTTTGTAAACAAATGGGATACATGTTGTTTCTCTGTTTGTACATGACGTAAAGGCATACCATTTGTATAATCATAAATTTACATAGGGTAAAAAAAATATTTATAAAGCTCATTTAAAAAAAATCTGTGAACATTAAATAAATTTGAAATTCAAACTCAAGGGAATAAATGATTCTGATGTCACAGGCTTATTGGAGTTTCTATGGAAAACATGCCTTGGTGGATCAGATCTAAGCTCAAATTAAATAAATATAATTAAAAGAAAAATAAATAGAATCATTGTCACTATTTAAAAGTGGTTTTTGGGGAAGATGCCAATCTTTCCCACTGAAAAAGTCTTGGCAAATAGTTACACATCACTTCCTAATATGCATAGTGTGGATTTAAAGCTGCAGTCTTGAGAATAAGGAGGATATTTACTTAGTCTTAGAACCATGACTTATGTCTTCATGATTGAATATGTGTATTCCACATGTTTCTTTTATAGGAAGACTACAAAATTTCTAAGTCCATTTTCTAAGAGGATATTCAATATAATTTTTCATTAAGAAATTTAACTGAAAATTAAACAATAACGAAATGTCACCACACATCTACTAGAATGGCTAAAGTCCAAAAATTGACAATATCAAATTCTGATAAGAATGTATAGCAACAGAATCTATAATTCATTGCTGGAGAGTATGTAACTTTTTCAGACAGTGCAACCACATTTGCAAACAGTTTGATAATTATTTGCATGTCTAAACAATCCAGGAATTATGCTCTTAGGTATTAATCCAACTTATTAGAAAACTATATTCAAATGAAGACCTGCATTCAAATGCTTATAACAGCTTTATTCATAATCATCAAATACTAGAAGCTATCAACAAATTCTTTAGTAAATGAATTGCTAAACAGAAGTACAGTCATAAATAGAATATTATTCAATGATAAAAAGTAAATGTTATCAAATGACAAAAAATGTATTAATCTCTCTTTTTGTTTAAGTGCTCTGATTTGAAACAAATAGTTGCCTCAACAAAAACTTACTTTCTACACTTCGAAATAAAACAGAATACAATAGGGGTCAATTCATTCAGCAGGTCAGTTCTAAAATGTGAGCATACTCCTAGTCATTGTGATTGGAGTAACTTTATTCATAAGCACTCATTCTTACACGAATATTAACTCCAAACTACTGGTGTAGGACAAAACAAGTGGTCTTCAATCAGTAGGTGGGGCAGTATATTTCATAAATGCCAAACAGTGAGAGAAGAACAATTCACTCTTAAAAAAAAAAAAAATATAATAGTCCAAAGTAGAATTTCTATCCCTCCTTTGTCTCATAATAAAATGTTGCATTAGAATCTAGCACTCAAATTTGATTTTTATCCTCACCATTTAGAAGTGTTACCAGGTAATGATTTGTATCATTAGGACTATAGATAACTTCAAAGAAAGTTATTTATTTCTTCTTCCTTTTCTGGCTTTCATGTACATGTTCCTTGTGGCAACTACTACATGAGGGTGTTTTAGAATCAACATGCTATTTGACTTCTTCTAAACATTTGTCTATATCAAAATATTTTCTTCAAACTGAGCCGTTCTTTCTCAACCTCTCTTAACACAGTTTGCACCAGAAACTTCCTTATCATATCGAGGAAAATAATTGATCAAATTATGTCATGCGCATGCATGCATATGTAACAACAAACCTCATTACTATGTATAATTATGATGAACCAATAAAAATTAATAAAAAGAAAACTCTTTAACTGGAATAAAACAGTTGATCTTCATTCTGGCTTCTAGGTCATTGTCATGTATGTCTTTATCCAGATTTTTCTGGGCCTATAAATCTTCTGAATCATATTATTACAGCCTCTTGTTCATAGACTTTATAAAGTTTATCTTCTCATTTATTCCACTGTCCATGCCTTTGAATTTATTGAAGAGCTTTCATCATACTGAACTCCTTTACATAAATAAGTATTGGGTACAACAAGAACAATATCTTCAATAACAACTCGACTTCATTTCTCTATAGTTTTGAATTTTTATAAAGAACTTTCCTGGAGACATTCCCTTCTGCTGTCTTATTGCCTGTAATGATGAATTATATCTTTCTCATGTGCCTGTGCTTCCATATCATCTTTGTCTAAGTTGGTTTTGATACAATCTCTCTCTCCTCTCTGTCATTTTTGAACCATGTCTCTGAGTCTTTTCATATTTCTCCATGTAAGTATACATGCATGTATTTTAGTGAGCTTTTGCATCATTCTGACCAAAACACTTGACAGGAATAACATAGAGCAAGAAAAGTTTATTTGGGCTAATGGTTTCAGAGGTTTCAGTCCATGGTCAATTCCATTGCTCTGGGCCCAAGATGAGGCAGCACATCATTGTGGTAGGGTCTAGCAAAAGAAAGTTCATGATGGGGTCAGGATTGGAGAGTTAAAGATGGAAGAAAGGGCCACAGAGAAAAGGCATCTTTTCAGGGAATGCCATCAGTGACCCACCTTCTCCAGCCATGCTCCACTTGCCTAACATTACCATGCAGTTAGTCCATTTGAACCAGTATGAACTGATTATGTTACAGATTTCATAATGTGATATCACCTCTGTATATTTTTACAATAATCCAAGAGCTTTTGGGACACCTTATGTTCAAACCATAATAGTATGTATGTATATATTCAAGCCACCTCTTTACTTGAGAGTATATTTCCATAATTTCATGAGCCTTCTACAAGAAATGTGGCAGAATTCTCTCAGTTTGGTAAAAATTTCATTAATGTGAAATTTGTGCAAAACTAATCCATCAGCAGCCAGGTGCTTGTCTAAAGGAATTGTATAAGCCTTTCTGTTCTTTTATTCTTGCTGTTTGTTAACACAAGGCAAAATCTTCCACTCTTGTGACTTCATAGTTATCTTTTGGACAGGAGAATGCATTAGGGGTGCAGAACTAGAAGTCAGTTCCCAGGGAATTTCTTAAGAATTTTGAACCTTGGAGGTTTCACTGGATTGGATATTTTTGCATTTCCACCAGGCAAATGACCCTTTGTTTAGCACTGGCTTTAAAAATCATTCAGTTGCAGAGATGGTGTGCATTGGATATACTGACAGGGGCCAGTTGATCCAATGCTTGAACTGCCATGGTTTAAGAAATCTCCAATAAATATTTATATAAAACTATGCCTGACTTCTCTGTTATATGTTTACCAGCTTCTTCATTGGAATGAAGCAGATCTGGATCATCCACATGTATGACTTACTTTGCAACCAAATCTATGTACTTTCTATAAATAACTTTGTCTTTTGGCTGTCCTTGTCAAGATATTGCATCATGTTAATTTTTCCTGCGACATTCACCTAAATGGCTAGTGAATTGGACAATGTTTTTCCCCACATTTAGTGTACACTGCATCACTTGTGTTCATGGAAAACCACCTCCCTCTCCAAAACCCTCTATTACCTATGGTGATAGATAATTTGACACATAAGAGGGTAGATTCTCTTCAGGAGGAAATCATTGATATCTGTTATCATCTCTGGGATTTTGCTTTTTCATCAGCATTAAACTGTTCCTGAAATAGTTGATTAAGAGTTGATTAAGTACAGGAAAACAGCTTCTGAGTTTCATCTTCTTCCACTTTTTTGAAGACCTTTGTTTTCAGTATAACAACCTGAGATTGAGTCTCATGCTCTCACTTGCTCTAGAATCTGGGGGATCTCCTTTTTCCTCCCTCAATTTTGGTATTTTAATTTGTGAAGGAGGAGAATAATTACCCAGTTGATTGAATGATGCCTGTCCAGCAAGCTCCCCTATGATTGAATTAAGAAGTGTTAGAGGTAATTGCATCAACCAAATCTCTTCTGAACAGCACTTAAGCTTGTCTGAGTAGATAACTTGGCAAGAATAACTGGGAATGGATTTTTGGAAAATTTGGGAAAACCTTCCTATTTTTAAATAGGACATAATTCTAAAAGATTTTTAGCTCAAAGCTCCAAATGCAAAATAATTTTGTTATATCTCTACAAATACACACCCACAGTTTCTGAAATTCTTTTTCTACTTCACCAAGATTGTCCAAACAGAAAATATTAAAATGGAAGTCTGTATATACTATGAAATTAGAAATATTTTCTTTATTCTGGAATCAAAATTAATTAAGCATTATATATCTTTTCCATAAATTGCAACAATAGTATTCTCATAGGCAATCCTGCTTGTAATGTTCTTGGTAGACAGACCAAGTCACCTTACCAGAGTTTATGGACAAGATTATGTCTTAGATTGATAGATCTCTGAGACTGAGGTTGTCAAAATCAACTCTCATCCAGATGTGACAATCACCTGTGATGACTGACATGGAGTGAATTACCCACACTAGTGAGTTCTAGCTCTGTCTCTTGACCTAGAATTGAACATGATAGTCAGGTATTCTGAATTTATCTAGTCTCAATTGAGGATACTCATTTCTGCCCTAAAACTGAAATAATGGGAATCCTCTAGTGACCCATTGGCTAAGTCCTCAGAAAAACTGGTGTTCCCTATGGTAAATAAATATTATAAAAAGGACTGTAATCCCAGGTTTTCTTTAATTATAATCACTGTGAAATATATATAGCAGCCTTTATCCTTGTTTCCTGACTCCCAACTCCAAAATCTTTGGAATTTTCAGATCAATAAGGGTACCATTTATATGTTAATGAAATGAATGGTAGCTGAGAATTCCAAATTGAATGGAGTCCTTGCTTTGCTCCTTTCTGCATGAAATTCAGAGGAGTGGGCTACAGTACCGCACTATATTTTAGAACAATGAGTGTGCACAAATGCCTGAGATCTAAAGGAAAGTTGGTCATTTCTGCCTCATTTACAGATGTATATTTCTGAGATGTTGGTGCAAAGGCTATTTCTTTCTCTTTGTCAATCTTTGTCCTATAATTATAGGAAAGGGAGTTATACGTGTCATACATTAGGTAACAGTGGGTTTCTCTGACTTTTGCAAAGGAACGCTTGTGAACATTGGAGGCCCAAAGTGGCCTGTAGGGGCAAAGAAAACAAGGAATATTTTCCTCCTGGGTCAGGGTACCCAGGCTGGTTTCCATCAGTGTGATCATTTCAGGGTTTGTGTGGGATTTTCTAATTCTCAGTGCTAGGATGCCATTGCCAACCTGTGTAATTCCAGGTACTATGCAACTGAGAATTTCAAGGACTACAGGGTGAGGTGGTTAAAGACGGTAGAGGGATAGGAGGTGTTTTGAAGAAGTGGTACTTTTAGTTTTTTCAGGTGGAGAGGGATGTTAAGGTTAGCTGGTTCTGGGTGGAGGGGGATAGCTAAAGTCATAAATAACTTTTATTCAAGGTCTATCCAGCTTATAAGGCCCTGTGCTTCATACAACAATGGAGATGAGGCTGTTTTGGGTCAGGCAGACCTTAGAGACCTATAACCTCAAAATGATAATCCAAACCACTCCAAATGCCTGTTTTTGCCCTCTCAGGGCTATAATCCTGTATCACAGTTTTGGGTTTTCTTTGACCTCCTGGGAATGCACAATTCACATCTCCAGGATAAATTTGGCATTCCATTACTTGCCCTTCCCCACCTATTTCTCCTCAAAATGGTACTGTCCACTAAGCCATCCACCTGGAGAGGCCAGATCCCAGTATTAAGTCCCCTACTTCCCTCCCTACATCAACTATGTCAGCAGTAGGAAAGGTTTGTGCAGCCAGGTACTTCTTGGAGGCACTACTACAATAATTAAAAGAGGATTCCTTCACCAAGTTGCCTAGGTGTCTACAATCTAAGCTCTCATCAACCCCCCACCCCCAGCCAAGGCTTCTGTGATATACTTAGACTGATCCTATCATTCTCTGTACTGTCCCTGTGAGGACTACTGGCAGGGACAAAGAACTCCCAAGATACCATGGTCATCACTGTCATTCATGGAGCTGTCCCCAGTAGGGATCTGTGATAAATACCTTGGCCCCAAGAAGATGATAGGGATTGGAAGAAATTTTTCTCTAACATAAATATGATAATATGATGCTGAGAACACTATCTGAAGTTTCTCCATCTCCTTGTTTTCTTTTCCTTCCTTTAATTTCTGGGGCTTTATAGTAATGTTCACTCTAAGTTTCACTTTTGTGCTCTGCTAGAATTCAAATGAGCCACAAAATACCCTGTTGAAGTAATGTGTTTGTTTCTCAGCAGTTCTGTCTCTCAAAGTATTTATCTTAAGTGTATATTATTAAGTCCAAGAAGACAGTCTCGAAAAGCTACATACTATATGATTCCCATTATATAGCTTTTTGGAAAAGGTAAATTTATAAAGAGAGTAAAGTTTCAGTACTTAGTAGGAATTTGGAGGGAGAAATGGAGGGTTGAATAAATGAAGCTATGAACAATGAAACTATTTTTATGATTCTCTAAAGGTGAATATATAGCGTTATGCATTTTTCACAATCCATTTAAATTTATAGAACACAGACAAAACCTTTGTGTGTGTATGCAAAGTTTTGAAAAAAAACTTTATTTAAAAAATAAGAAAAATATAAAATAGCATATAGTCTTATGAAATAAAAAACATTTCAATGAGAAGTGCACAAGTATTTCAAGGGCTAATGTAAGTGTTGTAGTTGACTTTTTAACTTAGTTTGGAAATTTCTCTCAACCCAAGTAAGAAGACATCAGATGTTCAATTGACACTAACTTTTTATTTTTGTTAACAAATTCTAAGAGCAATGTGTTAAATGTATAAATTATTATATACAATATTTGTTCTGAATACAGAACAAATACAGAGAAGTTACGACATCTAAAAGTATCTTTTAAAGAAGTTATATTAATGATATTAATATTGTCTTTTTCTAGGTATCAAACTTTATATAAATGATAATTTGCATATTTTGGTGATTAAACTGCATGGAATATAAAGTCTCTTTGTTGAAAAATCCTTTTCTCTTACAGAATTTACCAAAGAACTTGATAACATTATTGTCTTCAAGTGTAAACTCTCTGAAGAGTATCACTGTCATTTATTGACTATGTGAGAATTAAAATGTTTTAAATGTATGTATAATGTTGGTGGATTTGAATGTATTATGTAAGGTGGTAAACCAGAACTGCATTGACATCTAATTGAAAGGACCATCATCTCCTGCGGGTATGACTTCTGAAACTGCCTAACAGAATTAAAACAGGGTATAAACTTAAAAAATCATTTAGGAGATCAAAGAAATCCCCATATGGAATGAAGGATGTGATAAAACAAATGAAATGTATTACAAATGTATGAAACTACCTCACTCCAAGGGGTGAGTGAAAAAGTGTTCATCCTTAAATTTAGAAATAAATGGAGTCTGTGAAACTAAAGGCAAAAGAAATTGTAAATAAGCACTATAATCTAGTTAATAAAGCTATTTCCTTTAAGGGGAAGAGTTAACAATCTAATACTGTTCTACATATTTATTAGATTTGGGAAATTAATATAGTGGTAGTTTCTCATTTTTGAGGTAGGAGGTAGCATGAAACTAAAAGAGGAGGCTACAAATATACCTGTGATAATGGATTAGAATTGGAAACATTGGTATGAACTCATGTTTGGCTTAATTTAGATACAAAGGGTTGCATATTTAAATATTCTTGGGTATTTATGTACACATGATTACTGCAAACACATATTTCTTTGCATGGTACAGTGACAGAAAGTAAAAAGAACTAAAATAAACTTATGGATAAATGTCAAAACAACACAGGACTTAAAGAATCTCCAGGGATCAATCAAATCTGGAAAAACTGAGCAACAAAATAAAAATGTATTTTATTATCACCAAAAGTATAAAATTAATATATAAATCTATACTGATATGAACAAATAAGTGAATAAATAGTTATATGGGGAGAACAGGCAAAATAATCATTGCAGAAGAATTCCAAGTAAATTATTTAAATCTTCCTCCATCAAAGAGATGGAAGATATCTCTCCACTGCTGAAGGGTGAGCTTCATATATTGGTTTCTCCTGAAATGTACACTATTGAAAGGGAAAATCATTGAGTATCTTTAAGGTAGAGAAAGTTAAAAAATACTACTTCAGAGCGGTAACTGAAAAGTATCAGTAGTGATAAATCATTTTGATAGCATTTGCATTTCATATGTTACTATGAGAATGGTACTTTAACACTATAGTATTTCTCACCAGAACTCATGAAACTAATCAGAGAGTAAGAGAAACATCATGCATATCCCAATGAGACATGTTATAAAATATCTTACTAGAACAACTTAAAACTATCGAAGTAACCAAATTCAAAGAAATTCTGAAGCACTGCCATAGTCAAAAGCAACATGAAGAAAAATAGCAACTAAATGTAATACAGGATCCTGGAACAGAAAAAAATAGCATAGTGAAAAAAAGAACAGAATATAAATAAAGTGAGAACATTAATGGGGGAAATTTGGTCTGAAGTGTCAGGAATGTTCTTTATCATCTTCATAATTTTCTGCAAATCTCAAACTAGTTCAAAATAAAAAAAAATAAGATATCAGTTAAGAGACATGGAATATATGTTAAAAGATCCTAACAATGTATGCTTTCCAATAGAATTCTCTAAAGTAAAGTGGAGGAGTTAATAAAGAAATAATTTTAAAGAGAGTAAGAGCCAGGCCTTAATACCAGGCCTATAACATGGAAACCTGCTTCTGTCAAAGTCTCATGACCACTACTTCTTAGAAAATAGCCAAAAATGATCTGCTGAAACTGTGTCAAACTAGGTGGAAAAGACACTCCACTATCCATCTTCCAATTCTGAGTGGCAAAGAACAAGATTCTACCACCAGGAAGGAGGACACAAAAGGTAGTGTATGTCATCATCTTGAAACTTAGTGCAAAGCCTGCCTTGATGAGACTGAATACCAGGTAGAAACAAATAATCCTGTATGTAGGTGATAGTTTACAAATAGAGTCTCCATATTTACCTTTGCATCAGGCAGAGTTCTTGTACAATGAGCTAACAGACTCAAGTTTTGGCCTGTATCATTGCCAACAGGACCACCCAGATGTGTTTAGGTGACTGAGGGAATTCTTTGACCAACACTAAGTTAACCTCAGGCAGAACAGCATGATACAAGACTCCATTATCAGGTGATAAGATAGGATAGTATGTTTAGGACTTTGCCTTGGAAATTAGTGCTACTTAGGTGACACTTAACATAGAGCAGAACATAATATTCCCAGTCCCCCAGACTACCAATGCACAGAGCCTCTGGAGAAGCAATGAGACAGGGGAAAACACAAGACCAGTCTGTCAGAATTCTAATCCAGCTAGCATCATCTTTGGCTGTTTGCAGGCTGCAGTAGTTTTGAGTCACGACTACCTCTCCAATAAGCAGTCCACGGCAGCTTGGGTTTTGGACCTTCACCAGTGGTGTGCTGATCTTGTTGGACTTTGTATTCAGGATTTGGTAGCATTGGTGACTCCAGGTATGGCACAGGAAAATGGGGCTGATTCTACCCAAAGTCAGGCAAAATTTCAACTGTGCTTGGCCATGAGGCTAAGTACAAGTGAAGGATCTAGACATTCTTCAGTTTATGAAAAGGCTTATGGTCATGGACTACTCTTTCTATTCCCTTGGTTCATTCAGAATCAGAAATGATGGATTTGGAAAAAAAAAATTAAAGTTTGAATCACTCTCTAGTATTTCAACAGCAATAAAAAGCAAACCGCAAACCACTGACACCAGGACCTAGGCATAACCCATGGCAGAAATTGGAGAAGTAACAGTGGGCAAAGAGAAAATAAGGAGTGGACTTAGAATTTCCAGAAAGGCATGTAAAAAATAAAGCCATATTAGGATGACTTAAATAAGCATCTAATCTTTCAATAACCAGTCAATTTCACACAACAACAAACAAGAGTTTTCACAAAACCATTATCTCTCCTTATAGTCAAAGTAAGGTGCCAGAAAATAACCAGATAATAATCAGTACAGAAGAACTTCCAGATAATTTGAAACAACTATTTAAGTAAATTCAATGAGTTTAAAGAAAACATACACACACACACACATATGGACACACACACATATACACACACACATTGACACAAAACATTTCAGTACTCTAACAGAGAAACTTAAAAAGAAATGGAAACAATTTTAAACAAATAAAAGAAAATTCTTGAGCTGAAACCAAAAATACAACAAAAGACATTTATAACATATCTCTGTATCAAATAACATGATCTGAATAGAGAAAACCCAGAAGACTCCACCAAAAAGTATAGAGTTAACAAAGGAACTCAGCAATGATGCATGATACAAAATCAATCAACAAAATTCAACAGTAAAAATACAAATCATTCAATTAATGATCAGCAATATGATTAAATAGACATTTCTCAAAAGAAGACATAAAAGTGGTCAACAGGTATATTGTAAATTCTCAATGTCACTATTTATCTGGGATATGAATATGAAATTCTCAATGATATATCAACTCACTCCAGAAAAAAATGGTTCTTGTTAGAAAGTGTAAAGAGAACATGTGCTGGCAAGATTATGGGTAAAGGAAACACTTGCACACTGTTGCTGGGAATGTAGAATAGCACAGCCACTTTGGAAAAAGGCATGGAATGTCTTCAAAAATATGATAAAGTAATCCCAACCCTGAGTATATCTAAAGGAAATTAAATCAGTTTGTCAAAGGGACATCTGAACTACTATTTTTATAGCAGCACTATTCACAAAGTCAATAGAAGGGAGAAACATAAGTGCACATCAATTAGGTTAGAGATCATAGAATTTAAATAAGTTACAGAATGATTAACTCCTTGCTTTTTTTTTTCTTTTGCCTCCATTAGGCACTGGATTGGCTATGAAGAGACCTGCAACCTGATATACCTGAAAGGCATAGGTGTATATTAGATAGAGAAAGAGAGACAGACAGAGAAAGAGAGAGAGAGAATAAATCCTGATCTTTCTATTCAAGAAATTGAGAGAGTTCAGCAGAGAGTTAGTTGGGAGACTCTACATAGTTGCTGTAGCAACCCAATTTGCCATCACAAAGATATCTGCTGTTACAGTTTTGATATCTCATGAAAAACTCATCTTAGACAAAAGGTAAAATTATTTAAATATGAGTTGTAACCTTGTCAGTGGATTAGTGCATTTGATGGATTAATAATTTGAATGAGTTTTTGGGTTGTAATTGTAGACAGGTGGTGCATGGCTCAAGGAAGCTGGTCACTGGGAGCCTTGGAAATTGTATTTTGTTCCTAGTTCATCAGGTGCTTGTGCTTTCTCTCTCTCTCTCTCTCTCTCTCTCTCTGAGGTCATTAGTTGAGCAACTTTCTTCAACCATGAACATCTGACATGATGTTCTATCTCACCTCAGGCCTAGAGCAATGGTTTCTGCCAATCCTAGATTCAAACTCTGAAATTGTGAGTCCAAAATAAAATTTTGTTGCTCTGAGTTGTTCTTGTCAGTGGAGACCCCAAGATTAAGAGATTAAGAGATGTTTCTTTGGAACATCTGCCAAAGAAATGTTCAGGAATCTATCAGAGATAAGCCAAGAGACAGACCATTTGGGATGCAACCAGCAAAGGCATAGCGGCAGAACTACACAAGCCCTTTGGAGAGAACATCATGATGCTATGTGCTCCATATGCTGGACTTTGAACTACAGGACTTGTTTGCCCAACTGGATTTCAGTCTTGCTTTAGTCCCATCCCTTCTTTCTATATCCTATTTTTCTCAACAAAAATGTTTACTCTGTGCCTTTATATAGTGGATGTCTGTAATTTGTTTTTTATTTTTATAAGGACTCATGCTGAGGGTTTGATTTGAGTCTGTCTTGAGTGAAACTCTCTCTACTTCCTTGTGCCACATCCCCAACTGCTTTCCTCAGCCATATACTTCCACAGTGGTGTTCTGCCTCATGTTAGGCCTCAATGAATGGAGTTGGCCATCTATGGACTAAGCCCCCAAATAAACTTTTCATTCTTAAAATTGTTCTTCTCAGGTCTTTTGGTCATGGCAGTGAAAAAACTGACTAAACCCATGATATTGGTTGATTCTTTCTAATGTCCTACTCAAAGTAATAATAAAAAATTCTTAAAAAGGACGACCTCAGGGATTTTAATTCTCTGCACATGGATTGCAGAAATTATCTAAAATCTAGGTGAGTCCTGAAGGAGAATCTTATTTTCTGCAACCCTAGAGACAAAATTGCTAAAAATCAAAGATTTCTTCATCATGTAATTGACTAAAGAAAGTAAACACTTGGCTATCTATGGAGTCTATTGCTAGAGAACATTCAATGATTGGGAGACACTAAGAAGCTGCTTAGATGGGATTGATATATGTAATAAGAAACTCATGAAGCTTGAGATGTGAACTCCTAAATTCTAAGTCATATTTTTCTAGTCAATCCCAGTGACACTGGCATCCCTTCCCCCTGGTAATAGTAGCCTCCTCACCCACAATGGTGCAAGCCTTCCAACTTCTGATGAGATTAGCCCTGAATTACCTGAGGAAATGGCAATGGCCTCATCTGAGGGAGTTAACAAGATAATGCTGATTATCTTTAGGTCCCACCCTCACCATATTTGCCTCTAGATCTATAACTAAACTCAATTCCAAGCTAGATTTAAAATTAAAGCACAAAATGTGTCCTGAGTAAACTAACTATATCTCAAAAGAACTACTTAAGTTTTCTAATGTACACAAGTAAGCATCTAAGTAATATATGCAAGGATAGATGCTGAGAGTATTGGGAAAATGAAGAAGGATCATAAAGTTGAATCAGTCAAAACTTGCTTGGATAGGTTCATTAATGTCATTAGTGTTGCATCTTAAAGAATTAGAATTCACAATAGCATCGAAAAAAATAAAATACTTGGGAATCAATCTCACAAAAGAGGTGAAAGACCTGTACAATGAGAACTACAGAACACTAAAGAAAGAAATTAAAGAAATCCTCAGAAGATGGAAAGATCTCCCATATTCTTGGATAGGAAGAATTAATATAGTCAAAATGGCCATACTACCAAAAGTGCTATACAGATTCAATGCAATTCCAATTAAAATCCCAATGATGTACCTTACAGAAATAGAGCAAGCAATTATGAAATTCATCTGGAAGAATAAAAAACCCAGAATAGCTAAAGCAATCCTTGGCAGAAAGAGTGAAGCAGGGGGTATCGCAATACCAGATCTTCAACTCTACTACAAAGCAATAGTAACAAAATCAGCATGGTATTGGTACCAAAATAGAAAGGTGGATCAATGGTACAGAATAGAGGACACAGACACAAACCCAAATAAATACAATTTTCTCATACTAGACAAAGGGGCCAAAAATATGCAATGGAGAAAAGATAGCCTCTTCAACAAATGGTGCTGGGAGAATTGGAAATCCATATGCAACAGAATGAAACTAAACCCATATCTCTCACCATGCACAAAACTAAACTCAAAATGGATTAAGGACCTCGGAATCAGATCAGAGACCTTGCATCTTATAGAAGAAAAAGTAGGTCCAGAGCTTCAACATGTCGGCTTAGGACCAGACTTCCTCAACAGGACTCCCATAGCACAAGAAATAAAAGCAAGAATCAATAACTGGGATAGATTCAAACTAAAAAGCTTTCTCTCAGCAAAGGAAACTATCAGGAACGCGAAGAAAGAGCCTACAGAGTGGGAGAAAATCTTTGCCAATCATACTTCAGATAGAGCACTAATCTCCAGAATCTATAAAGAACTCAAAAAACTCTACACCAAAAATGCAAATAATCCAATCGACAAATGGGCTAAGGAAATGAATAGACACTTCACAGAAGAAGATCTACAAGCAATCAACAAACATATGGAAAAATGTTCAACATCTCTAGTAATAAGAGAAATGCAAATCAAAACCACCCTAAGATTCCATCTCACCCCAATTAGAATGGTGATTATCAAGAATACAAGCAACAACAGGTGTTGGCGAGGATGTGGGGAGAAAGGTACACTCATACATTGCTGGTGGGGCTGCAAATTAGTGCAGCCACTCTGGAAAGCAGTGTGGAGACTCCTTAGAAAACTTGGAATGGAACCACCATTTGACCCAGCTATCCCACTCCTTGGCCTATACCCAAAGGACTTAAAATCAGCATATTACAGAGATACAGCCACATCAATATTCATAGCTGCTCAGTTCACAATAGCCAGAGTGTGGAACCAACCTAGATGTCCTTCAACTGATGAATGGATAAAGAAACTGTGGTATATATATACAATGGAATATTGCTCAGCCATAAAGAATGACAAAATTATGACATTTGCAGGCAAATGGATGAAATTGGAGAATATCATGCTAAGTGAGATAAGACAATCTCAAAAAAACAAAGGACAAATGATATCGCTAATAAGTGGATGATGACACATAATGGGGGGTGGGAGGGGTTAGTGTTAGGGTTGGAGTTAGGGTTAGGGAGGGGGGCAAGAATGGAGGAAGTAAGGACTGTATAGAGGGAAAAGAGGGGTGGGAGGGGTGAGGGGGAAGGGAAAATATAACAGAATGAATCAAACAACATTACCCTATGTAAATTTATGATTACACAAATGGTATGCCTTTACGCCATGTACAAACAGAGAAACAACATGTATCCCATTTGTTTACAATTAAAAAAATGAAAATAAAAAATAAAGAATTAGAAAGGGCTTTTACTGTTTGGTTTGTTGGCTTATGCATGGAACAATAGAGCCTACCAGGAGTGATCTGAAAATGCCAGACGTGACTAAGCTGAATAAAGAGAAAGAGATTAAGATGCTTAGAGTGCTTGGAATGCTGAAATGTATTTGTCACGTAAGACGTAGGCACCCAGAAAAAGAGATTCCAGAAAGCATATATTTCATCAGTACTTCAAGTAATAAATTTGCGATAAGAATCTCAGAATATTTGAAGAGCTCTGTGACCATTCTTTGTAAGCCAGATCTTACAGTATGTATACACTCACACAACTGGGAAACTTAAATGCAATGGGAATAATTATGTCTCAAGTAGCAGGAATCAAAAACAAGATAGAAGAAGCATCTACTGGAATGTACAGTAGATACCAATCAATACTAATTAATCTTGTTATTTCCAGAAATAAAATTAACAGGAAGCTTACTGAACTTTTACTTGACTTTAATCAGGAAACTGTCAGATCAAGTAAACAAAAGTCAAACTTGAAAATCATGAGTGCTCTCTCAATCAATTCCTAGGCATGAACAAATTTATAGGTACAGAACCCATTGAATGATGGGATGCCTGAGTCCCCTTGAGGAAGAAATCTAGTGCATGACCAAATTTTTGGTTGCCAATCTTTCTCCCAGCTTTCACTGAAGGAGTCTACAGATACTTAGCAAAGTAAATTTGCATTGTAGAAAAGAAAAAACTCAGAACTTAGCTGAGGTTCAATTCATCAAGGTTTCAGAGTTTCAGTATACTCCTAAAACCATCCTATGGTTCATCCAGAATAAATAATTAGAAGAAACATACTTAGCAGAATGCCTGCCTTGGTTTCCTAACTTGTAGAGTGCAAGCTATCATAGGGGCAAAGGCCAAAGGGAAGCCATTTCTGTCTCCTTAGAAACTAGTAAATCAAAAGTAATACTGCATTTCTGGATTGTTTGAAAATATTAGTGTTACCACCAAGAGCTTAAAAGAGGTAGAGTGATGATTCTCAGTATAACCACATTTGTCTCTAGTATTTGGCCTGTGAAGAAGTCAGCTGGGTCTTGGATTGTGACCATGGATTGATTATCTTAAGCTTAACCAAATGGTGACTACAATTGTAGCTCCTACCAGGTATGGTTTAGTTATTTGAGCAAATCAATACATCTCTTCATAATAGGTATGCATCTATTGAACAGGCAAAACACTTTTTCTCTATGCCTGGCCATATAGCCCACAAGGAGCAGTTTACTTCATCTAGCAAGACTCTCTTACCTCATGTATATATAAATTGTTTGGCACTACGTCATAATTTAAAACATAGGCATCATTGTCACTTTTTTATTTCACAAGATGTAATACTGGTCAATTATATTCATGATATTACACTAATTGAAATAAGTGATCAAGAAATAAAAAGTTCTCTAGACTTTTTGGTGTTTGCGCTTTAGAGAGTATGGAATAAATCTAAAATTCAAGGACCTTCTACCTCAGTAAAATTTGTGGGAATTTTATCAGGTCAAGTATATTCAGATATCTCTTCTAAGGTAAATGACAAGTAGTTTCATCTTGTCCCTGACCCCTCTTACAACTAAGAAAAAGGCACAATTCCTTGTGGGTCAATTCATATTTTTGAGGCAACATAGTCCTCATTTGGATGTTTAACTCCAGTGCATTTAATAGGTGATCTAAAAATCTTGTTATTTTTGAGAGGGGACCATAATTAAAGAAGGATTTGCAATCTATCCAGGCTGTTATGCCAGTTGCTCTGCCACTTGGACCATATAGTCCAGCAGGCACAATAGTGTTTGGTGTTAGTGGTAAATATGGATACTATTTCAAATATAAGGCTAGTCTCTGTGGGTAAATCATAGTACAATTTTGGAGCAAAGTTATGCTATCATTTACAGATAAGTATTCTAGTTTTGAGAAATTGCTCTTGACCTGTTATTAATAGCTCTTGACCTGTTATTGGACTTTAGTAGAAATGAACTGCTTGACTATGGGTCAGCAAGTTGCCATGCAATCTGAGATGTCCATGATGAAATTGTGTGTGTACAGAAACATTTATTATCAAATGAAAGTGGTATGTATGAGATCATTCCTGATTATACCATGAAAGCACAAATAAGGTACGTGAGGGAGTAGCCCAAATACCCATGGTTCCTTCTCCTTCTACATTGCTTTTTCTCCTTCCCAGTCTGTACCTACAGGCTCATGGGGAATAACCTACTCTCAGCTTACAGATGAAGAGAAGGCTCAGGCTGGGTTTAACGATCCCTCTGAAGGATATACAAGTGTCACCTAAAAGCGGTCAACTGAAGCATTACATGCCCTTTCTAGGACATCCCAGAAGGACAGTGGTGGAGAAAAATCTTCAGGTTGTGCAACTGGTAAAATTTGTTTGGAAGAAGAAATTACCAGACATGAGATTACATATCCAATCATAGGCTTTAGTTAATTCAGAGACTTGAAAAGACTATGATTAGAAAACTGTTGACAAACTGGAAGCAATGTGGACAGATGTCCTTGGATGGACAAAAACAAAAGTTTTTCTGTTCCATGTGAATATTTTACCAAGCCATGACCTCAGCAGAGGGGGGATTTTAATAATAAATTTGATAAGATGACAGATGCTGTGGTAAGCAACCTTTTTTTAATCCTATCATCATCCAATGGACTTATGAACAAAGTGGTCATGATATCAAGGATAAGGGTTATGCATGTGTTCAAACGTAGATTTTGATTCACCAAGACTAGCCCAGTGGGTATATGCTCACTTTCATTTGTCCCATTTGCCACATTAGAGACTAACATTGAGCACCACAATAGCTCCAGTCTTCAGGGTGGTTATCTGGCAACCTGTTGGCAAGTTGATTACATGGAACTTATTCCATTATGGAAGGAGTAGGTAGCATTTTGCCCTTACTGGTATAGATACTTATTCTTGATATGAATTTGCCTTTCATGAATGCAATACTTCTGCCATCCTTGGACTTATAATGCTTTATCACAACCATGGAATTCATCATTGCATTGCTTCTAGCACAGCAATTTATATCATAGTCAACGAAGGACAACAATGTATTATTCATGCTCATGAAATTCACTGGTCTTACACTTTTTCTACAATCCTGAAACACCTTGCTAGATATAAAGGAAGAGTGATTTTCTGAATATTCACTTATAGCTCCAGCTATGTAACAATGCATTCAACACTGGATTAAAGTTCAACAGAAAGGTGTATATGCTCTGAATTCAATAAATATTACTGGTTTTCCTATTACCAGGATAAACTGCTCCAGGGATGAAAAATGTACAAATGTGTATGACATCATTCACCATTACTCCTAGTGACCCAATGGCAATTTTTTGTCTTTGTCCCCTAAATTTATGCCTTGCTGTCCTAGTAATCTTTGTTTCAGACAGGAAAATTCTTCCTTTAGGAGATACAGCAATGGCTCCATTGAAATGAATGTAAAGAATGACTTTCAGCCACTTTCCACTCCTTAGGCCTCTGAGTCAACAGGTCAAGAAGTTATGGTGTTGGCTGGGGTGATCGATTCAAATATTGATCGAATATTAGATTCCTACTACAAAAAACCTAAATAGATATTTGTTTTTGTCGCTCAGTATATTTTAATATCTCTTGTATGCTTTATTTCTCCCAAATTTGTTTAGATTGATGTTCTCTATATATATATGTAATCTTTCTGAAAGAGTATAAAAATTTAATCTATGTCATTTTTCCCACAGAACCTACAAATAATAGATTTATAATTGATTTTTACTAATGAATAAACATGAGAAACTTAAATAAATGTTTATCTAAATAAATTATAAATAAAGCTATTTAATAACATATACTCTAAGCCTTCATGGTATGAAAATAACATAAATAGTGCCCAAAAAGTTAGTCAGTAATAAATTCAGTTTAAAAAATGAGTTTCATTTAAAATTATACATGATAAAATTAGGCATGTGCCAATTTATGCTTCTAGTCGAGATGGAGCTAACAAAGAAAGATTTAACTCCACACCTGAGACAACCCAAAACTTTGACAAGTATATAAAATGACATTTTCAAGTACCATTTATTGGGCAACAAAAGACTGAAATCACTAAAATAGAAGAAAAAAACAAATGAGACAATTTTGCCTTAGCTACTGCCTCAAGTGAACTTCTAGGCAATGGTACCCAAAGAAAGAACTCAGAAACAATCCAATAGACTCTGACTTAAAGAGAGAACCCAGGGATGCCAAGGCATCTTGATTTTTCCACACAACATACCGAAGGGGAGAGTATAAAACAGAATGAGAACTCAGAGATCTGCGAAGTGTCTCCCTTGAATATGAGCTGAGAACTGGCATCTGCAGAAATAAACTCTCTGAATATAAGAAAAAAATTGCCCAAAGGTAAAATAGGTAACAGTATCCAGTGGTTCCACAAGACCAGAAATCTTTGCTGTTTCCACCAGCCATAAAAGAAAAGTTCAAGATTCACAGGGGATTTGATAAAATTCTAAGTTGCATTTGCCTGAGTCATGGGAAGTAACACTAAACAGCATAACTTTGTGTATGTCTCAAATATAATTTCAAAACAACACTCAAAAGAATCAAAGGCTTATACATGACTAAACTATGCTCCCCTGAAACACTCAAAGAATGTTTGTAAAAATACAGAAATATTTAGCACCCAATAAGATAAAATTCAAAATGTGTATTTTCCAATTAAAAAAAACCTAGACATGCAAGTAATAGAATTTAACTCTTGATGAAGAAATAAATTAATAAATTGAAAATGCCTCAGATATAACATAGATTTTAGTTACAAGATAAGAACATAAAAGTACTTATTAAAACTATATTTTAATCCTAGCAGTTCTGTAGGTTGAGGAAGGAGGATTTCAAGTTTAAAGCCAGCCTTAGCAACTTAGTGAGAACCTAAGCAACTTAGTGAGACTATGTCAAAAAATAAAAAAATAAAAATGGCTGGGGATGTGACTCAGTGGTTAAGCACCCCTGGTTTCAAATCCCTGGTACCCAAAGAAGAAAGAAAGGGAAAGAAAACAACTATATTTTATACAGCCTTGAAAGATATTTTTAATAATCCAAATCAAAAATGTGGATAATAATACAATGTCTACAAATAAAAACACACTAAATAGGATTAGAAACTATTATAGACTGAATGTTCGCATCCTCCTCTTGAATTCAGATGTTGAAATCTAATCCCCAAAGGGATGGTACTTGAAAAGGGGACTTTTGGGGGGCAATTAGGTCAAAAGGATGGAATCAAAATAGTTGGGATTAGTGCCATTATAAGAAAAGGCAAGAAAGCTCATATTATTTCTTCCATGTAAGGATAAAATAAAAAGTTGGATCTCTGCATCCCAGAAGAAGATCCTCACCCGAATCTGAGAATAATAGCACCTAGATCTCAGACTCCAGCGTCCAGGAGAGTGATAAATAAATTCCTGCTGTTATTTTTTTCTTTTTTTCCGAACTGAGGATTTGACCCACATTCTCAGGCATAATAGGCAAGTAATTTCCCATTGAGCTACATTATAATCCCTAGATTTCTGTGGTTTTGTTTGTTTGTTTGTTTTTGATTTTGCTTGTTTGTTTTGGGGTACCAAGAATTGAACTTAGGGGCACTTGACCACTGAGCCACATCCCCATTTCTATTTTGTAGTTGCGGAATGCCTCGCTTTTGCTGAACTTGCAATTCTCCTGCCTCAGCCTCCTGAGCAACAGGGATTACAGGCATGTGCCACCATGCCTGGTGATTTCTGCTTTTTACCACCCACCCAGTTTATGGGATTTTGTAATAGTAACATGGCCTGATTACACAACAGCAACTCAGTCATTGCAATAGAAGAAATTTGTTAACTTGACCATGTAGTAATAGAAAATATCAAACATAAAAAGACAGAAGAGATTTTTTTAAAAAAAGAACAAATGTGCTACAGTATAATTGAAGTGGTTTTATGTTTGTGTAATTGGACTTTTCAAAGGAGAGGAGCAGGAAGGAGTTAGAGAAAAAATATTTGTAAAACAACGACTGAAAATTTGTCATATTCAGGAGAAATTATAAAGTTATAGATCTAAGGAGATCAAAAACACCAAATGAAAGAAAAATGATTGAAAAATATGACAAAGTAATTCATTAGTTAAGGGTTTCTACCTAATAAATTACCCCTAAGTAAAATAACTTAAAATGTAAACATTTGATATATCACTGATTCTGCAGGTTAGAATTCCAGATATAGCTTAGATTGGTGCCCTTGATCTAGAGAATTTCTCATAAATCAAGGTGTCATTTAGGTTGCAGTAATCTCAGAGCTTGAATGAGCAGGTGTCTTCTCCCAGGGTCACTCACGTGGCTATTGGCAGGCCACAGGTCAGTGCTGGCTGCTAGCTTGAAACATCAGCTTCTTGCTATATGTGCTTCTCCATAATGTCACTCACAATAGGACAGCAGGCTTCCCTCAGAGAAAATGAATAAGACAGCAAGGGCAAGAAGTGCCAAAGACAGAAGCCACAGTCTTTTTTAAAGCTCATCTCAAAAGTCACATTCTGTAAGTGTTGTCATTTTCAATTTGTAGGTCACTAGGTCCAGTTCACTGTCAAGAGAAGGAAATTACACTAAGACATAAATACCAGGAGGCAGAGTTCATTGGGAGCCATCCTTCAAGTTTGTCTACCACACGAGGCATGAACAAAAGGTGGCTGCATCATAATTAAATTGCCAAAATAGAGTGATAAAGTAAAAAATAAATCTTAAAGACAGTGAGAGGAAAACAATACACATTATGTACAAAGGGTCAATGATAGCATGAAAACAGATTTCTTGTTAGAAAATATGGAAATAAAAAACCAAGGTATTCAAAGGCTAAGGTTGGTGAAATTGGAGAATAGTATAAGGTTCTTATACCTGAAGTGGTATGATATTATTGAATATTTTAATATTTAAAAGGCAATATGTTTATTTCACTTTGTTTAGAACCAAACAAAAAGAAAGTCATATGCTTATTTCAAAAGATGCAAAAGTATTAGTTAGTCAAAGGAAACTGCCAATAAGCAGTCAGATGGAACATGAAGTGAGAATTTCAAATTATCATTAAACACAGGAATCAATTATAAATAAATTACAGATAAAGATTGAAAAAATTATCTCTTGAAGAAATTGTCAAAGTCTACTCTTCAGAAACTTTTGCTTCTCTACTGGGAATTAAACATTAGTCTTGACTAAGTTATAATACTCTTCTTTAGAGTCTATCATTATTATGTTGGAATAGGTTCCTGGTATGTAAATTATATGATAATCTTGAAACTTAAGCAGAAAATTACTGCCCCAATATTTTTTGTAAGTTTGGAATGCCACTTTTCTTTCATTGCTCATGATGTCAAAAATAAGTCAATTTATTGATCAAATGTCTTGAATTTTGCCTTACTTTGGGGGTAATTCAAGGTATTCACTTTGAAATTAACTTCCAAACAACTGAATCACTACTGTCTATGGGTGATTATACAAGTTATTTGTTTCATATTTTGATTATCCCTCATTAATGATGGCTTTCACGACTAAATTTATTCTTCTAACTGCTCATCCATTATTTACTCCCAAATTCTCAACGTGACAAAATTGTATCTGCTCCATTGTTTCTTGCTGACTTTAAGCCCCTAGCACCATTTGACCCACAAACGTGGGTAATATGCAGATTCAATCATTAGCATACTTCCCTATTGACTCTTACACATATGCATACTTCTTCCAGCATAGACAGTGAAATTGAAGTAAAACCGAAAATTATTTTAAAGATCATAGGAAGTTCCTAAGTTAAAGTTGAACCATACGATAATTGCCCAGGCTTAAAAAATACTGCCAATGTATAAGACCATCAATACCTCAAATTATCCTGTTATAAATTATTCACATTTGATTTCTGCATTGACTTTAATCAACTTAGCTTATTAGAACAGAATTAGATTAGCAGAAAAATTGAACAGACAGTACAAAAATATAGTCCTGCCTGAATTTCCTTCATTATTAATATTTTATGTAAAAATTTTAAAATATGCTATAATAAAATAACCTATATTGATAATTTATTGATAACTAAATTCCATAATGTATTATTTTGTTAGTTTTGACATAAAGTTATTATTCAAACTTTGAGATATATCCATATAATATACAATTAACTCATTTAAAGAGTCAAACTCAATGGATTTATAATATATCCAGACATGTGCCTCACCACAATTTTAGAACATGAATATTTTATTATACCAAAAAGAAACTCTTTATGTCTTAGTCATCAATGATCAATCCCCACAACCTCCTCAGTTCTAAACAAGAACTAATTTATTTCCTGTTTCCAGAGATTAACCTACTGTGAACATTAAACATATAAGATATTAACATTGGTGCAATGGTTAATATGAATTGTCAACTTGATTGGATTAAGAAATTTTTGTGCATGTGTTGAGGGTGTTTCCAGAGATGAGTGACATGTGAGACAGCAAACTGAAAGGAGGTCAATGACCC
This sequence comes from Sciurus carolinensis, assembly GCF_902686445.1. Taxonomy (NCBI): domain Eukaryota; kingdom Metazoa; phylum Chordata; class Mammalia; order Rodentia; family Sciuridae; genus Sciurus; species Sciurus carolinensis. The sequence goes on along the minus strand of NC_062232.1, from coordinate 72,846,770 downwards.
TTAATTTGGGCAGTGCAACCCAATGGGCTAGGGACCTAGAGGGATGGATGTAGAAAGAAGTCAACATGGATACACATGCCATTTTCTCTCTGAGGGGGTACTTGGGTTGCTGCTGTGATAATGAGGACACTGGACTTCAGCTCCTTCACTCTTTGAAAGTAGACTCTGTCCAGTTACTCTCCAGGAAGTTCTCAGGTCTCCAGTCACAGACTGGGGTAGCATCATTGGTCCCTCTTCTTCTGAGGCACCAGCTTCTTGAATTGATCAGTTATTGGTTTCTCTAGTTCTTCAGATTGCAGATAACCATTGTGGAAAAATAAAACTCAGATTTCCCTGAAGAATAAATTGTTCTTCAAGATCACAAAATTGACCCCTTCCCAAGAAAGTTTTCAACCTGTTCACCCGAATATGGATTTTAGACCTGTTAGACCTCATATACATGTGAGCCTATTTATTGAAGTATATTTTCATCAGACCCTGTGCTCACAACCTCTCTTTGTCTCTCTGCTTATAATACTGTAAGTATAGTCAAGTGCCAGCAGGCCCCAAAGGATGAGTTCCAAAGTATGGCCCACTATGTTACAACTGCAGGGTTTTTTCAATTTATACAGACAGAAATCTGGAGCAAATGTATGGAAATGGATATTAATGGTATAATCTAATGGTGGAAGGAATATAAAATAGGATTAAGTTAAATTTTATATGGGACTACTAAGCAGAAATTCTGGACTCAATGTTATAGTTCAAGATATTAAAAAGTGCTTTAATAATTTGTTTGGCTGAAACATAGACAAAGAGATAGCCTACCTTATTTAAAGTTGAAATGCTTATATTGCCTGTATAAATTCTAGAGAAGTGTATCCAAAGGCTTCATAAAATTAGAGTGAATTTATTATACAATACTGGCTTATCCAACAAGGGAATGTACATAGGATAAATCTTTTATCATAATCATAAAAATACACTTATGAAGAGAGCGCCAGAATCTTTGAATAACTTTAAGGGTGTTTTATCTGGAGAGAAGGAATTACAGTAGGAACTACTGCTACTTCATTAGGAAACCTAAATGAAACAGTGATACATGGATCCTAAAGAGGAGTGATAAGTGTTGGCATTTAATTGTGGAAGGCCAGGTTTGCATGTTGGTCTAATGGACAACAGAGTCAAAGCAGTAATTAGCATAGTCTGACTCAAAGTTAACTGTCACTTTGTCTACTTGATCATAGTGTCACTGAAAGTTAAATGGATGAGCATTCAGTCAGCTATATTCTTGTTCTGAATGAGTTCAAGAGTTCTGTGCTGGATGAATGAAAGTCTAATCTGTATCATCAAAATAGTCATACTAAAATTGTAAAAAATTTTTCCACCAAAATTTGTATGTTGAAATTTAAGGTCAACCTGATAGTATTAAGAGATAGGGATTTTAGAAGGTGATTAGGTCATGATCATGCAGCCTCATGAATGGAATTAATGATCTTATAAGTGATAATCCTTGGATCTGTGCATCTACATCCATCTCTTCTATCATAGGAGGACATCATTAAGGAACCACTTATGAGAAACAGACCTTGTGATCCCACCTCCTCCAGAGGCTGAAGCAGGATGATCACAAATTCAAATGTAGGTTGGGCAGCTTAGTAAGAACCACATAAAAAAAAAATTGTTGAGAAGGTATTTTCATGGTATCATGCCCATGGATTTAATACTTAGTACTACAAAAGAACAAAGGGTAATTTCATCTTTAAGAAGGACCCCAATACTGGATCTGACATTGTAGCTCAGTGGTAGAGCACTTGCCACTCATTTGTGAGGCACTTGGTTGGACCCTCAGCATCACATAAAAATAAATAAAATAAAGGTATTGTGTCCATCTACAAATAAACAAAATGTTGAACAAAAAAAAACCAAAATTTTTTTCTATTAATAGTTCTCCCAGCTGGGGATATAGTTCAGTTGGTAGAATCCTTGCCTTGTAAGCATAAGGCCCTGGGTTCAATCCCCAGTACTGTAAAAAAAAAAAATTAGTTCTCCCAGATTTCTCTAAAGGGGTCTTTACTTTGGTGTTTGTACATTATGGAAAAGAAATAAGATATTTTGGTGATTACCAGGCATTAATTTTGAAAGGACACTAATTTAAGAAGACCCAAAATGCCATTGTGCTTTACTATGAAAAGTAGGAGATTGTGGTGTCAGGGGACAAATGGAGTTTCATCTAAGGTTTATCTCAGAATGGTAGCAAAGTGTGCCCAAACTCATGTTGTAGTACTTTCCCAGAATTCATACAGGAGTAGATATAGTTGCTATCCTATAGAATATCCACATTCATTCCATGATCTGTGGAGAAAGCACATTTATGAAAGAAAAAGTCAAACAGAAGTCAATATAACAACCTGTTTCTAGGAAAATAGTGAACCAAAAACAATACCTTATTCCTGGAGTGAATGCAAGGATTAATGCTGTCATCAAAGACCTGAAAGTTTCAGGGGTGATGATTGTCACCATATCTCCTTTCAACTCACCTATTTATCCTGTGCAGAATGTAAACTGATCTTGGAGACTAACAGGAGTTTATAATAAGCATAACCAGATGGCAACTCCAACTCCACCTGTTGTTCCAGATGTGGTTTAATTGCTTGAGCAAATTAACACATCCCTTTTTAACTGGTAGTGACTACTGATGTAGCAAATGCTTTTCTCTCAATATCTGCTAATAAAGACTAATAAAGACTAACAGAAGTTAGTTAAACTACCAAATTAATGTTTATTATTCTGCCTAAAGGGTATATGAACTTTCTAACCTAACCATCATTTAGTTTCAAGGGACCTTGACATGCATTACCTTCTATAAGATACCATAATGACCCATTACATAAAAAAAATTGTGATTATTGAACCAAGTGAACAATAATTAGCAACCACTTCATAATAATCATTAAACCTTTGAGTATTTGGTGTTGGAAGTTACAGTCAACAAAAATTTGGGGATCTTTAAATAATGAAATGTTTACGGATATTGTTTTTGAGAAGCATGTTGAGGTATCCCTTCTAAGGATAATAAGTTGTTTCATCAAATCTCTTCTAAAACCAAAGAAGAAGAAAAATATGCAGTGGACCTTTTTTGATTTTGAGAAACACCAACGATAGCAATATATTTCTCATTTGGGTGTTCAACTCAAAGCTTTTTAATGAATGATCCAAAAAGCTGCTAATTTTCAGTAGGTCACAGTACAAAAGAAGACTCTATAACAGGTCCAGAATGCCATTCAAGCTGCTCTGACCCTTGAGCCATGTGGTGCAAAAAAATCCAATTGTGCTTTAGTTGTCAAAAGAAGAAAGAGATACGCTTTGAAACTAATGGCAAGTCTCGTTATGTGAATTAGAGTGCAAGTATTTAGGATTTTTGAAATAAAGTCCTACCATCCTCTGAGAAACTGATTTTGCCTTGCTACTACACTTCAGTAGAGATTACACACATAAACATATGCCCCCAAGTTACTATGAGATCTAAGTTTCCTATGATAAACTGAAGGTTTGTCTGAATTACAAAGTTTTAAATTTCGTTATATATATCAGCACTTCATTATTAAATGGAAATGCTATATATGAGATGGAGTTCAAAACTTCTCTGAAGGCACCAATAAGTTATATATCGAAGTACCCCTAAGGCAAATGTCTCAACTTCTGTGTAACTTTCACTCTTCCAGTCTGTTCTATCCAACTGATTGTCTTTAATTTAGTCTTATTGTCTACTTTCTAGGCTTAGAATATCAAACACAATGTTGAGTAAAAATTATCAGAGAGTGTATTCTTATTGCTGTATTTTTGATGTTGTGGGGGAAATACTCAGTCTATCTCTGTGAACATTTTACCAAACTTAGAAACATTCCTTTTTGCTTAGTATTTAGTATTTTTACAATACAATAAATTTTAGAATTGTTAACTTATTTTTGAATAACCATTAAGATGATCATGTGTTCAATATATTTTATTATATTAATGCAGTACATTATGTTCATTAACTGTTAGTTGTTAAATCAATTATGCATTCCTGAATAAATTCTATGTGATCCTGGAACTTTTGCCAGTATTTTGTAGAGGATTTTACATCTCTGTTCACAAGCAGTACAGATCTGTAAGTTACTTTCCTGTGATATTCTTATCTGACTCCATAACAGGTTACTATTACTTTCATGAAAACAGTTGTATAGAGTCCCTCTTCCATTTGTTTGTAAGAAATTGTGAGGAATTGGCACTTCTTTAAATATTCAGTACAATTCAATAGTGACTACAACTTTGGGAGTTTGCATCGAGTCTTCTGTTTTAAATACTAATTCAAACATTTTGTTATGGGTCAGGATATTCAGATTTTGAGTTAATTTCCATAGTTTATGTTTTTCTAGAAATTTATCTATTCCTTCTGAATTAACTGGGTTATTATCATAAAGTAGTTCACAGTAAGTGATTATTATAATTCTTTTTATGTATTTCTGTGTGGTTAGCAGTAATATTTCTGGATTTATTATTTAAGTAGTTTGAGATGGTCATTTTTTGATAAATTATGCTAAATATTTTTTGTTTGATTTTTTTGATGAATCAAATTTTGTTTAACTGATTGGTCTCTACTGTTTTTCTATTCTCTATTTCATTCGTTTATTCTGTAGTTCTTATTGTTTCCTTCAGTTTGGTTTGGGTTTATTTTTCTCATAGTTCTGCTATCTTAAAATGGATGATTAAATTATTGAATTAAGATCATCCACTTTATGCAGTCATCCTATAGTTGTAAACTTCCCTCCTTAGTTGCATACATAGATTTTGTAATGCTTTTCTTATTTTCTTTTATACAAAAATATTTTTAATTTCCCTTGTCATTTCTTTCATTGAACTTTTATTTAGTAGTATGTTGAACACTTTTTACATATTTGTGAATTCCTTTGTCTTATTTTAAATTTCTTTCCAGTATGATGAAAGAACATACTTTTTACTGTTTAATGCTTTCAGCATATTTGAGATTCTTTCTATGTACTAGGATATATCCTATCATAGAGAATGTTTCATTTGCAATTAAAATATGTATTCTGGTGTCCTGATAATGTGTATTCTGCTGTTGTTAAGAGTCTATAGAAATTTGTTAGAGGTATATCATGTAACTATTCCAGACCTCTATTTCCTATTTATCTTCTACCTTATTTTTCTTTACATTATTGAATTTGAATAAGGTAGGGTATGTGACTGTTGAGCAGTGTAGTTTTGTGTTCAGCCATGTCCAGCATGGATGAGGGAAGGAGTTTCTGTTGGAGGGTGATGGTACCGGTGATCAATTAATAAAATTATCTAATCAATAAACACAAGAGTCAATACTCTTTTCAAATGGAAGGGAGTGTAACAGATCAGGCCATACCAGATCTGGCATCCAACAAGACGGAGAAGCCCCACCTTCACTTTTATTTATAGTCCCGCAGGTAAAGGGTCCAAGATCAGGAGGGGCTTCTTCTGTGAGGAACAGGATGGGGTGGAGTTAGGGAAGTCATTTGCTTAGAGAATTAGCATATCCTCAGGGGTGAGCCACTTCTGAAAAAGGCCACCTACTTTCCAACTGTGTGAAACAGTCTCTCATGACTGCCAGTTCCTGGCAGCCAGACCTCTGTATCCCAAGGCTCAGCCAAACCTGATTCTAGTAAACATGGATGACTCCCCACAGTTTTACCCTAAATTTTGTCTGCCTTTACTTCATGTATTTTTGGACTCTTGGATGTGTTACAGAGCTAGGGCTTTCTGACAAACTGAGGCAGCACAAAGGAATCCTTTCAAACACTGATTTTTGGATTAAGTCCAAAAGGTTTTAGACATTCTACTCGGAGTAACAAGTGAGAATTTGTTAGAAGAGATGAGAAAGGGAAAAGGGGACACTCTCAAGAGAGAGAGTGGATCCTTTCATACAGAAAAATGTCAGCATGTCTCTCCTGCCCTCTTATTTTATTGGGAGCCCCAGGGAAGTTTCCAGAGTCTCACTGATGTCCACTTCTTGACTTTAGACTGACAACAGAATAACATCAAACTTTCAAGTCCCTACTGCCATCACCCATCTAGGTCATTTTGACCCATGTTGATCAGTTTTAATTGAAATTTGTTTTTTACAGATTCTACGATTAGGAGAAATTATCTTTATCTCCCTGAGTGTTGGAATCTGGTCTGTGTAATGGTCACAAAAGTCCCCCACTTCAGGGTAACTTGTATTCCTCTTATCAAAATTATTTTTATTTCTTATTATTTTACTTCTTATTCTTATTTCTTATTATTTTATTTCTTATTCTTATCAAATTATTTTATTTGCATTTCTTCTGCAGATAAGAGGTAGTTTGCTGAGGAATGTGACATATTCTGTCCACTTAAGCCAGGCAGGGCTTCAGGGAAATTTCTTCTTGGAAAAGAAAGTGTATGGTGGTCAGCACAGTGAGCCAACTTTTTAGAATCATTTATTAAACTCAAGTTCCCACCACTCACATCTATGTATCCCCTATCAGGTGTATAATGTTTGTAGTGGTTATGTCTTCTCAATGTGTTGGCCCTTGCATCATTATGAAATGCCACCTTTTCTAATTTTTTAAGTATCTATTTGGCCTGATATTAGTATGACTACTGCAGTTTCCTTATGGTTCCACTTTACAAAATATACCATTCTCTTTCTTTTGTTTTACTTCCAACTATTTATATCTATAAATATAAAATGTGTCACCTGTAGATAGCATATGGTAATATTATGTTTTTATAACCAGTTTCACAATGCTTGCCATTTGAAAGGACTGTTTCCTGCTTTCATATTTAATCTTATTAGCATTAAAGTTGAATCCACATCTTTTGTTTTTAATTTTTGTCATATCATTTTCTGTTCCTTTATTCCTTCTTTTTTATTTTGTATAAAGTTAATATATTATAGTGCAGCTTTTAATTTCTTAAATAAATTAAATATTGCATTTAAAAATTTAGTCATTGCTTTAGGGTTTACCATATATATTTCACTTTGTTATGGTCTACTTCTGATCCATAATAAATTAATTCCACTGACAAATAGAAATGTTGCTACAATATAACTTTATCCCTCAGCCATCCTTTTACTTTCAGTGGTACTGTTATATCTATTAGATTTATATCAAATCTTCCCTCTATATCTGTAGATTCTGCAACCTTGGATTCACCCAACCATAAATTAAAGTTATTTAAAAACATTTGTGCCTGTACTAAATGCATATGGAATTTTTCTTGTTATTATTTTCTTAATAATATGTTATAAAAACTATGTATGTGGCCTTTACAATGTATTAGATACTATACATAATTTTGAGATTATCTGAAGTATATGGAACGAGTTGTATAGATCGTAAGCAAATATTATACCATTTTATAAAAGAAACTTGAGCATCTGCATACTTTATTATATGTATGGGTTCCTGGAACCAATCTCTTATAAATTCTAAGGAATGATTATGTGATACAAATGAAATAATGAATAGTTATAATTATTGTTTACATAATTATATATTTGTTATAAAAGCTGATAAAAGAAAGGAGAGCAAATGTATACTTACATATTTTGTTTTATCATCATTTTTATTTATTATTTCTGGTTTCCTTCCTTCATTCTTTTCTGATCAAGTTTGATACATTGTGTAACTTTATCTTTCTGACATAACTCTCCTCCTTCCCACCATCTTCATGCTATTTTTGTCAAATATATTCAATTTATATAATTAATAATCCAAAATACACCACAAAGGTATACAATAATATATGATACTTTTTTAAGCAATTGTAAATTAAATAAGGAGGATTAAAAATGCATGTGTACTGTCTTTTATAATTACAAAATAACCTATAAAATGCTCTTTATTGTTTAGGTTCTGTTTTGAATTCCTCTATATGTTTACTTGTTTTTGTTATAAAGAACCTCATTTATTATGTCTTGTAAGGAAGATGCACTTGCAACAAACTCTGTCAATTTTTGATTACCTATGAAAATCTTTATTTCATCTTTATTTTTGAAAAATACATTTAGTAAATAAAAAATGTTTGGTTCTCTCAGGATTTAAAAAATGTTACTGCACTGATTTGTATTTTCCATTGCATGAAAGGGAAACTACTAAGTTTACTGGGGTACTCTTGGTCATGAATTTTAAGAAGTTACTACTTCATCTTGGAGTAGGCAAGGATGATAGATGCTTTCATTTTGCTCCACATCGTGAGATATGATAATCGGTAGATACCTTAATACTTCATTTAGGAACATCCGCCAAGAGTGAAGATTACAATGGACTGACTTGAGGAATGAGTCAATAATTAAATGCCACAGATTATCACTGTTCTTAAGGAGTTAATATAGTTTTGAATAATGTTTATTTGCTGCATGTCCTTAGATCACATTCTAAAGACTTTAAAAGTAATATTTTTATCATTTTGAAAGTTTTCTTTGCTAATAACCTAGTTCCAGAAAGATGCATGCAATATCATCCAGGATAAGAAACATATAATTCTTTACTTTTTACCTCTCATACTTCTTAGACTCTTATTGGCTAAAGTGCATCATTTTCCTGGTGTTGGTGTTGACTAGATAGACTATAGGATTACATTCTATTATAAATTTCTTGATGATTTTCTCATTATTTCAATAGGGTTTGGGGCTTCAGAGAAGGTAACAACAAAAGTAAATTGCCTATTTTACTATATCATATCACATTTTATAGGTCATAGGACCATAACGTGACAGTTATTTTTTTAATACTTTAAATATTGCAAACAGTTCCTCTTGTTTGTAGGGTTTTTACCAACTACTCAATTTAATTCTTATCCTTACACCTTTTGTAAATAAAGTGTGTTTGCTCTATCTTATTTAAAGCATTTCTTTTTGTCTCTGGTTTTCTGCATTTTGAATATAGGTCCAACTCTCAATTTTGTGATTATATCCTTTTTGCTGTTTTCTAAGATAATTGAATCCACAGTTTTTTGTCTGTCATTAATGTGATTAAATTAACCATTGCTTTAAATTGTTTGCTTTTGTTCTATTTTCTCCCTCTTGTATTCCATTGATGAATGTGGTGGGATTTTATCTTTTGTCTTGTTTTGATTTTTTAATAATCACATGCTTTTTGGATGTTTAGTTCTGATTTTTCATATTTTGAAATTTTTTGATCTTCAACTTCAGAAATTTCTATTGGTATATTTTACACTCAATAAATCTTCCTCATCAATATATAGTTTATTTATGGGACAACAAAATACATCATTAATAAAATTTTTATTTGTCATTTTGTTTTGTTTCTTTCTTATATATTCAATTACTTTTTTATATTTCCTACATGACCTTGTATGTTTTCTACATTTTTCATTAGAGCCCTTAACTTATTCCTGGCGATTAAAATTTTTTCATATTATTGAAATATGTGTCATCATTGAGTCAGATTTTTTATTTTTGTTGTAATCAGAATGTATATTTTCTTTTCTCCTATTATGACATTTTTCTTGAAGCTAGACATGATATATTGAGTAATAGAAACTGAATTAAATAGATTTTAGTGTGATGTAGTATGTTACTATGTCTCAGACTTGTTTCTTTAATGTTTTTTATACTTCTTTTGCCAGAAATTTTAATTTCTTATAATGTGCTTATCTCCATCTCTCCTGCATGTTTTGATTTTCCTTATACATTCTACAAATTCATTCTTAAATACAACCAATGTTTTTAAGCTCTTTAGTATTAGTGTACAGTAACCATGTTGATGTGGAGGCTATGTATTCAGAAAAGGATGTATTCTATATTCTTTTAATTTCATCACATTTTCTTCTTTAAAATTTTTATTGTAAACAAATGGGATACATCTTGTTTCTGTGTTTGGACATGAAGTAGAGGCATACCATTTGTGTAAACAAACATTTACATAGGGTAATGGTGTTTGATTCATTCTGTTATTTTTTCCTTCCCCCTACTCCTCCTACCCCTCTTTTCCCTCTATACAGCCCTCTATACTTCCTCCATTCTTACATTCTTGCCCCCCTCCCGCCCCCCACTATGTGTCATCATCTGCTTATCAGTGAGATCATTCATCCTTTGGTTTTTTAAGATTGGCTTATCTCACTTAGTATGATATTCTCCAATTTCATCCATTTGCCTGCAAATGCCATAATTTTATTACTCTTTATGACTAAGTAATATTCCGTGGTATATATATACATATATATATATATATATATATATATATATATATACTACCATTTCTTTATTCATTCATCTATTGAAGGTCATCTAGGTTGGTTCTACAATCTGGCTATTGTGAATTAAGCAGCTGTGAACATTGATGAGGTTGCATCACTGTAGTATGCTGATTTTAGGTCCATTGGGTATAGGACAAGGAGTGGGATAACTGGGTCAAATGGTGGTTCCATTCCAAGTTTTCTAAGGAATCTCCACACTGCTTTCCAGAGTGGCTGCACTGATTTGCAACCCCACCAGCATCTGTGAGTGTACCTTTTTCCCCACATCCTTGCCAAACACCTATTGTTGCTTGTAATCTTGATAATCACCATTCAAATTGGGGTCAGATGGAATCTTAGGGTAGTTTTGATTTGCATTTCTCTTATTACTAGATACGTTGAACAATATTTCATATATCTGTTGATTGCTTGTAGAACTTCTTCTGTGAAGTGTCTATTCATTTCCTTAGACCATTTGTTGATTGGGTTATTTGTATTCCTGTTGTAAAGGTTTTTGAATTATTTAATCTGGAGATTAGTGCTCTCTCTTAAGTATGAGTGGCAAAGATTTTCTCCCACTCTGTAGGCTCTCTCTTCACATTGCTGATAGCTTCCTTTGCTGAGAGAAAGCTATTTAGTTGAATCTATCCCAGTTATTGATTCTTGCATTTATTTCTTGTGCTATGGGAGTCCTGTTAAGGAAGTCTGATCCTAAGCCAACATGTTGAAGATTTGGACCTACTTATTCTTCTATAAGATGCAGGGACTCTGGTCTGATTTCAAGGTCCTCGATCCATTGTGAGTTGAGTTTTGTGCAGGGTGAGAGATAGGGGTTTAGTTTCATTTTGCTGGATATGGATTTCCAGTTTTCCCAGCAACATTTGTTGAAGAGGCTATCTTTTCTCCATTGCATATTTTTGGCCCCTTTGTCTAGTATGAGAAAATTGTATTTATTTGGGTTTGTGTCCATGTCCTCTATTCTGTACCATTGATCTACCTGTCTATTTTGGTACCAATACCATGCTGTTTTTGTTACTATTGCTTTGTAGTATAGTTGAAGTTCTGGTATTGTGATATCCCCTGCTTCACTCTTCCTGCTAAGGATTGCTTTCCCTATTCTGGTTTTCTTATTCTTCCAGATGAATTTCATAATTGCTTGCTCTATTTCTGTAAGGTACATCATTGGGATTTTAATTGGAATTGCATTGAATCTGTATAGCACTTTTGGAAGTATGGCCATTTAGACAATATTAGTTCTGCCTATCCAAGAACATGGGAGCTCTTTCCATCTTCTCAGGTTTTCTTTAATTTCTTTCTTTAGTGTTCTGTAGTTCTCACTGTAGAGGTCTTTCACCTCTCTTGTTAGATTGATTCCTAAGTATTTTGTTTTGTTCAAGGCTATTGTGAATGGGGTAGTTTTCCTAAATTCTCTTTTTGAGGATTCATCACTTATGTATAAAAATGAATTAGATTTATGAACATTGATCTTATATCCTGCTACTTACTGAATTCACTTATGAGTTCTAACAGTTTTCTGGTGGAATTTTCTGGTTCCTCTAAATATACAATCATGTCATCAGCAAATAGGCATAGTTTGAGTTCTTTTCCTATTCATATCCCTTTAATTTCTTTGGTCTGTCTAATTGCTCTGGTTAGAGTTTCAAGGACAATGTTGAATAGAAGTGGTGAAAGAGGGTATCTCTGTATTGTTCCAGATTTTTGGGGGAATGCTTTCAGTTTTTCACCATTTAGAATGATATTGGCCATGGGCTTAGCATAGATGGCCTTTACAATGTTAAGGAATGTTCCCACTATCCCTATTTTTTCTAGTGTTTTGACCGTGAAGGAGTGCCGGATTTTTTCAAATGCTTTTCCTGCATCTATCAAAATAGTCATCTAATTTTTGACTTTAAGTCTGTTGATATGGTGTATTACATTTATTGATTTCTAGATTCTGAACAAACCTTGCATCCCTGGGATAAAACTCACTTGATTGTGGTGCACTCTCCTTTTAATATATTTTTGTATGCGGTTTGCTAAAAATTTTGTTCAGAATTTTTGCATCTATGTTCATTAAGGATATTGGTCTGAAATTTTCTTTCCCCGATGTGTCTCTTTCTGGTTTAGGTATCAGGGTGATATTGGCTTCATAGAATGAGTTTGGGAGGGTTTCCTCCTCTTCTATTTCATGGAATACTTTGAGGAGTATTGGAATGAGCTCTTCTTAAAAGGTTTTGTAGAACTCAGCTAAGAACTCATCTGTTCCTGAAGTTCTCTTTGTTGGTAGGCTTTTGATAACTTCTTCTATTTCATTACTTGAAATTGATCTACTTAAATTGTGTATGTCTTCCTGGTTCAGTTTAGGTAATTCATATGTCTCTAGAAACCTGTTGATGTCTTTGAGATTTTCTATTTTGTTGGAGTATAGATTTTCAAAATAGGTTCTAATTATGTTTTGTATTTCACTCATGTCTGTTGTGATATTTCCTTGTTCATTCTGAATTTTAGTAATTTGAATTTCCTTCTCTTTGTTAGTGTGGCTAAGGGTTTATCAATTTTGTTTATTTTTTCAAAGAACCAAATTTTTATTTTGTCAATTTTTTGGATTATTTTGTTGTTTCAATTTCATTGATTTCAGCTTTGATTTTAACTATTTTCTGTCTTGTACTACTTTTGGTGTTGGTCTCTTCTTCTTTTTCTAGGGCTTTGTGCTGTAGTGGTAGCTCGTTTATTTGTTCATTTTTTCTTCTTTTATTGAATGTGCTCCATGGAATAAATTTTCCTCTAAGTACTGCTTTCATAGTGTCCCAGTGATATTGATATGATGTATCTTTTTCTCATTTACCTCTAAGAAATTTTTTATTTCCCTACCAATGTCTTCTGTTACCCATTCATCATTCAGTATCTTATTATTTAATCTCCAGGTGTTGGAGTAGTTTCTGTTTTTTACTCTACATTTATTGTAGTAGTTCAGAGACAGGTTTTCTGAGGGCGAGGTTGAACAATGCCTACCCTACTTAGCCTTACCCAGCACGCTTACCAAGGCATCATGGATCAAGCTCTGAAGGCATGGATCTAATTTTATTTAGGGTTGCACGGGAAATATATAGGCCCATTATCCAATCAGATTAACACCCTTGTTAAAGTATAACAGAGTCAGCCTATAGGTGAACTATATGTCGAGGGTCCAGGTAGTGTAAAGAAACCAAGTATGCCTAAGTAGTTCTGCCCAGCAACAGGTCTGAAACAAAGGACTAGAGGAATGGCAAGTTCCAGCACACAGCATGAGGCAAGGCAGCCCAGGCGAGCTCACATCACAGCTTTCTGTGATGAATGTTAGAATGAGACCTCCTCTCATCTCAAACTCAGCCTCAGCAACTTCAAAGACCTTCATTCCATGGTGAGTCTTTACCATTACCTCAGTTTCTCTGTTGAGTCTGTTTGGCTTACTTAGACCATGGTAAGCCCTACAATTTATGTCTAATTTCAATCCATTATGATCTGATAGAATACAAGGTAGTGTCTCTATCTTCCTGTATTTGCTGATGGTAGCTTTGTCGCATAATATATGATCTATTTTAGAGAAGGATCCATGTGCTGCTGAGAAGAAAGTTTATTCCCTCTTTGTTGGATGGTATAATCTATATATGTCCATTAAGTCTAAATTGTGTTATTGTGATCTGTGGTTTCTTTGTTCAATTTTTGTTTGGAAGATCTGTCCAGTAGGGAGAGAGGTGTGTTAAAGTCACCTAGTATTATTGTGTTGTGTTCTATTTGGTTCCTGGAATTGGGAAGGATTTGTTTGACGTACATGGATAAGCCACTGTTTGGGGCATAGATATTTATGATTGTTATGTCTTGCTGATTTATGCTTCCGTTAAGCAGTATGAAATATCCTTCTTTATCCCTTCTGACTAACTTTGGCTTGAAGTCCACATTATCTGACATGAGGTTGGATACTCTGACTTTTTTGCTGAGTCCATGTGCATGGTATGTTTTTTTCCCATCCTTTCACCTTTAGTCTGTGGGTATCTCTTTCTGTGAGATGAGTCTCATGCAGGCAGCACATTGTTGGATCTTTCTTTTTAATCCAATCTGCCAGTCTATGTCTTTTGATTGATGAGTTCAGACCAGTAACATTCACGATTATTATTGAGATATGATTTGTATTCCCAGTCATTTGACTCATTTTTGTTTTTTGACATCATTTGGTTTCTCCTTTATTTGGCTGTTCCTTTAGGGTAGTTCCTCCCTTTGCTGATTTACATCATTGTTTTTCATGTCTTTCTCATGGAAAATTTTGCTGAGAATGTTCTGTAGTGCCAGCTTTCTTTTTGTAAATTCTTTTAGCTTTTGTTTATCATGAGAGGATTTTATTTCATCATCAAATCTGAAGGTAAGTTTTGCTGAGTGTAAGATTCTGGTTGGCATCCGTTTTCTATCAGAGCTTGAAAAATGTTTTTCCAGGCCCTTCTAGCTTTTAGGGTCTGGGGTGAAAAATCTGCTGATATCTGTATTGGTTTCCCCCTGAATGTAATTTGATTTTTTTTTCTCTCGCAGCCTTTAAAATTCTGTCTTTATTTTGTATATTAGGTATTTTCATAACAATGTGCCTTGGTGTGGGTCTGTTCTAATTTTGTATATTTGGAGTGCTATAAAGCCTCTTGTACTTGATTTTACATTTAATTCTTCAGATTTGGAATATTTTCTGATATTATTTTATTAAATAAATTGTTCATTCCTTTGGTTTGTTTCTTTGTGCCTTCCTCAATCCCAATAATTCTTAAATTTGGCCTTTTCATGATATCCCATAGTTCTTGTAGATTCTGTTCATGATTTCTTACCATCTTCTCTGTTTGGTCAACTTTGTTTTCAAGATTAAATATTTTTTCTTCATTGTCTGAGGTTCTGTCTTGCAGGTGTTCTATCTTATTTTTTATACTTTCTATGGAGTTTTTAATTTGCTTATTGTTTCCTTCATTCCAAGGATTTCTGTTTAGTTTTTTTTTTTTCTCTATCTCTAACTCTTTATTGAAATGATCTTTTGCTTCCCACATTTGCTCTTTTAACTCTTGATTGGTGCGATCATTGAAAGTCTGCATTTGCTCTTTCATCTCATTATTTTCTTCTCTGATCATTTTAATTATGTACATTGTGAACTCCCTTTCTGACATTTCTTCTGCCATGCTGTCATTGGATTTTATTGCTGTAGACTCTAGGTTTGTTTGGGACATTTTCTTCCCTTGTTTTCTCGTATTACTCAGGTATCTACCCCTCTAGTAGTGAAACTCTGAGATATTGCAGATTTCCCCTATTGACTTATAGTGTCCCTGTGGATTTCCAATAACTCACCTCCTAGACTTCAGTAGCCTGAAGTCTTTGAGGAACTTGATAATACAGTGCTCCACAAGGAAGCTGCCCCTCTAGGGGTGGTGGCCTTCAGGTGGGGTATATTCCCTGCTAGTGGGCAAAGGTGCCTCCACTTGTTGACTGATGGTCAATCAAAGGGGGTCTAGACTATGGGTTGGGGCATGGCTGGTCTGGGCCTGTGTCTCTGGTTCTACCGTCCTGGTGGGAAAATCTTGCCCAGTGGGGAAGACTCGCCCAGTGGGGAAGTCTCACTGGGTAGTTCTCCTCCAAGAAGTTCCCTTCAGTCCAGAACCACTGCCTGGACGGGGCAGCCCTCCTCTGCAACATCTGCAGGGGTCCAGGCCTACCTCCTGGGCCAGGGAGCCTGGTCCTGTGAGGGACTCTTTTGCTAAGTGGCCCTCCTCTGTGATATTCCCTGGGGTCCCAAGCTACCGCCCAGGCCAGGAAGCCTCGCCCTGCACCGACGCCTCTTGCTGGGCGGCCCTCCTTTGAGAAGCTGCCGGTGGTCCAGTCCTGCTGCCATGGCCTGGGACCCTCACTTTGTGCCGAACTCATCACATTTTCTTGATGGGCCTCTGTCCTTGGGCTGTGGGAGATTAGAGAGACCTGGGGTTGTGTAATTACCATTTTACCAGCTTGGCTAAAACTCTAGTAAATTCTTTTCCCTTTTAGATTAGGTTGCAATTTTGGAGAACAAACTGGTCATATTTCAAAGTAGTCTTCTCCCACTATCAAAAACAGAAATATTCTTGCCAGTTCATGAGAACCTATAGAGGCTATAGGAGATACAAATTATGAAATTGTATAGGTGTCCCTGACACTGAACACAACAAATTCTTACTCTTATGGGTTTCCATACACAGTATCCAGCAGTTCATAAATATTACCATATAAGTTTTCCTAATTATTCTGCCTGTTGGAACTTTTTATGCAGGTAAGACAGTTTTAGATTTAATTATTAGTATTCTGTTATCTCTCCAAATTACAGCATGGCAGGGTTCCTTTTGACATAAATTATCTATTGAGTCCAAATTACACTGGTGATTTTCAGTTTGTTTATCTCTTTTTCTTAATTCTCTGAAGGACAGATGTTAAAATATCCAAGCTCTTTATATTTTAGAACTGGAATGAGATGAATACATTAAGTTTTTTTCTGTAATAGAGTAAATAGTATTCCAGTTCTTTGAATGAGTTAAGAGGTTTTCCACAGTGGTCAAATTTGAAATGATTTACATATTACATTACATTACATTTACATATTAGATTAATGTTATTTTAAATTTAAACATATTATTTAAAATGACTGTACTCTGCTACTATTTTTTAAAATTATTTTATTTTATTTGTTCTAATTAATTGTACATGACAGTAGAATGCATTTATACATTTTGATCGTTAATACATAAATACAGTGTAATCTTCCATTCTTCTGATTATACATATTGCAGGATCACATCAGTTATGCAGTTATACATGCACATGAGGTAATGATGTGTTTCACTCTACTATCATTCCTTCTCCCATACTCCTTCCTCTCCCTTCACTCCCCCCTATCTAATATAAAGTAACTCTATTTTTCCCCTCCCTCCTTATTGCGAATTATCTTCCACATATAATGTTGACTGATGGTCAATCAAAGGGGGTCTAGACTATGGGTTGGGGCATGGCTGGTCTGGGCCTGTGTCTCTGGTTCTACCGTCCTGGTGGGAAAATCTTGCCCAGTGGGGAAGACTCGCCCAGTGGGGAAGTCTCACTGGGTAGTTCTCCTCCAAGAAGTTCCCTTCAGTCCAGAACCACTGCCTGGACGGGGCAGCCCTCCTCTGCAACATCCGGGCTTTGGGGCTTTGGCTTATTTCACTTAGCACAATATTCTCTAACTCCATCCATTTACTAGCAAATTCCAGAATTTGAGTAATATTCCATCATATATACACACCACATTTTCTTTGACCATTCACCTTTTGAAGGGCATGTAGGTTGGTTCCATAGTTTAGCTATTGTGAATTGAGATGCTATAAACATTGATGTGGCTATGTCACTGTAGTATGATGATTTTAAGTCCTTTGGGTATAATCCGAGGAGTGGGATAACTGGGTCAAAGGGTGGTTCTATTCCAAGTTTTCTGAGGAATCTCCATACTGTTTTCCATAATGGTGGCACCAATTTGCATTCTCCCCAGCAATGTATGCATGTACCTTTTCCTCCACATCCTCACCATCATTTATTGTTCCTTGTATTCTTGATAATTGCCATTCTGATTGGAGTGAGATAAAATCTTACAGTACTTTTAATTTGCATTTCTTTAATTGCTAGAAATTTTGAACTTTTTTCATATATTTGTTAATAAATTGTATACCTTCTTTTTTGAGGTGTCTGCTTAGTTCTTTAGCCCATTTATTGATTGGGTTAGTTTTCTTTTGATGTTAAATTTTTTGAGTTCTTTATGTATCCTAGAGATTATGCTTTATCTGAGGTGCATGTGGTAAAGATTTTTTCCCAATCTGTAGTCTCTCTCTTCACATTATTGATAGTTTCTTTTGCTGAAAAGAAACTTTTTAGTTTGAGTCCACCCAATTTATTGATTTTTGATTTAACTTCTTGTGCTTTAGGGGTCTTCTTAAGGCATTCATGTCCTAGGCTGACAGGGTGAAGATTTGGGTCTACTTTTTCTTCTAGTAGTCGCAGGGTCTCTGTTCTTCTCTGTCCTAAGCCTTTGATCCACTTTGAGTTGAGTTTTGTGCAGGGTGAAAAATAAGGGTTTAATTTCATTTTGTTACATGTGGCTTTCCATTTTTCCAGCACTGTTTTTTAAATAAGCTATCTTTTCTCCAATGTAGGTTTTTGGCACCTTTGTCTAGTATGAGATACTTGTATTTATGTGGGTCTGTCTCTGTGTCTTCTACTCTGTACCATTATTCTACATGTCTGTTTTGGTGCTAATACCATGCTATTTTTATTACTATAGCTCTGTAGAATAGTTTGAGGTCTGGTATCATATCATTGGCAAATAGTGATAGTTTGAGTTCTTCTTTACCTATTTGTGTACCTTTAATTTCTTTCTTCTCTCTAATTGTTCTGGCTAGAGTTTCAAGAAAAAAGTTGAATAAAAGTGGTGAAAGAGGGCATCCTTGTCTTATTCCAGTTTTTAGAGGGAATGCTTTCAATTTTTCTCCATTTAGAATTATGTTGGCCTTAGGTTTAGTATATATGGCTTTTGTGAAGTTGAAGTATGTTCCTACTATCCCTAGTTTTTCTAGTGTTTTCAACATGAAGGGGTGCTGTGTTTTGTCAAATGCCTTTTCTGCATCTATTGAAGTGATCATATGATTCTTGTTTTTAAGTTTATTGATATGATGAATTATGTTTATTGATTTCTGAATGTTGAACCACCACTTCATCCCTGGAATGAACTCCACTTTATTGTGGTGCACTATCTTTTTAATATGTTTTTGTATGTGAGTTGCCAGAATTTTACTGAAAATTTTTGCATCTATGTTCATCAGGGATATTGGTCTGAAGTATTTTTTTCCTTGACATGTCTTTGTCTAGTTTTGGTATCAAGGTGATTTTAGTCTCATAAAATGAGTTTGGAAGGGTTCCCTCCTTTTCTATTTCATGGTATAATTTGAGTATTTGTGTTAATTCTTCTTTGACAGTCTTGTAGAACTTGGCAGAGAATCCATCTTGTCCTGGGCTTTTCTCAGTTGGTAGGATTTTGATGACATTTTCTATTTCATTACTTGTAATCGATCTGTTTAAATCATCTATGTTCTCCTGATTCAGTTTGGGTAAGTCATATGTCTCCAGAAATCTATTAACATTTTTAAGATTGTCTATCTGATTGGAGTATAAATGCTCAAAATAGTTTCTAATTATCATCTGAATTTCAGTAATGTCCATTGTGATATTTCCTTTTTCATCAATTGTTTTAGTAATTTGAGTCTTGTAGAACTCTCCTGAGAATCTGTCTGACCCTGGGATTTTCTTAATTGGTAAGCTTTTAATGGCATTTTCTATTTCATTACTTGAAATTGTTCTGTTTAAATCATGTATGACTTCCTGATTCAGTTTAAGTAGGTCATACATCTCTAGAAATTTGTCAATGTCTTCAATATTTTCTATTTTATTGGAGTATAAATTTTCATAATAGTTTCTACTTATGTTCTGTATTTTAGTTGTATCCATTGTGATATTTCATTTTTCATCATGTATTTTAGTAATTTTGGTTTTTCTCTTTGTTAGTGTGGCTAAGGGTTTATCAATTTTATTGATTTTTTTCAAAGAACCAACTCTTTGTTTTGTCAATTTTTTCAATTGTTTCTTTTGTTTCATCTTCATTGATTTCAGTTTTGATTTTAATTATTTCCTGTCTTCTGTTTTTGGTGTTGACCTGTTTATTTTGAGAACTTCGAGATGTACTATTAGGTCATTCATTTGTTGACTTTTTATTCTCTTAATAAATGAGCTGAATGCAATGAACTTTCCTCTTAGTACTGCCTGTAGAGTGTCCCAGAGATTTTGGTACGTTGTATCGGTATTCTCATTTAACTCTAAGTATTTTTTAATTTCATCTTTTATTTCTTCTACTATCCATTAGTCATTTTTAAGTGTATTATTTAGTCTCCACATGTTAAAGTAGCTTCTATTTTTTTATTTTATCATTGATTTCTAATTTCAGTTCATTATGATCTGATAGAATTCAGGGTTTTATCTTCTTTTTTTATATTTACTTAGATTTGCTTTGTGGCATAAGGTGTAGTCTATTTTAGAGAAGGATCCATGTGCTGCTGAGAAAAAAGTGTATTTGCTCATTGATGAATGAAATATTCTTGCTATGTCTGTTAAGTCTAAATTATTGATTGTATTATTTAGTTCTATAGTTTTATTGTTTAGTTTTTGATTGGAATATCAGTCCAGTAGTAAGAAACATGTGTTAAAGTCACCAAGTATTATTGGGCTGTGGTCTATTTGATTTTTTTTTGTCTATTTGATTTTTAAAATTAAGAAGGGTGTGTTTGATGTACATAGATGCTCCATTGTTTGGAACATAAATATTTACAGTTGTTATGTCTTGCTACTGTATACGTCACTTCAATAAAATGAAATGACCTTCTTTGTCCCTTCTGATTAACTTTGGCTTGAAGTCTACTTTAATTTATAGGAGGATGGAAAGTCTTGCTTGTTTGCACAATCCATATGAGTGATATGTTTTCCCACCCTTTCACCTTCATTCTGTGGATGTCTTTGCCTATGTGGTGAGTCTCTGGGAGACAGCATATTGTTGGGTATTGGTTTTTAATCCAATCTGCAAGTCTATGCCATTTGATTGGTGAGTTTACATTAATATTGAAGATTATTACTGAGATATGATTTATATTCTGGTCATTTTGGTTTATTTCTGGTTTTTAATTTGATTTAGTTTCTCTTTTGAGTATCTCTTTAGTGTAGTTCCTTCCTTTGCTGGTCTTCACTTTTTTTTCACTTCATCCTCATGGAATATTTTTTTAAAATATTTTTCTTAGTTGTTGATGAACCTTTATTTATTTATTTGCATGTGGTGCTGAGAATCAAACCCAGTACCTCACACATGACAAGCAAGTCCAGCCCCCTCATGGAATATTTTGTTGAGAATGTTCTGTATTGCAGGCTTTCTAATTGTGAATTGTTTTAATTTTTGTTTATCATGGAAGGTTTTTATTTCATCTTCAAATCTGAAACTTAATTTTGCTGGATACAAAACTCTTGGTTGGCATCCATTTTCTTTCAGAGTTTGAAATATGTTGTTCCATTGCCTCCTAGCTTTGAGGTTCTTGGTTGAGAAATTAATTGAGATCTGAGTTGATTTTCCCCTATATGCAATTTGCTGTTTTTCTCTCATGGCTTTTACGATTTTATCCTTATTCTGTATTTCAGTCATTTTTTTACAAGATGTCTTGGAGTGTGTCTGCTATAGTTTTGTACAGGGGGATCCTGTAAGCCTCCTGTATTTGATTTTTCATTTCATTCTTTAGGTTTGGGAAATTTTATGATATCATGTCATTGAAAAAAAAATGTGCATTCCCTTGGTTTATATCTCTGCTCCTTCTTCTATCCTCATAAATCTTAAATGTGGTCTTTTCATATTATCCCACAATTATTGGAAGTTCTGTTCCTGGATTCTTACAACCTTCTCTGCATGGTCAAATTTATTTTCAATATTAAATATTTTGTCTTCATTGTCTGAAATGCTGTCTTCCAAATGGTATAGTCTGTTGGTGATGCTTTCCATTGAATTTATAATTTGATTTATTGATTCTTTCATTTTAAGGATTTCTGCTTGTTTTTTTTTTTCATACTCTCTAACTCTTTATTGAACTGATCTTTCACTTCCTGCATTTTCTCTTTGATTTCACTCTTTGTACCATTCTTTACTTCACAGATCAGATTAACTATGTACATTCTAAATGCCTTCTTGGACATTACTTCTATTGTGTTGTCAGTGGCTTCTCTTATTGAGGCATCTTGGATTGTTTGTGGCATTTTGTTCCCTTGTTTTTTCATGTTGTTTGTGTGTTTTCCCATCTAGTTTTATGAATCTGAGGCAATACAATTGTACCCTGTAGACCTATATTGTCACTGAAGATTTCCAGTAGCCTGCCTTTAATAGGGAGATCATATAAACAACATCCAGTGCAAACAATATATAGCACCCAGCAAGGTGTCCACTGCCCTCTTGTATAAACAGCAATGATGAATTCAATCACTGTTCACAATAAAAACAGAAAATTTGCCAAATGATTTTGCAATATCAAATAGTGGACCAAGAAAGAACAGAAACAGTGCAGGACATAGTGTTCATGAGAAAGAAAGAGAAGCCAGAAACAAAAAACCACAGGAAGAATGGAAAAGGATCCAACACAGATTGGCTGTTAGGTGGGAAAAAAATGTAGAAATGGAATCCAGGAAGATAGATAAGTGGGAGAAAGAATACATCCAGAGAGAAGAAAAAAATTAAAAATATAAGAATATACAGAATACACAGCAGAACTGCACAACACCATGTGTATATCACCATCTTCAACAAACTGATGCACAAAAAAAACCCTGCTCCAAATATGGAAGAGAGAGATGCCAGAGATGAAAAAAATAATAATAAAATAAATCTTGGTAGAAAATTTAACAACTGTTTCTGCCAAAGTTCAAAAGCTTCTCAGCCCTGTCTCTTACTTACCACAAGACTGCCTGGCCCAGACAGGCACTGGAAGACCCAGTCATTAGCTCACCAATCTGGGCCTCAGATGTCCTGGGTTCAACCATGTTGCCACCTCAAAATCTTAATGCCACTGGAATTTGGAGAGATACCACCAGGTATAAGCTATCCTGAGAGATGGAAACTACATGGTAGCAACCTGCACTCTCAGGAGGAAGACCCCAGTTGCAGCTAAACCATATGCACCCTGACCCTGAACCTCCAGGTCCTGGCTGGTGTACCCAGATAGGGGCGGCTGCATTCCAGCATTGTAGTGGCAGCAAACCCACTGGCACCCCAAACAAATTCATGACTCTGGCCAGCATCTCAAAATGAATGTGGCCGTATGCAACCAAACCTGGAGTTCCCTGGCAGTAAACCTCTGGGCAGTGGTGGAAGTGGTAGTGACAGGAATTGGTGGCAGCAGGCAGAGTGTCAGCAGCAGCTGCAGACATAGGTGGTGTTGGCAGCAGGTGGGGGACTTTGGTAGCAGTAGCAGTGGTGGCAGCTATGGCTGCAGCTGCAGCAGCACCCAGAGAAGAGACCTTCTGGTGACCTCCAGGGAGCAGCAGCAGCTTTGGTGGCAGCGGTGTCAGTGGTAGCAGCAGCGACTGCAGCAGTGTAGATGGCGCCCACGCATCCGAGGCAGTGTCGAGGACAGCAGACTCCCAGGTAACTGTGACTGCGGCAGCATCAACAGCAGCAGCACCAAGAAAAAAGACCTCTGGGAACCTGCTGCGGCGATGTTGGGGACAGCTGTGCCCCCAGAGAAAATCTCTGGGCGATGGCAGCAGCGCCTGCAGCAGCAACGCCCAGGGAAAAGACCTCTGGGTGTCTGTGGTAGTGACCTCAGGGGCAGCTGTGCCCTGATCCCAGAGAAGACTTCCTTCTGCTACTATTTTATTGTGCCTCAATAGTATAATAGATTTTAAATTAAGAAAATAAAAAAACCATATATTTACAGATACAAAGATTCATAAGAGTTGAAGTCAGTTGAATTTTAACACTATGTAAATATCACCTGAGGTTCAGAATTTAAATACCTTTAATAAATTAATTCTACTTAGCATTAAAGAAATCAAGTTCATGTCAGATAAAAGCTATATTTTAAAGATAATGAAGCTGCTAACTTGATAAATACTTGTATAGAACAATATTTAAGGAAATATGTGTAATTTGAGAACACTTACTGCAAATTTGATTAACATACCTAGAGAATTAAAACATATTTGACACTACAGAAATTTAGCTAAGGTCTTAATTTCTGAAAATTTTCACTAATACTGCCATGTCTATTTATTGTGTACATATGTAGGATGCCTGATATTAAGTATAGGATGATTAGATAACATTGTTTTTTAACTTTTCTTACCATGGATAACAATGCATTTTAATGCTATTATAAATACTTTATCATGTTTCACTGTTTATTCAATAATAGTATGTTTCTTATTTGGAGACCAGTGAAAACTTTCTTTTTTAAAAATAAATAAACTAAACAGACTTGTAATTGCCATTATTAAGAGAAAGGAGCTATCACTGACGCAAAATGTAATAGAGATACATGTGAAAGTTTAAAATTAGATTCCATTTTCTTTCTTGTAATTAAAATTTAAGCTTTAAAGTATTAAGTATAAGAATACATACTAAGCTATAAAATCCTCAACTGGCAAAAATATGTAATAAAGATAAGACACTCTATTGGTTATAGTAGAATTAATTTTTTCAATGACTCATCACAGTATTTTGCTACTGTCTACAAAAATAAGGTGCCCATATTCCTGAGGTAGCCATTTCACATTTAGAAATGTTTAGTGAGCAAATAAAATAATGTAAGAATATAAAAGTCCCCAGGAATTTGTTTTTCCTTTTATGTCTGCTCATCTCAAAACCTTAAAGAAAACTCAGTCACTATTAACATCATACCATGAAATGCGGGGATAAGAAGGCTTGTAACATGTCTCACCAAAACATGCCCTTTACAAATCTCTTCTTCAGAGTACTTGTGAAATCTGTGGAAAAAATAGGATATGATTCCCATAATTAGGTTACTAATCAGGTGAGTAGGAGATAATCAAAATAGAGATCATCTTTGGTGGGCTTCATCTTATCAGTTCAACTCTTAAAAAGGACTGTGCTCATTTTCAAAGAATGTCTAAACATTAGCAGTACTCTTGCTTACCTTGAAGGTCTAAATATTTAGGATGTAAAAAGAGTGATGTAGTAGAAAATGATTAGATGCTAAGAATTGCCTCTATCTAGTACCCTTTAGAACATAGAAATATCAGTTCTACAAGAACAAATCATTGCATTCTTCCAAAAATTACTGAAGATAACACAGTAAAAATTATTGTGTAATAACTTTCAAACTTTGAAAATTTAAGAGATACAAAATGACATATTAGTGGAAGGTTGCATTTCCATTTGCTCTGTGGCTTGGGATTCAAGCATCAGGAATAGTATTTCTCAGTGAAACGGGTGAAAGAGAGAATTCACAGAACCTCGATATCACACAGTCAGAGCATCTTAGAGTCTCAGAAATAAGGGTTTATTGAACAAAGACCAAGAAAAAGTACACTGGAGCCAAGCCAGTTGCAGAAGTAGCAGTGGCACTACTTCACTGCAAAGTGGAGTAATAACAGAGAAATAAACACCACAGACACGTTTAACATGGAAAAACCTATGGATCAGAAAAACAGTTTGATCTTAGATAATCCAGAGGCTGAACAGCAAACTGGTGTTATAAAAGTGCTGTGTTGGGGGGCAGGAATGGAGGAAGGAAGAACTGTATAGATGGAGGGGAGGGGTGGGAGGGGAGGGGGGGAAGGGAAAAAATGGCAGAATGAATCAAACAACATTACCCTATGTAAATTTATGATTACACAAATGGTATGCCTTTACGCCATGTACAGACAGAGAAACAACATGTATCCCATTTGTTTACAATAAAAAAAAAAAAGTGCTGTGTTTTTCTGAACTGACAAGCAGAGAGGTGAGGTGGGAGCCATCTTGAGAAGGTCATGCTGCAGCTTGCTGCTATAGGGGTCTGGGGATTCATAACTAACTTTGCCATATTGTCCTAGCCAGCACACCTACTTTGTGGCCTAGGTATACCTAGTAGAACTTGAGTAAAACATGCACAGAGAAGATTGTTCTCAGAGGGATTAAAATCAGAGAACAAATGGGAGTATAACTTACTTTTACTTTGTGTCTGTGGCTCATGTGACCAGCTGAAGTGGGTTGGAAAACTGAAGAGGTGAGTGTGAATACATTCAGGGACCACGCCTTGGAAAACTATGTTTCTGGGTGGCAGTGTGTGAAGGGTTGACTTCTATGTTCTTCAAGTAGAATTCCTGGGAAACTCCTGAGATTCAGACACCCAGCATAGAACAGCATCTGCCTGGTATATTGCTATAATTTTTTCAGAGCAGATACCACCTAAGACCTGGTTAGACTGAAGCCCCAGTCACCAGAATTGCCCTCAGAGAATTCTGCAGAAGCTCCATCATGGGAATGAATCAAACTGGTACAGCTGAACAAGATTTCTGTCCACAGTAGTTTCCATTTCATCCTACCTTGCAGAGAAGCTGAAAGTTATTTCAACCAAATTCAGCTTTAGATCACTCCAGCTAACAACTTGGTGAGCAACACCAAGAGAGGAGAGAATTTAACAATGCTCATCTCATATATTCTCTTTCTCTCTTTCTTTCTAGTTGCATAGCTTAAGAAAAAATAGAAAGAAGAACAGTTGGGCATAGGCATTGATCATTCACCCTCATCAACTATCTTCCCTACCTCAGTGGAAGCAATTTGTCATTTTTTCATTAAAAATCTTTCTTCCTTCTTTTTTTTTATGTCATTCTCATTCGGATTCTTGATTTATGGATATATGCATTTTTTTTTCTTTTTTAGTCCCTCATTTTTAGCATTTTTGAAAGTTGTTTTTCTTTGTATTCTCATTTGAGGGTTAGGGTTTTTCACTTATTTATTTTTGTTTTGTTTTGTTTTTGTTTCTCTTTCTCTCTTTTCTTCTTCCACTAACAGCCAAATTCTCTTATTCTTTCTCCCTTTACTTTTTTCCCTATATTTTCTACTTTCTTATAAACATTACTTGTAATATCTCTTCCACATTACCTCTGTTTGCATCTTGAAGAGTCTAAACTTATTTCTACATTCATGTCACATTTTTTGTTTTCTTAATGAATTGTATTTTACCACCTTTTAGAACGTTTTGGTTTATATAATTTCTACCTATATTATCCATTTTGTTTCAGTTATTAGCACTATGGATGAATTAGCCCTTGCTGTTTACTTCAATGCCAGATCTAGTTCACAGTTATTTGTTGTCTTTTGCTGTTAGCAATTGCTCACTCCACCATTTCTTTTTCTTTCCTTGTTTTTGTGTTGCAAATGTCACAGTAGTCACTGTGTATTTATTTCAATACTGCATATATTTGTTTCAGTTGTTGCTATTATTTGTTTTCCCCTTTTCTGACGTGCTTGGAGCATACAGAAACTCTACAAGTTCACAGGGTAGAAACTCTGCTACTGATCAGAAGCCAGCCAAAGACAGGGTGACTTTCTTCATACACAGATTAACCACATTCAAGTTTCAGTTGTAATTTAATACAAAGAATAGAATATAAAACACCCCAAACTAATGACCAGGGCCAAAATAGAAATGGCTAGTTGTGGGATTTTAAGTCTCACACATGGGCATCCATTCATACAGGAAAAAAAAAAAAGAGAGAGAATCAACACAAAAACTCTGGATACCACACTTATGATGATTCTCAATCTGGATCACTCTAGGACACTTTGACAAGAGAAGGTCATGTCATAAAAAGACTGATGCATAATAATGGAAGAGAAATTATCACAATAGATGCATAAAATCCATGACAGCAATACAAGAAATATGAAAAAAAAACAAGGTAACACAATTTCCTGAAGTTTGTAATTCACCAGTAACTGACTCCAAAGATATTAAAATAGATGAAATATCAGATAAAGAATTAAAATGAATAAATGTAAAAAAGATCAATGCATTCCAAGAAAAACAAAACAGAAAATGTACTGAATTTATTAAGGTGTTAGTACAGAATATGAACAAGAAATTCAACAAGAAGATAAAAAGATGTTAACAGAACCAAAAAGAAATCTTGGAAATGAAAGAGAATATATTATATAAAAGTTTCAACTGAAAACCTAATAAAGTAGACCATGCTGAATACAGACTCTATGAGGTGGAAAACA
Source organism: Sciurus carolinensis (assembly GCF_902686445.1). NCBI lineage: Eukaryota > Metazoa > Chordata > Mammalia > Rodentia > Sciuridae > Sciurus > Sciurus carolinensis. Next base: position 72,818,677 of record NC_062232.1, on the reverse strand, counting down.
AAATGACTGGCCTTGAACATTCAAACAGTATTAAGGAAAAGAAAATAAGAAATCAGACAAGATTATTCAAGAACTCTGGGACAACATAAAGAGACCAAATTTAAGAATCATTGGAATTGAGGAGGATTATGACAGGCAGGCTGATGAAATGGATAACTTCTTCAGAACCGTAATGACAGAAAATATTTCAAACCTTGAGATCAATATCCATGTAAGGGATGTATTCAGAATCTCAAATATACAAGACTAAAAAACTATGTCCAAAATATAACAATATATTATACTTAAAATGCCTAAGAGACAAAACAAGGATAAGTTTTTAAAAACATCAAGATAAAAATGTTAGGTTATGTTTGGAGGCAAGTCAGTCAGAATTACGTCTGATTTCTAAGCACAAACTCTAAAATCCAGAAAGGCTTGGAATGATGTGTTTCAAGTTCTGAAAGAAAATAATTGTCAACCAGGAGGGCTATATCCAGTAAAGCCAAAGAAAAAAATAAAAACCTTCTAAAATTAATAGAAATTAAAAGAATTAATAACTACTAAACTGGCACTATAGAAAATACTTAAGGAAATATTTCATACTGAATAAATAAAAAACAAACTTCAGAGCTCACAAGTAAACAAATCTCATTTGAAAACTAGTTAAGTAAATGAGAAACAGGACCAAATAAAATAATATAAATAAATCAAATGGCAGGAATAAATATGTATCTCATGATAATAACATTGAATGTAAATGTTCTCATTCTCCAATTAAAAGACATAGGTGAAATAGATTTTTTAAATGACCCAACTGTACATTGTTTCCAGGGATTTACCTTACAGACAGACAGTCAGAGGCTGAAAGTGAAAGAATGGAAATTGAGATACCATGAAAACAGAACCTGAAAATATACTCTCATATTTGACAAAGTGAACTTCAAACTAAAATTAATCAGAAGAGATAAAGAACTTCACTTTATACTGGAAAAGCACTTTGTTACATAAAACAGACAATATTCAAAAACTCAAGTAGACACCAGTACAATATTACTGGCTGATTTCCACACACCTTTCTCATTAGTAGATAGGACACCAGACATAAATGCACTAAAGACTCTTTGGACCTGAAAATATTATAAATCAAATGAACTGAACACACATCTATATAATATCTCACTCAGCAACAATCAAATACATTTTCTTCTTAGCAGCACGTGAAACTTTCTCCAAAATACACAATATCTTAGGCCAAATACAATTCTAAGCAAATACAAAAAGAATTCAGTATAATTTCTTGCATCTTATCAGACTATAATGTAATGAGATTACAAATCAATATGAAAAAAACTATAGAAACTATATAATCACATGAAGATTGAACAATACACTTTTGAATTAATGAGTAATAGAAAAAATCAGGGGATAAATGAAAAACTATTAGTATCAAACACAAATAGCGGTATAACATACCAGAACTGCAAAGGCAGTTCTAAGAGGCAAGTTTATAGCATTGAATATCAATGTTAAAAAATAAGAATGATATCAAACAAATAACCTAATGGTGCATCTCAAAACCCTAGAAAAACAAGGAGAACCCAATTCCAACTCCAGAAGAAGAAAGGAAACAATGAAGTTCAGAGCTACAATCAGTGCAACTGGGGGGAGTGGCAATATAAAGGATCAGTGAAAGAAAGAGTTGTGTTTTTTTGAAAACATAAGCAAGTTTGATAATTTCTCAACCAATCTAATCAAAAGCAAAATGAGAGCCCTAACTTAATAAAATTAGGTATGAAAAAATTAATTGCCACAGATATCACAGAAATTAAAAACTGTTTTGAAAATCTATACTCCCATCAATTAAAAAACCTAGAAGGAGGTTACACATACACATACAACCTACCAAAGTTGAATCAAGAGGGCATAAATAAACCTAAACACACCAATGACTAGCAATAAGATAAAAGCAGTAATATAAAATCCTTCCAACAAAGAAAACTCAAGACCAGATGAATTCTACTAAGACCTTTAAGGAAGAAATAACACCAATGTTTCTCAAATTATTCCATGAAATAGAAAGGGATGGGACATTTCCAAGTTCATTCTATGAAACCAGTATCACTCTTATATCCAAACTAGATAAGGACACATCAATCTCATCATTGATGAGATTCAATGCAAAAATTCTCAGTAAAATATTAGCAAATGAAATCTAACATATTAAGAAAATTGTACATCATGACCAAGTTTATTTTATACCAGGAATGCAAGAATGCTTTAACATATGCAAATCAACAAATACAACTCATCACATAAATAGAATGAAAAGCAAAAGTCCCTAAGTCAACTGAAAGGAAGCAGAGAAATTCTTCAAAATATTCAGCACCCATGTATTATAAAATAACTGAACAAATTAGCAATAGAAATAACCTAACTCAACATCATAAAGGTTTTATATGAAAAACCCAAAGTCAATATCATAGTGAGTGAAAAAAACTGAAAGCATTTCCTTTAAAATATCTAACAAGACAAGGATGTCTACTCTCACCATTCCTATTCAATATAATACTAGAAATTCTAGTCAGAGCAAATAAGTAAGGGAAAGAAATAAAATAATAAGAATAGGAAATATAGAAGTCAAATTAGCACTGTTCGCAGATGATTTGATACTTAGAAGATCCAAAAGTTCCACCAGAAGACTGCTAGAGTTGTTAAACAAATTCAATAAAGTAGTAGGTAACATAATCAATATACAATAATCAATATCTTTTAAATACACCAATAATGAATCTGCTGAGAAATAAATCAGGAAAACAGTTCCATTCATAATGATAGCATAAAAAAAACAAGAATAAATTTATGAACATGGCAAAAAGCTTCTAAAGTGAAAAGTAAAGAACGAAATTGAAGAAGCCCCAAGAAGATGGAAAGAACTCCCATGTTCTATTTATAAACTATATCTTAATAAAGCTACAGAAGGGATTTTCTGTATAAAGAATTAGTTCTTTTATAAACTGGTGTATTACTTACACCAATACATTGGTGTATTACTTAGCAATAAAGAAGAATGAAATTACGCAATTTACCAGTAAATGAATGAAACTGGAGAACATTATGCTAAGTGAAATAAGCCAGACTTAGGGGTTGAGTATTCCCTATCATATGAAGAAACTAGAGCAAAGTAAAGGGGAAAGAGGGGGCTGTTAGATATCATAAAGATAGGAAGAACAACAGTGGAGTAGAAAGAGATTAAGGAGGAGGGAAGAGGGATGGGAAATAAAAGAAAATGCAGAATGAATTTGACAAAATTGCCCTATTTGCATATATAAATATAACAGTAAATTTCACATTTATGTGTATCTATAAAGTACCAATTAAACATATATAAATGAGTGGAAGGTAGACAAGTAAAATAGGAAAAGGGGAACAGGGAAGGGAGGAGGGGAGGAAAAACAGGGATACTGGGAACTGAAATGGAGTAAATTAAATTCCATGCATGGATGAAAATGGACCCACTATTATGTACAACTCTAATGCACAAATAGAAACAAGGAATACAAAAAAATACTTTGTATCTGTTACAAAAGTTTATTATTTTAAAAGATTTTGAAAACTTACAAACCTTTGGCTAAACTAACAACAAAAAAAGTAGAAATATAAAAAAAGTAAACAAATACTAAAGTTGCCATGTGCAGTGGTACACACCCCACACCCGTAATCCCAGTGGCTAGCAAGGCTGAGGCAGAAAGATATCAAGTTCAAAGTCAGCCTCGGCAAGTTAGTGAGACCATGGGTATGTAACAAGATCCTGTCTTGAAATAAAAAATAAAAAGGGTTGGGGATGTGGCTTAGTGTTTAAGTGCATCTGAATTTAATCCCTGGGGAAATAAAACCCTTAAAACCGATAAGGAAAGTAAGAATATTACTATATATCTTATAGAAAATGCAAACACAAACTACAAAAAAAGTCTTTAGAAATAATTAAAAAATGTAAATAGACCTGTAGAATGAGATTGAATTAATAAACAAAAAAATTCCCATGATGAAATAACCCAGGATATGATTGATGCCTTTACTAGTGAATTTCATAATACATTTAAAATAAAATCTCCCAAAAGATAAAGATGCTACTATTAAATTTCTTGATAAACCTGCTTTAGTCAATATTTGATTCTCTATAACCAACATACTTGGCAAGAACAATTTAGAGGACGAAGTTTATTTTGATTCACAGTTCCAAAGATTAAGTGCATGTTTGGCCAATTCCATAGTTCTGGACTGAGGTCAAGGCAGAATATCATGGCAGAAGAGAGTGGCAGAAGAAAGCATCTAAGTACATGGTGAGAAGGAAGCAGCAAGTTCTGCTCACCAAAGATAAAATCAAAATCTTAAAGGCATGTTCCCAGTGACCTTCTTCCTCCTTTCACTGATCTTATTTATGGTAACCTGCTGCCTGTAGTTGATCCATATCAATGAATTAATCCATTTATTAGGTTAAAACTCTCATAATCAAATCATTTCACTTTTGGATATTCTTGCATTTTATCACATATGATGTTCTGGGATACACCACAAACCTAAACCATAACAATTCCAAAATCAGAAAAATAGTAACTATAAGAAAATACACATTATAATAAAAATGCAAAATATTCAACAATATAAAAGCAAAGCAATTCTGGCAGTATATAACAAAGAAATGAACACAATCAAGAAAGTTGTTTTGTATAAGGATTACACTGTTTGCCATGATAAAATCAGTCAAAATAATAAAACATTAATAGAAAAAAATCACATGATTACTCAACTCAGGAGCAGAAAAAATTTCTAACAAAATTCAACACCTTGTCATGATTAAAACATGCAAGAATTTAGGAATAGAAGAAAATTTCAACTCAATAGAGTATCTATGAAAAAATTCACAGTTCATATTTATTGAAAAACTGAAATCTTTTACCTTTAAAATGAAGAACAAGATAACGACATCAACTTTATAACTTTTATTGAAAGCTCTGTCCAAATCCATTAGGCAAGAAAATGAAATAAAATGCATTTCCTATTGAAATAAAGAGTAAAGCTATTAGAACTTCTTGTCCTTTGCAAATTGTCCTTTAAAAACTGGATTTTTGTTTTATGTTTACCTAGAATTTCAAATGTTAAAGAAAATTTTCATCTACCTGATTAAATTATTGCTAGAATCAGCTATTTTAGTAAATAGAAAAATGAAAAAAATTATTTATCAAGCCTCCTAATCAGTAATCTTACTTAAGATTTACAGAACCCAAACATCTAATTAAGAGGATGAGGTAGAAATATGTTAGGCAGACAGTGTTAAGGAATCCTCCCTAGGTATTTCTCCATTTATGCCATTGACCAAAAAAGTCCTACAGAACCAGATAATTCTTGACATGGGACACCACTAGAGCCTGAAAGTATGTACCAGAACCCTGAGTCAGTACTCTAGGTGAACCAGCTTGTGATCAAGATATTGATTAGAGTCAAAGATGCACTTCTTCATCTGTTTGATCCTTAATTACTAATTAATTACTATTGGGAGTTAGGTCCTAATGGTAGGTATGTAGTTCATGAGGACTACACCTTATGAATGTATTAAGGCTTGTTTCATGAGAGAGTTAGGTTTCATTATTTTCATATATTTGTTGGTCATTTGCATTTGTTCTTTTGGGAAATATCTGTTCAGTTCATTTATTCATTTATTCATTTATTAATTAGGTGGTTTTTTTGGTGTTAAATGATTTTTTTAAATTATGGTAAGGGGAAATTAGATATAAAAAACCACCAACTTAATAATTTTATTTATAATATTTTACAAGGCAAATCCATGAAAAAAGAATGTAGATTAGTGGATGTCAGGGGTAGAGGGAAGAAGAAAATGATGACTTACTGCTAATGATTATGGAGTTTCTATTTGAGGTTACTGAAAATGTTCTGGAATTAGAGAGTGGTGATAATGTTGTAATTTTAAAAATAAATTAGGATTTAGAAGTCGATGTAGTACTTGTTCCTACATTGATTTTGGTTTAAGCAAATAATCTATAGAATGTTTCTGAGACAACTGCGAGGATTTGAAGGTAGACTAAATAATATATGAGAAAATTTTATTGCTTTGAAAAAGTCAACATTCTTAATAAAAAGCATACCAAACAATATATACACAATGTGATTAAATTTTGATTTAAAACAAATGCCTATATATAAAAGGATGTGTGTGTGTGTCTGTGTGTATACAGATAGATCTATAGATAGATAACCACAAAAGTGTTACTGTGATTTCTTGATTGTAGAAGTTTGGTTTTACCTTTATTTTTTTAAAGTTTTTTGATTGAATTTAAATATTTATTAATGTATTGCTTTTACTATTTTCAATTTGTCAATGAGTGTATATTTAAATACATTTTTGGGGGATACCAGGAATTGAACTCAGAGACACTAGACCACTGAGTCACATCCCCAGCCCTATTCTGAATTTTATTTACAGACAGAATCTCACAGAGTTTGCTTAGTGCCTCAGTTTTGCTGAGACTGGCTTTGAACTCACAATACTCCTGCCTCAGCCTCCTGGGCTGCTGGGATTATAGGCGGGTGCCATTGTACCTGGTTTACACAAAATTTTGACCTTGAAAGAGGATCTGAATTCTCAAGTCAGATTATAGATTTGGCCCATACTTTGCTTTGGCATTTTGAGCCTGAAATAAGAAACTGACTGATACATACCTTTACTTCTGACCTACAGAAAATTCAATATTATAACTTTGTGTTTATTTAGCTGCTATGTTTGTGACATTTTCTCACATGATAACTCCAAATTAATTCAAATATATTTTGGTATTATCACACAATGAAATAGTATGTAACTATTAAGAGAATGAGGTAAATAAACATGTGCTGACCCTATAAAAAGTGATTGAATATGTATTTTTTTGAGTAAACACAACATGTAAAATGTATTTGTGAAATGCTTCCACTTAAACAACAAAAATGTTATATATTTGTATCCACACATAAATTTTAATTTCAAGTCATATAAACCTCAACTCCAATTAACTTAATCAATAGTGCAATTCATTATACCAAATGGGGGTGTTTGGTGGAAGTTAGTAAAGAGCTGTGGAATATATGGCAAAGTCACAGGTTTACTTTAAGTTGCTCCTGAATTTCTTTTTTCTTTTTCTTTCTTTTTTTTTTTTTTTTTTTTTTGGTACCAGGGATGGAACCCAGGGGAAATTAACCACCAAGCCACATTCCCAGCCTTTTTTTCTTTTTTTATTATTAGAGTCAGGGTCTCACTGGTGTGCTCAAGGCCTCACTAAGTTGCTGAGGCTGGATTTGAACATGTTATCTTCCTGCCTCAGCCTCCCAAGTCACTGGGATTACAGGTATGTGCCACCATGCCTAGCTCTAAAATTTTCGACATAGATGAGTAAATGACTTGTAGCAGGTAACCTGGAGAAAAACATTAGTACACAAAATTTGAGGATAAATGACCACAAGTAAAAGGAGCTAATGGGGGGCAATACATCAAGAAAGAGAAATTTATGTTACTAACTTTTCCCAGGGCCCATAAAGGTTAAGGCAATACTAGAAGTTATGGCCCCAAATGTCTCCTTCTATCTCAGAAGGGGGAATTCTTTATTGACACAGGTGTAGTAAGGTAATATCTGACCAGTGACTGACATTAACATAGGATTGAATTGTAGATGAAGACCCCTGAAGAGGATGACCACCATGACAGTTGCAGAGAAGACCAACTAAGGTAAAAATCTCCACTGCCAGGCATGAAGGAGGAGTTGAACACCTGATTGGTGAAAGTTACTGAAGGATGATCCCAATTCTCAAGACAGTCATCAATGAGTGATAAATTTGAAGATGGCACTACTGCCTTTGTTGTCTCTGCTCACAAATGGCCCACTTTTACTCTCGAAAGTGTTCCTTGTTTCAGCCTTACTCTGCTTTCACCCACTCTTACTTTGCTTCTACTTTATAATAATATTGTCTTCTGTGACTTGGTGTCTGACTTTAAATTTTCTTTCATTGGATCACGAGACCCAAAGTTTGGCATTTCAGTTTCCTCTTCTCCTATGATGAGGCAAAGTGTATTAGAGAACATTTTGTGGTTGGTCATTACTGGGGATTGCTAAGGAACTGTCCTGTGACTAGGACTGGCTGGGGTAAGAAACATAATTTTCCAATCTTTTCTTCCTCCTTTTCTTCTCCAAGACTCTTCCCCTGGCTGCCTATGGTCTATCTCTCTGTCTCACATTCACTTCATATCTTTCCTAAAGGTAGATTCCCACATAAGCATAAAATAATTGTCAACAATAACTGAAATTATACTTTTTCATTGAAATCTAAAAAGCATAAAAAATGTCCCTTTGACCAAAGATTAAAAGTACGATATTTCAGGGGATGAATTTTTAGCTCGATGACACAATATGCTGTTGTAGAACATGCATGTTGGCAGAACATTTGTACCTTTCATAAGCATGTAGCTCAGTTAGGTCACATAAAGATGTGGAGGCTGCTGAGGAACAGAAAGCAGAACATTTTAAAAAGAGAAGGGAATAGGAGATCTCAAGCCTGGAGCACACAGCAGGCAAAATGCTTCTGATAACATGTAAATTAATAGAAAAGTTGGCTTAAAATCCTAAGGTAAATGATAACAAAAAGTTAAAAGTTGTGAGTAACTCACACATGATATCATTGAGTAAAACTAGTAAAAATGTGCAGAAAGATATTTAAATCACAAATAATTGAAAATAAAAACAGACCATATGAATGCTTAGAGTTCAAGTAAAATGACATACAACCTCATAGTATAAAGGGTAAACACCAAGATGAGTTAATTCATATATGTTCTTTTTTATTATTTTTTTTATTTTTTTCAAATTAGTTCTATATGTCAGTAGAATGCTTGATAAATCATACATAAATGAAATGTAATTTCTCATTATTTTGATTGTACATATAGTAGGATCGCATATATGTAAATAAATATATACTATATACATAAATATGTATATCTATACATACATCGATACAAAGATACATATATATAGAGAGATAAATAGCTTCTCATATGACACACACACACATACACACACACACACACACACACACACACACACATAACTATGACCAAATAGTCCAGAGAGAGATTTTTAAACACCTTACCTAATTTTGCTGGCTGGCAAGTACAGAATCTGCAGAGAAGTACAGGAAGCTGGAGACCCAGGGCAGAGTTGATGTTTCAGTCCAAGAATTCCCTCTTCTTTCAGTGGAAGCTAATTCTTTTCTGTTAAGGCCTTCACATGATCAGATGAGGCCCACCCACATTATGGAAGGCAATATGCTTTACTCAGAGTCTACTGATTTAAATGTTAAACTCATATTAAGAAATTACCTTCACAGAAATATCTGGAGTACTATCTTTTCAGATAGCTCTGTAACATGGCCTGAATAATTGATACACTAGATTAACCATCATTTTATCTAATTGACCATACTGTTAATGATTAGGCAAAAAGTTAATTAAACCCACAATGATATAATAAAAATAATATCTGAATAACTAAATCTTTATTATTTTCTAAATTTAGGGGAAGTTATGAGTTTGTATATAGTAGAAGGTTTAGAAAATATTTCTTATTATTATTGAAGGTGAAATTACATATTCCTTATGTACAGGAAATTTCACTTCTAGGTATATACCCAACTGAAATATGTGTATTAAGAGTTATGTTCAAAGCCCAATTTTTACAAATATCACCAAACAAGAAATAACTCAAACATCCATCGTCAATGGACAGAATTATTAAGTTGTGATATGTTTATACAAAGAAATGTAAAAACTTTTGAATGATTGAATGATAGTTAATGCAGCAGCAAATTTAAATCTTAATATGATTTTAAGCAAAAAAAGTTGTAAAACATATTTTGCAAGTTTCAGTTCATTTATAAAAACTATTTTTATCAACTATTTTGTTTAGAAGATACATGTTTAGATTCTAAATTACTTAAAATAAAAGAAGTGATTACTGTACAAGTGAGCATAGTATGTATCTCTGGGTGAATGACAGGAGTTATTAGGGAGATTTTTGTGGTGTTACCAATGTTTTATTATTGACCTGGTTGATTTTTACACAAATTACATTGTAATGAAATCAAATGAATCTCCTTTGTTATTTTTCCTCTTCATTGCTTCCTTTCTTCTCTCATTATATATACTTTTCTATGTCTACACAATCTCCTGGATATTCAGAGGACTTCAGTTTTTGAATAAGTATGTTACAGACATATGTCTCTGGGTCAACAGTAGCTGCTAATTTTTTCTGTTAGAGAAACATGATTTAAGTTCTTATAAATTTGCTTCCTTTTTTCTCCATGCTCATATTCATCTCTAGAGTAACTTATCAAAAGATTTGGCAACTGATCATTTTACCTACTTCATGCTGTAATAAATGACCAGATTGTAACATAGTCCATGTTGCCCTAGGGTCCTCTCTTGGTTAATCAGCATAGCTGTATACCAGGTGCAGTAAATCCATTGATATTTCAAAAGATTTCAACACAAGGTCTTTAAGAGTTTTCCCTTGTAGTATAATTTTCTTGCTTCAACTTTCCTGTAGATTCTCAACTTTGATTACTGAGTCTCCACCATATGTCCTATTGCTTTTTATTTGTATTTACATCTATTCTCAAACAAGATGTTAAAAATTGTTCCCTGTGAACTCAATTTCTGTCATTTTTGAGAAAGTTTTTGAATTAAGAATGTGGAAAAAGTGCAATACAAAATTCCATCTCTTGTTATGTGAGGTCATATTCTCATATTCCATCTGTGGGTGTAATGATTGTATTTCTTCTCTTACTCTTTCAGAGAGAACAAAGTTTACTGTATTTGAAATGTTCTGGTAGTAATTCAGAGAATTGTTAAAGGTATAAAGAATCTGAAGCTAATAGTTTTTGATTAAAAATGAAATAAATAATCTTCAGTAGTATTGGCATGTGAGAGAAAGGCATCAGACTGTCAATGAAAAATATTTTGCTATCTACAGGTTTAAAGTTTGATAAAGGATACTGTGATTAAATTATAATTATTTGTAAGGTTCTTAGAAAGTACATTCAAAGTTTGTTGACAGCTAATATTGGATCAAATTCTTAATATTTAAGTTATTCTTGGCATTTTACCCAATACTTCTATATAAGTTTACTTATATGTAAAATGAGGGCAATAATATATCTAACTTTTAGGAGTTTTGTTGGGGTTATGACAAGAACATAAGGAAAATTCTTAGCTCAGTTCTTAGCACTTAGTTGATGTTTTTCATTTTTTCCTTTTCCATTTGAACTGTAAATTTGGCCAAATTATATTAATTACAGACATAGCTTTATCTCTTGGTACAAAAATGGGATCCTACATTCAAAAATTACAGTGAATTTCAGTTATCTTTGGCTTATTACATGTGATAATTCTTGGAAATTCTCTAAAGCACAAGTTATTGTATTTTTTTAAATAAGAAATTATCTAATAATATATAAAAATCAACTTTTTCTATGAGAGTTACTCTCAAAGTTCTGAATGTACTTTTCAATAAAAAATAATAAATGCATGATTTATTATTACTCTGAGAAAATATGACAAGATTATAAACTTCAATATCATATAAACCTAACTTTAGTATTTTTGTAACTCAAAATAAATCACAAACAATAATCATTAAAAATTTGAAACACCATAATGATGTATTTAATATTTAAAATTTATTCTTAAAATGCAATTTTCAAGTACATGAAACATACATTGCTATTTGATAGCCTTAATCTTCATCTCATTGCAAATGTCCTAGACAAATTTTTTTTTAATTTTTCTGAGATTGTCTTAAATGTTAAGAACATGAAGAAAACCATTGTCAATTGATCAATAGAATACATGTTTTCAGATTCAATCATCTCTGCTTAAATGATGAAAATTCTTAGTCTTCTTGCAGCAGTTTTAATTTTGCAATTAATTACCTTATGCCTTTTGCTAATTCAGATTTTAGATCTTATATATTGTCATAGAGCACATCTTGTATCCTCTCCTTCCATCCCTTCTGCTGAAATATCTACAAGGAAATGTATTCTGTTAAAAATATTTAAATAGTATAAAATATCAGCAAATTATTGAGTAATATTAAAGTTACTGAAAATTCAGATCTCCTAGCAAAGTTTGTAACACTACATGTAATTACATGCCCAAATTGTCAACTGGTGGACTTACTTTCCTTTAAAAACTTTTATTTCTTGAAATATCACTCATGAGGTTTATTTAAAGTATGATGTACACATTAATCTACTTTATCTGCAAGAATGATTTGTCATTAGCAGCAAAGCAACAAATAGACATTTGTTGCTCCCAGCATGACTGACTGATTAGATTGTGTTCACATCTATCCTGTGTATCCCTGTGATCTTGGAAATGTAGAGTTTAACATTGAAGTAACAATTCAGGATCACTTTCTTTTGATTTCAACTTGATGTTAGTGGTTTTCTTAATACTAGTAACATGTCTGTAAATTCCTAAGTTTTAATGCTTACAGGAGATTTACACTTTTCTGAATTTCACCAATTTCTTGATAAATTTCTCTAGGGATTCAATTTAGAAAAATTATATACCTTGAAACATGCTTAGAGGTAATTTCTGCATAGAAATACTACTTATAGTGGACAATAAGTTAAACAACTTTTAGTTTACCTTTAGTATTATATAAGAAATATCAGTATTATATATTTGAGTGACAATAATATTTATATGCATATTACATGGTTGATCAGTTCATTTGGGCATTGTAACAAAAGGAAATATATTTTATCATGTTTTCTTCTAAATAGATATTCAAATCACTTTGACTTTATAAATTAGGGTCCAAGTCCTAAGGTTGGACAATAATGAGAACAGGAAAGGCTGGTCAGAACTGCCAGATAAACATTGAGAATAATCCTTCTTCACTTCCAGATGGAGTGTTTTCTTTAGACTCATTCTTGTATTGAGAATTGTACATTGTTAAGCTTAGATTAGTAGTTGTACATATAAAATGAAGTGACTAGTTTTCCTTCGCCAAACACCTCATTATTACATTCGTTCAAAAAAATCAGAGAAGTAAATATTTTTCAACCCAAGATACTACTTAATGTTTTCTAATTCCTTTCTATGTATTGTCAAAATTCTTCCATTACTTACTGGAGACTCCTACACACACTCTCTTTTGATGTAAAAACTATAGACAAAAATTTTGTATTTCATATATTTTTGTTTTAAGTCATTTTAATTTGAAAGATATAGGTCAAAAGAAACCATACAGTATAGGGAAGGAGGGATTATAAAAAGCTTGATGAAAGTAAATGAAAGATTTAATGACAATTATTCCCTACAAATTTACTTTCATGCTTAATTTTAATTTTATTAAAACAAAATAAGTCATGGGTTAAAGTTGTGATTTTTCAATCTTATAGCTTTAAGTTTTGGTTTAGCATAGCTAATCAAATATTATTAATCTTTTTGTCAGAATTAAGTCCTTTGGTATCCTAGGAGTTGAAATAAATTTGATATGTTTCTTTGTACAAAAAGCAAGTGAAATAATTTCTACTTTATTATAAAATAATCTTATATGTGATATTGGAAAACTATTTTAGATTAATTAAGTCAATTAATTATTTGGTCAAAACTTAACAAAGTAATTTGAGGGAAATTTGTAAATAAAATTAATCCAGTGATGGTTAGGAATTAAATATTTTCACATCCCTCCATTCAATCACTTCATTCAGAAAAAAACAAAAGTATTGATATTGTGTGTTCTATGTACTAATTACTATTTAAGCAGTATAAATAATGACATTTTTCTGTTTCTCTAAAATTAACCATTTTTTTAAAGTCACAAAAGCACAAATATAGATAAGGGAGTTTTGTCTATTATGCTTTAATTTTTTAAATAAATTTCTTCCTACCTTCCTGCTTTTCTCACCTGATTTAAAGATAACACTAAATTAAAAATAAGGGCCTATGTTTTCTAAAGGGATTCTGAAAAAAAATAATTAAAAGAAAGAAAGATTTATATTTGAAACTATTTTTGAAATGAACATATATTGGAAGGTGGTTTATAAAGAAAAGTCAGATAATAGTACTTATTCTCCTTTGTCTGCAGTTGAAGCATGTGACAAGGTACACTCATCTATTACCATTATGTGTTTCTCTCCTAAAACTGCCTGGGTATAAGTGTCTAACCTCTCTTAGTTGCCCTTCAGGGTAACACATTGTGCTCTCTGGACTCAGGCCTACTCTAGTATTCTTTAAATCATATTTAAATTTTGTAATGTCCATAAATTAATATATTCTTCATCATTTGTTTTGCATCTACAACACCATCTGCTTCCTAGATTCCCAAATGTCTGCTTGATGTGCATTGCTTCCCATTCCAGAAAAGTGCCAGTTGTTCTGCCAGGTCTCTGGAGTAATAGCAAGAACACACAATTTTTACCAGTAATGGTGCAATGAGATACATCACCAACTTTCCTAACAACTTGGACTCTTGCCTGCCATTCCAAATGGAGGTATGCTGCCAACAACAATCAAACACCTGATATTTACAGATTCTATTCTCATCATGGTCCCTTCCCAGAGGGCTTGAAGAAGAAAAAAAATTCTGGCAGAAATGCCACTGAGTCTTCTTGTTTGAAATGTATTATTTCTACGAGTCCTGTGTTGTGACAAAGAGGATGTGCAAATACTGTTCTCTTTCTTACAAGGAAATTTTGAGGAACTGAGTTGGCAAAACAGCTAAACATGGTCAATAGTACCAGGCAAACTGGGAGTAAGCATTGTCAGCAGTATAGGAAAGAAAGCTCAAATCTCTAAATGTGTAGCTTTCCCTTTGGTGTATGCTGAATGAATTACTCATTCCTGTATATGCATTGTCTAGAATGAACAGTAATGAAACTGAGAATATGAAGGAGACAATATGGAAACCTCTTGATAATAAAAAAAAAATGTTACTTGATAAAATCCCAAAGCAACTTGCCACTTAATGGACAATATTCAGAAGAGGACAATAGGTAGGAATAAATCAGGTTAATTCAGCAGTCAGTTTCTTGGAAGATGGAGGGGTTATTGACCTCAGAGTTCTATCTTCAGGCAAAGGGTATTTATAAGGAGGATAAGGAGTATAATGAGTGAAACAATGAACGAGAAGGCAATGTACCGAGCAGTGTGTCTTCATCACCTTGGTTGTATAACTCCTTTATTTCCCTCTCTGGTCAGAACACTACAATTCACCTTTACCTTCTGGGGCTAATTACCACATTTTCTTAAAGCAGATCTATTACTTTTCTGCAAGTTAAATTTCATAGCAATTTACATGATTTGTGTTAGTCGATACATTAATAAACTGAGGAGGGGCATTACAAATGTCACCAGAATTTCTCGAATCCACAAATTTAAAGAAAGACAATTTAGTAGTGTTTTAGCTAGCGTTTTTGCCAACATGACCAAAAAACCTCACAAGAACAATGTAGAGGAGGAAAAGTTTATTTGGGGCTCAGGATTTCAGAGGTCTCAGTTTACAGACAACCAATTCCATTGCTCTGGGCTCAAGGTGAAGCGGAGCATCAAGACATAAGGGCATGGAGGGGAAAAGCACCTCAGGACCTGGCAACAAGGAAACAGTGAGGTCAAGCTCCCCTCAACAGGAACAAAATACATCCCCCAAAGCCATGCCCTGGGTGACATGTCATGCCCAGTCACAATTTAGTTGCCTACAGTTACCATCCAGTTAATCCACTCAAGTAGATTAATGGACTGATTAAGTTAAAACTCTCATAACACAATTGTTTCACCTTTAAACTTTCTTGCATTGTCTCATATATTAGCTTTTGGGTGATACCTCATATCTAAACTATAACAAGCAGTTAACATCTTAAATTTAGAATGCTGGTCAAAAAGGAGTGGGGCATAATACTTTCAAAAGGATTAAGGAAGGGAAACAAAATTTACTGGTTATTTTAAAGTACAACTGTCAAAGAAGCATCCCTATTACAAAAGTACCTGTTAATTCAAAGTATCTCTATAATTCTGAAGTAGCACTTATAAAAGTGCAAAGGAAATCAGTGTTAAGAAAATTTGAATCATTAATCAACAAGAGCAAAAACAGAAGAAAATAAAAAGAAAAAAATCCACTGAACATGATTTAATTCTCCATCTTCCAGAGATGATATTCCAATGACCAAATATGCCTCTGTGTAGTAAAAATAAAGGAATGCAGTTAAATGTATAACTCAGCCATCTGGAATGTAGAGAAATAAAGGGTTGTGCTAGCCTGGGAGAATCAGGTGGATCAGGAAAGAAACTTTAGCAACAAAATGGAAATTTATATACTTGTGTAACAGTGGTTTACTTTATGCTTTGAATATAGCCCTTGCTGCTATGCCACTGCAACTTATTTTTAAAACAGACATGTTTCTTTCTCTTCCTCTCTCCCTACTTCTCCGTAATCTCTCCCCATCCCTAATCTCAAGAGAAACAGGATTCCCCATCCTAGACAGAGTTATCTGTCCATGAGCACACACCCACCATAGGAATGAAGCAATCCAAACTTTGGGAATGGCAGCAAAAGATCTCAGAAATGACTATCTCCCCAATTAACAAGTGAATTACAACTCCAGACAGAAAACACGTGGAATGTAACCTTTGAGTCACCTCTTTAAAATCCCCCTGTTCCTGCTGATGGGCAGAATCACAGCCTCTAGGACAGGAGTTCACTGTGTTCCTCCTTTCCTAACAAAGCAATAAACGTTTTTCCTTTTTTCTCAAAACCATGTCCTTGTTATTGGATTGGCATCAGGGTCAAGGACAAACTTTCTGTAACACTTATGTAGTTGACTCCTGGCTCCACTAGATTATAGTATGAGAAACTGCCATGTAGAAAAGAAGGCATCAAATATCATTGCTCTGATCAATGACTCTGGGAATGGCCTACCAAAAATGCTAGAGATTTAGGTTGCATGACTTGAAACTATTCTGAAAATGTCCAATGCTTCAAATATCACTGGACTAGATCTAAGAAATATGGTCAAGATCAACTAAACCAAGCCCTGAGATTAGGGTAAATTACACAAGAGATAAAATTTTGCAAAATATTTTAGATTACTAGAATCTGCAAATAAGTAGCTTCGTGGTCTTCTCTAAGTTACATACATTTCCTGTGCAATCTTTAATTCTTCCTCTTAAAAAAGACACCTTGGTCAGAATTTAGTGAGGTTTTTCATTCTGCTAATTCCATTTGAGCAAGAATCCCAAACCCTTGATGTCTTCTCGTAGGAATTTTCCACCTATTGGTATCCTCTCTTCCACACTCAGCTCCTGTCTATAAATTCATAGTTGTCTCTAATATGTTTGAATTTTAGCCCAATCTTTCTGCCCCATTGTAGTAGTCTTTGCATGTATCAACAGTAATCCCAAATAAAGGCTTCCTTACTGCTTTCACAAGTGCATTTGTCTTTAACGCTCTAAAGTAAAAGCATGGAATTTATGGTACATGAATTTCTAAATTTCTGGTGTCATTTGACTATGAAAAGTGATTTTTTTTCTATTGCCCCTACAAGCTGTATTGTTAAGAAGCTGCACATTTTATCACTTGTTCAGGATCTTCTAAGTGTGAAATTAGCAGATACTTATTGATCTTTATAAGTTTCTGAATAGAGATCCAACTAATTCAAACTTGATAGTGAACAAGGCTTTAAAGTCATAACTTATAAATAATAAAGTTTATAGTTCTTTAACTGACATAGTATATTTCCTTCATTTGCAAAAATTTGCAAAAATTTTTCATAGATCAAACCATTCTGGTGGAGAAAGTTTTCTCTGTAACAGAATTCCACTTTACATAATCTCTAATGAGTGAATTGCAACAATGTGTTGGTGAAATGCAATAATTGAATGTTTCCAGGCAGTTTCAATTACAACCTTGTTTTAAATTTAAAAATTTAGTAACACTAGAAATAAGATCACTGACTGTTTCTAATTAAAAAAGAAAGTACACATCTGAGACTGTCTTGACTTTGATTATAAATACTCATGAGAGGAATTAGCGTGTGTGTAAATTACATATGGAGAAGTGTTTTTGAAAAGATGATTAATTTTTTTATAAAATGAATATCACCACTTTTACAATTATAATTGAATTATTTGAATATTGTAAATTTACAAAAATGCATCTGAAGGAAACTACCACTCCTTTCTAGCTTTTTTATTAAGATATTGAAAAATATGTGATATACTAATGTCACAAGGAAGCAAAACTTTATATAATGATAAAGAAGTTTGTAACAAGCAAAAATTTTGTTGCATAAACTGATTCATCTGGTTCACTTCGGCTGTTGTACATGAACTAAGAAAAAAGAACTTGTAGTGAATTTTTTGAACATAAAACATTATATAAATATATGTATAGATATACAGATACATAGATAAACATCGGTAAGGAAATGCAGAGATCTAGAGTAACGAAATCCACCTTTGAGGAAAAATAAGTATTCTATTGATCTATTGAGGTAATCTGAGTGGAAGTTTGGTGTTTCAGACAGTTCCATAAATTATATTAATCACTTCTTAAAAACTTAATAAGTTTTTATTCCAGCCTCCGTACAAATTCAATTGATAACAAGAAAGATTTAAAAAAAATAATTACAGTCACTGTGTTAACCTTGTGAAAAACACAGAATTGACATTTGTCTGTAAGAAATCAACACTTCATTATCATAGAACAAAAAATAAATATAATATATATTTAGGGACATTCCAGTCAGCATTATATGGCTCAGTTTTTCCCGAATAGTGTACAGTCTCTTTGGTAAGTGATGTTACTACTTCTAACCCCAATTCTGAATGCAAAGTTTTATAGGTAACAATTTCTATCACAGATCAAAGCTAAAGTAGAACCTGAGGGCTCCTGTGAAAGCTCAGTTTGGTCCAAGATGGCTCCCTTTATTGCCATGTTGACTTGACTTTCTCTTTTCAAGAGACACCATAACAAGTTTTGTGTTTGCTTGTTTATTTGTTTCTTTCCCTTGTTCATTAACTTTACTAAAACTCTTTCATTTAGGCTTATTAAGGTACACTAGAGTAAGGTGTTTGCATTTATATTAAGAAATCACATGGAGACCGACCCTGTGCCAAGTTCATGTATATTTTCTTTCCCCAATGCACACTTTTAATGTTTCCTGTAAAGTTAATATTTAAAGAGGAGACTGAACAAACCATAATTGAGTCAGTAATTTCATACAATTCTGATTTTTCTCAAATATAAATTCATTGATAATAAGTAGCATGGAAATACTAAATCATAAAAATAACAAAACTTGATCTTCTACATTTCTATTTAATCAAAATGTTATTTTTTTTATTTTGAAGTCATTTTAACCTTACACACTTTCCTTAAAGAGATATGCACTCAATCTAAAAAATAAATATAATGGAACAAAATGCTAAATATTTATTTGATCTATGTAATTATATATTTCAAACATCATACAAAATATGATTATAATTTATAAATAGGTTTTGGGATTGATAAATAGAATTTTTCCTAAAGATTATATTTCTTTCAGATATTTTAAAGATTCACTTTTGTAAATACAAAGAAAGATACTTTGAATTTATTCAGTTACATGTAATTTTGATTAACATGCATAACAAAAATGTTTAAAGCAAAAAGAACTTTTCTAAATAAGTTTAATGTTGGAAAATAAAACCTAAGAACTTACCACTGAACAAAAATAAAATTTTCTAAGTTAATTATAAAATGTGGTGGATGGGGTAAAGGGAGAATAAGAAGAAAATGCAATTTAATCAGAGAAGAATGATTGCTGGACTAAGAACAAAAGTAAATTCCTTAGTGAGACCTGATGATCTGGGAAATTTTTTGAATTTTTCAAAGCATTTAATGACACCATGTGTCCTTTAGAGGATTCAGAAGTCCTATTAAACAGAGAAGTCTTAAACTTTGCAATATCATTAAAGTTAATATCAAAGTAAAACCAAGCAGTCATGGATTGATTCAGCAATTATATTATAATTGTATTATTCCACAAAATAATACAATAGAATATATTATTGGAATTAGTATCTTATGAAGTTATTCTAAACTAGTGTACAGGCTGATTTTTCCCAAACATATATTAGTATGAAAGCATATCGGCTATATAGATTTTAATTTAGTACATATGAAATTCAGATGAACATTTCACACTCTTTAATTCATTTTCAATTTTAACACACACACATGCATAGGCATTTCCACATCTATACATACATCAACTATATTTCAGTGTGCCAGGCAATTTTCTAAGTACTGCAAAACCACTGGAAGGAAATACATTCCATTCCCTTGTGGAACATGCAGTATGCCAAAGAAAATAGCTATTTATTAAAGTATGACAGAGACAAATGGACAAGTAAGCTAGATGATTGTTCAAAAGGGAAAATATAAGTATATGGCATTATGAGATTAAATAGTAGAAGCCATAATCTCTAAATCATTAACAGAGATTTTCATGCACAAATAAAATAATTTAAATATGAAAAATGAGTTGGTGTTAAATAGATAAAAATGAGAGGGGAAGAATGCATCAGCTAGACCTACTAGCTTATACAAAAGGGATAGAAGAATACAATATGGATAATATGGATTAAAAGACTACAATTGAAGGAAGAAAGTGGCAGAGGTAGGCTAAGGAAGTCAGTAAAGGCTATATTTTTTTAAAAAAATGGCTCTATATGCTAAAGTGCAGTTAGAAACAAGAGAAAGGAATGATATTTTAACATTTAAATTTTGAAGATATTGCTTTGGCTGAAATATGACCTGCTTATCAAAAAGGCACAAGAATACATAACAGGTAATTTTTGTAGGTTTACTGGAATATCTTTCACTCATGAGATTATGATAACTTGGACTAAAATGAAGAGGAGAGAGAGGTTTCTGAATTAGTCAAAATTGTGTATTAGATATTTTGTGTGGCTATCTTACCAGAAAAAAATTATAAGTTATGCATTAAAATAGATTTTGAAACACTGAATTTGCAGGATACAGAGAAAGAAAATCATATTCCATAGCTAAGATGTAATTTAACAAAGATGACATACAATAGCACAATAGGAAGCCTCATAACAAAGAGAAGTTAAATCACTGATTTGAACATTAAGCTGGGAAACCTATAAGTGGGTAGAATTGGGGTCCATAAAATTCCCTGGATTCTTGCAGACATGCAGATCCTTCCAATGGAGGATGCAGAATTCTTTAATTTGCCTACTCATATTTCCAACAGACTAATAGAAATAAATGTGGCTCACAGAAAGTGAGTTAGTGGTTATAAGGCTCTTGGGGAAGAAGAAAATGAGGAATTAGTCTTGGACCAGAACAGTTTCCTTTTGGGATGACAAAAATGTTCTACATCTATTATTGTTTGTATTCTTGATGTTGGCATGGATGTAGGGAAAAAGGCACACTTTTACATTGTTGGTGGAGTTGCAAATTAGTGCATACACTCTGAAAAGCAGTATGGAGAATCCTCAGAAAACTTGGAAAGTACCTACCAATTTACCCAGTTATCCCACTCTTCAGTTTATACCTAAAGGACTTAAAATCAGCATACTACAGGAACACAGCCACATCAATGGTTATATCAGCTCAATTCACAATAGCTAGATTGTGGAACCAACCGAGATGCCCTTTAACGGATGAATGGATGAAGAAACTGTGGTATATATACACAATGGAATATTAGTCAGTCATAAAGAAGAATAATATTATGACATTTGCAGATAAATGGAAGGAACTGGAGAATATCATGCTAAGTGAAATAAGCCAAGCCCAAAAAATCAAAGGCCAAATATTTTCCCTGATAAGTAGATGATGATATATAATAGGGGTGGGGGGGTTGGGGAGTGAGAGAAGAATGCAGGAACTTTACATTATGTAGAAGGAAATGAAAGGGAGGGAGAGTATGAAAAATGGTGGAATGAGACAGACATCATTACCCTATGTACAAGTATGATTGCATGAATGGTATGAATCTATATTGTGTACAACCATAGAAACAAAAGTATGTACCCCATTTGTGTACAGTGACTCAGAATGCAGTCTGTAAAAAATAAATAAATAATCTTTAAAAAATTCTTTACAACTACACCATGATGAAAGTTACACATGGTGAATGTACTTAAACCACTGAAATACATATGTTAATATGATTAAACTAATTTTATGTTATATGATTTTTTTCTCTAAATATGTGATTAAAATAAGCAATCCAACCAAAAGCAGAGAACATCAGACTAGAAAAAGAGCAGTAAAGGTAATAAAAATATGGACTGTCTAGTCAACTATAGATTGAAAGATATAAATAAGTTAGTAGAAAAAAAGAGAAATATGTATATTATTCAAAGAACAACCACAAGAAATCTAAAGAGTCTCTAGTAATATCATATAAAAGAGACTTTAAAACATAAATTTATACTAGAAAAAGAAAAGTGTATAATAGGTTAATCCAAAAGACATGAATCTTTCACAAGCACACATTGAATACTTGCCAAAAAAAACTAATTTCTGTTTAAACTAATTGTTGTCAATACAATAAGATGAACATTATTTAAACTGAAATTTAGAGGAATTAAAGTCATATGAAATGTCCTTCTCTTCATGATGAATAAAAGTTGAGAAATTTTAAGAGGAAGACATATGAAATTCAAAAGTTTGTACAAATTAAACAACACACTAATGAATAACTAAGAATTTGAAAAATAAAAGAGAAATCTAAAATATTTTTAAATGCAAAAAATGAAGACACCATATGTCAAAACACTTGAGTATAAAGTACACAAGAAATTTACACCTGTAAATGTACACAATATAAAAGAATGATCTCTAATTGACAAACTAACCTACCCTAAGACTATGAAAATAGAATAATGAACTAAACACAAATGGAGGAAATAATCAAAATTAGAGTAGATATTAATGAAATAGACCAGAAAATGCAAAAGGATACCAATAAAACCAAATATTGGTTATGCAGAAAACTCAAAAACTTGACAACTCATAACTAAACAAACACGGAAAAAAAAAATACCCTCAGGTTACTGATTTCAGGGATAAAAATGGATATTTTCCACTGACCTTGAAGAAATAAAAAGAATAGAGTTGGAATTGTAGCTCAGTGATAGAGCACTTGACTAGTACATGTGAGGCACTGGGTTTGATTGTCAGAAGCAGATAAAAATAAATAAAATAAAGGTATTGTGTCCATCTACTACTAAAAACTATATTTAAAAAACGAAATAAGGGAGAGGATCCAAGATGGCAGACTAGAGGGTGACTGCATCTCCCGTTGCTCCATAACCCAGGATTCAAGAAGGGGAGGCATTGAGAGACTCAGACTAACATAGAGCCACGGGGTGAGTCTCCCCAATGGGTGAAGCTCAGCCAGGGTGGCAGGCCTGGACAGGGGCAGCTTCTTGGAGCAGGGCAGGGCAGCCAGAGTCTTCCCTGAGCAGCCCTGCTCCCTCCAGCAGCAGGCTGATTCCACAGCCAGCTTCTTGGAGCAGGCCGCCCAGTGAGAGCCTTTCTGCACAGAGCCAGGTCCAAGCCCCAGACCCAGTGGTGGGCCCTGGTGCACAGGTGGCTTCTGGGACCAGGGCAGGGCAGCCAGAGACTTCCCCAAACAGCCCTGCTCCCTCCAACGGCAAGCTCGATCCACAGCCAGCTTCTTGGAGCAGGTCGCCCAGTGAGAGCCTTTCCACAAAGAGCCAACTCCCAAGCCCCAGACCCAGCAGCGGGCCCCAGCCCCCAGGCAGCTTCTGGGACCAGGGCAGGGCAGCCAGAGACTTCCTCAAGCAGCCCTGCTCCCTTCGGCGGCAGGCTTGATCCACAGCCAGCTTCTTGGAGCAGACTGCCCGGTGAGAGCCTTTCCACACAGAGCCAGCTCCAAGCCCCGGATTCAGTGGTGGACCCTGGACCATGGGTGGCTTCTGGGACCAGGGCAGGGAGCCAGAGACTTCCTCAAACAGCCCTGCTCCCTCCGACGGCAGGCTCAATCCACAGCAGGTTTCTTGGAGCAGGTCGCCCAGTGAAAGCTTTACTGCACAGAGCCAACCCCCAAGGTCCAGACACAGCAATGGGTCCCAGGCTGCAGGCGGCTTCTGGGACCAGGACAGGGCAGCCAGAGACTTCCCCAAGCAGCCCTGCTCCCTCCAGCAGCAGGCACGATCTACAGCCAGCTGCTTGGAGCAGGCAGCCCATTAATAGCTTTTCCCCACAGAGCCAGCCACCAGTCCTGGAACCAGTAGCTTGCTAGGGGCAGCTTTCTTAGGAAGCACACCATTATCAAGTTTCTCCAAGACTTCAGGCTACTGAAGGCTGGGAGGTGATATACTGGAAATCTACAAGAACACTATAAGTCAAAGAGGAAATCTGCAATATCTTAGACTCCCACTAATATCTGACAAATATGAGAAAACAAGGGAAGAAAATGTCCCAAACAAACCTAGATACTATATCAATAAAACCCAATGACAGCACAGCAGAAGAAATGTCAGAAAGGGAGTTCAGAATGTACATAATTAAAACAATCAGGGAGGCAAACGAGGAGATGAAAGAGCAAATGCAGGCATTAAATGATCGCACCAATCAACAGTTAAAAGAGCAAATATGGGAAGCAAGAGATCATTTCAATAAATAGTTAGAGATACAGAAAAAAAAAAAAAAAACAAACAGAAATCCTTGAAAAGATGGAAACAATAAACCAAGCTAAAAACTCCCTAGAAAGCATACCCAATAGGATAGAACACCTAGAAGACAGAACCTCAGACATTGAGGACAAAATATTTAATTTTGAAAACAAAGTTGATCAAACAAAGAAGATGGTAAGAAATCATGAACAGAATCTACAAGAACTATGGGATATCATGAAAAGGTCAAATTTAAGAATTATTGGAATTGAGGAAGGCACAAAGAATCAAACCAAAGGAATGAACAATCTATTCAATGAAATAATATCAGAATATATCCCAAATCTGAAGAAAGAAGTGGAAAACAAGGTACTAGAGGCCTATAGGACTCAAAATAAACAAAATTACAACAGACCCACACCAAGGCACATTATTATGAAAATAGCTAACAAACAAAATAAAGACAGAATTTTTAAAGTCACAAGATGAAAGAATCAAATTACATTCAGGAAGAAACCAATAAGAATATCAGCAGATTTTTCAGTCCAGACCCTAAAAGTTAGAAGGGCCTGGAACAACATTTACCAAGCCCTGAAAGAAAACGGATGCCAATCAAGAATCTTATACGCAGAAAAACTTACTTTCAGATTTGAGGACAAAATAAAATACTTCCATGATAAACAAAAGCTAAAGGAATTTACAAAAAGAAAGCCAGCATTACAGAACATTCTCAGCAAAATATTCCATGAGAAAGAGATGAAAAACAACAATGCAAATCAGCAAGGGGAGGAACTAGCCTAAGGAAATAGCTAAATAAAGGAGAAACCAAATCGTGTCAAAAAACAAAAATGAGTCAAATGACTGGGAATACAAATCATATCACAATAATAACACTGAATGTTACTGGCCTGAATTCATCAATCAAAAGACATAGACTGGCAGATTGGATTAAAAAGAAAAATCCAACAATATGCTGCCTGCAAGAGACTCATCTCGTAGAAAGAGAAACCCATAGACTAAAGGTGAACGGATGGGAAAAAGCATACCATGCACATGGACACAGCAAAAAAGCTGGGGTATCCATCCTCATTTCAGATAATGTGGACTTCAAGCCAAAACTAGTCAGAAGGGATAAAGAAGGACATTATATACTGCTTAAGGGAAGCATAAATCAGCAAGACATAACAATCATAAACATCTATGCCCCGAACATTGACTCTTCCATGTAGGTCAAACAAATCCTTCACAATTCCAGAAATCAAATAGACCACAACACAATAATACTAGGCGATTTCAACACAACTCTCTCACCACTGGAAAGATCTTCTAAGCAAAAATTGAATAAAGAAACCA
Organism: Sciurus carolinensis; assembly: GCF_902686445.1. Taxonomy (NCBI): domain Eukaryota; kingdom Metazoa; phylum Chordata; class Mammalia; order Rodentia; family Sciuridae; genus Sciurus; species Sciurus carolinensis. The sequence goes on along the minus strand of NC_062232.1, from coordinate 72,792,573 downwards.
TAGATCGCAATAAAACAAATCAACAATTTAGACTTAACCGACATATATAGAATATACCATGCAACAAAGAACGAATATACTTTCTTCTCAGCAGCACATGGATCCTTCTCTAACATAGATCATATTTTATGCCACAAAGCTACTGTTAGCAAATACAAGAAGATAGAGATACTACCTTGTATTCTATCAGATAATAATGGATTGAAATTAGAAATAAATGACAGAATAAAAAACAGAAATTTCTCCAATAACTGGAGATTAAATAATGTGCTATTATACAATGAATGGATAACAGAAGACATCAGGAGGGAAATAAAAAATTCTTAGAAATAAACAAGAACAAAGACATATCATATCAAAAAGCAGTACTTAGAGGGAGATTTATTTCATGGGGCGCATTCAACAAAAGAAGTAGAAATTAACAAATAAATGACTTAACACTACAGCTCAAAGTCCTAGAAAAAGAAGAGCAGACCAACACCAAAAGTACTAGAAGACATGAGATAGTTAAAATCAGAGCTGAAATCAACGAAATTGAAAGAAAAGAAACAATCAGAAAAATTAACAAAATAAATAGTTGGTTCTTTGAGAAAATAAACAAAATTGATAAACCATTAGCCACACTAACAAAGAGAAAGAGGGAGAAAACTCAAATTACTAAAATTCGGAAGGAACAAGGAAATATCAACAGACACGAGTGAAATACAAAACATAATTAGAAGCTATCTTGAAAATCCATACTCCAACAAAACAGAAAACCTCGAAGACATCGAAAAGTTTCCAGAGACATATGAATTACCTAAAGTGAACCAGGAGGACATACACAACTTAAATAAATCAATTTCAAGCAATGAAATAGAAGAGGTCATCAAAAGCCTACCAACGAAGAAAAGTCCGGGACCAGATGGGTTCTCAGTCGAGTTCTACAAAACCTTTAAAGAAAAACTCATTCCAATACTCCACAAAGTATTCCATGAAATAGAAGAGGAGGGAACCCTCCCAAACTCATTCTATGAAACCAATATCACCCTGATACTTAACCAGACAGAGACACATCGAGGAAAGAAAATTTCAGACCAATATCCTTAATGAACATCGACACAAAAATTCTCAACAAAATTTTAGCAAATCGCATACAAAAATATATTAAAAAGATAGTGCACCACGATCAAGTGGGTTTTATCCCAGGGATGCAAGGTTGGTTCAACATACGGAAATCAACAAATGTCATTCACCATATCAACAGACTTAAAGTTAAGAAACACATGATTATTTCAATAGATGCAGAAAAAGCATTCGATAAAATACAGCATCCCTTCATGCTCAAAACACTAGAAAAAATAGGGATTGAGGGAACAATTCCTTAACATTGTAAAGGCCATCTGTGCTAAGTCCATGGCCAATATCATTCTAAATGGTGAAAAACTGAAAGCATTCCCCCTATAAACTGGAACAAGGCAGAGATGCTCTCTTTCACCACTTCTATTCAACATCGTCCTTGAGACTCTAGCCAGAGCAATTAGACAGACCAAGGAAATTAAAGGGATACGAATAGGAAAAGAAGAACTCAATCTATCCCTGTTCACTGATGACATGATTATATATTTAGAGGAACCTAGAAATTCCACCAGAAAACTTTTAGAACTCATAAGTGAATTCAGTAAAGTAGCAGGTTACAAGATCAATGCTCATAAATCCAATGCATTTTTATACATAAGTGATGAATCTTCAGAAAGAGAAATTAGGAAAACTAACCCATTCACAATAGCTTCAAAAAAAATAAAATACTTGGGAATCAATCTCGCAAAAGAAGTGAAAGACCTCTACAATGAGAATTACAGAACACTAAAGAAAGAAATTAAAGAAAACCTTAGAAGATGGAAAGATCTCCCATGTTCTTGGATAGGCAGAATTAATATTGTCAAAATGCCCATACTACCAAAAGTGCTATACAGATTCCATGCAATTCCAATTAAAATCCCAATGATGTACCTTACAGAAATAGAGCAAGCAATTATGAAATTCATCTGGAAGAATAAGAAACCGAGAATAGCTAAAGCAATCCTTAGCAGAAAGAGCGAAACAGGGGGTATCATAATACCAGAACTTCAACTCTACTACAAAGCAATAGTAACAAAAACAGCATGGTACTGGCACCAAAAAAGACAGGTAGATCAATGGTACAGAATAGAGGACATGGACACAAACCCAAATAAATACAATTTTCTCATACCAGACAAAGGTGCCAAAAATATGCAATGTAGAAAAGATAGCCTGTTCAACAAATGGTGCTGGGAAAACTGGAAAACCATATGCAACAGAATGAAATTAAACCCCGATCTCTCAACCTGCAAAAAACTCAATTCAAAATGGATCTAGGACCTTAGAATCAGACGAGAGACCTTGCATCTTATAGAAGAAAAGTAGGTCCAAATCTTCAACATGTCGGCTTAGAATCAGACATCCTTAACAACTTAAGGAAGTTGTTAAGCACAAGAAATAAAAGCAAGAATCAACAACTGGGATAAATTCATACGAAAATGCTTTCTCTCAGCAAAGGAAACTATCAGTAAGTGAAGAGAGAGCCTACAGAGTGGGAGAAAATCTTTTCCACTCATACTTCAGAGAGAGCACTAATTTACAGAATATATAAAGAACTCAAAAAACTCTACACCAAGAATACAAATAACCCAATCAACAAATGGGCTAAGGAAATGAACAGACACTTCACAGAAGAAGATGTACAAGCAATCAACAGATATATGAAAAAATGTTCAACATCTCTAGTGATAAGAGAAATGCAAATCAAAACTACCCTAAGATTCCATGTCACCACAATTAGAATGGCGATTATCAAGAATACTAGCAACAATAGGTGTTGGCAAGGATGTGGGGAAAAAGGTACACTCATACATTGCTGGTGGGTTTTCAAATTAGTGCAGCCACTCTGGAAAGCAGTGTGGAGATTCCTCAGAAAACTTGGAATGGAACCACCATTTGACCCAGCTATCCCATTCCTTGGCCTATGCCCAAAGGACTTAAAATCAGCACACTACAGAGGTACAGCCACATCAATGTTCATTGCTGCTCAATTCACCATAGCCAGATTGTGGAACCAACCTAGACGTCCTTCAATTGATGAATGGATAAAGAAACTGTGGCATATATATACAATGGAATATTACTCCACCATAAAGAATGATAAAATTATGCATTTGCAGGCAAATGGATAAAATTGGAGAATATCATGCTAAATGAGATAAGCCAATCTCAAAAAACCAAAGGACAAGTGATCTTGCTGATAAGCGGTTGATGACATATAATTGGGGGTGGTGTCAGGGGCGGGCTCTGAGGGCCCCAGAGCCACACTGTGGCCTGATCTCTAAGGTGGCACCTGGCAGCTTGCCCGACATAGCTGCACTCATATACAAGTTTTAGGAAGTAACTCTCGTTGGCTGTTGTACATGAGGCAATTCTGGTATCTGCCTGGAGACTGTTCCTTGATAGGCTGACTTTCCTGATAGTCTACTCTCTGATAGGCTGATGTTCTCAATATAAGTCTGAGACTTGCCCAATAAACCCCTTTTTGGTTCCTGTGATCAAGAAGAGCGTACACGTTTTGATTGTCCCCGCGGGTGGTGGGCGATCATAAGTAGTGCCGAAACCCGGGAACTTGAGTTACAAAGAGGAACTGATCAGGTAAATACAGGGTAAGTACAGTCTGGCCAGGTTAAAGTTCGTGGAATAAGCGACGGAGTTAAAGTTCATGGAATAAGCGACGGATACTAAGTGTGTGTGCTTTCGCTTTTGTTTTATTAGTTAAAGTGGTCTGCCTTTTGGTTTGTTTAGCGGTAGCTAATAGGCACTGAAATGTCACGAATGCACATGGAAGGTCCCTTAAAGAATTTGCCCTACAGACCTAAAAGGTCCCTTACCTCCTGATACTGTTGGAATTTTATTAGGTAGGAGCTCTAGTGCACTCAGGGGACTTAGTTATCCCTGGAGTTATTGACTCTGATTTTACAGGAGAAATTAAGGTTCTTGCACATTCTCCTCAAGGAATTATCTCCATATCACCTGGGGATGGCATAGCTCAGCTTTTGATTATTCCCAGCCTTCATAATAATTTTCCATCAACCACAGCAACCAGGAGAACTGCAGGTTTGGGATCTTCTGGGGTTGATTTTGCATGTCTTACCATGGACTTAAAAAATAGGCCAATGCTTAAAATAAAGATTAAAAATAGAGAATTTTCAGGATTCCTAGATACAGGAGTTGATACTAGCATTATTACCCTAAAAGATTGGCCAAAAGAATGGCCTCCACAAGTAGCGGAACAAACCCTGAGGTGATTGGGTGTAGCTACTAGCCCACAAAGGAGTAGTTCTGTATAGACATGGAAAAACGATGAGGGCCAACAGGGAACATTTCAACCTTATGTCTTAAACCATTTACCTGTTAATTTATGGGGCAGAGATATTCTCATGCAAATGGATTTAGTACTCACTACAGAAGGCCATTATAGCCAAAAGTCTCAAAATCTAATGGTAAAACAAGGTCATAAATGGGACAAGGAACTTGGCCGCTATGGCCAGGGAAACACCCAGCCAATTAGTGTTAAGGGCAATCAAGTTTGCCAAGGCTTGGGTTTTCCTTGGGGCCACTGAACAAAAGTATGTAAAAATAACTTGGAAATCCAATGCACCAGTGTGGGTCTCTCAGTGGCCCCTGACATTAGAAAAACTTAAAGCAGCCCAAGAACTGGTACAACAACAATTAGAAGCAAATCATATTAGACCTCCAACTTCTCCTTGGAATACCCCTATTTTTGTCATAAAAAAGAAATCAGGAAAATGGAGGCTCCTTCATGACTTAAGAGCTATTAATGCTACTATGCAATCTATGGGGCCAACTCAGTTAGTGTTTCCAGTCCTTACTGCTTTACCAAAAGATTGGCCTACAATAATTAATAGAACAACTCAAATTATGGGGACTCATTATAGCCCCTGTAAAGGTTCAAGTTGGTACTACACAAGAATTCTTAGGAGCTCAATTAAACAGGGCTGTAGTAAAGCCACTAAAATCTGTCATCAGGGTAGATCATCTAAAAACATTAAATGATTTTCAAAAGCTACTAGGGGATATAAATTGGATTCATCCATATTTGAGGCTTTCCACAGGAGAACTACTTCCTCTTTTTAATATCTTACAAGGGGATCCCCATCCCACATCTCCCAGAGAGCTCACTCCTGAAGCACGTCTGGTTTTAAATATTATACAAAAAAAGATTAGATGAGACCCAGGTAGATCGTATTGATCTCTCTCAGTCATTACAATTCATTGTTATTCCTAACAAGAAACTACCCACTGGAGTCTTTTGGCAAGAGGGTCCCTTGTTTTGGGTCCATTTAGCCTGTTCACCCAATAAAACTCTCTTACCCTACCCTGATGCAGTAGCTCAAGTAATCTTAAAGGCACTTAAATCATCTATCACAGTGTTTGGAATTCATCCAGCTACTATCATTATTCCCTATGATAAGCATCAACTTTCTTGGTTTTGTAACTTCATGGATTCTTGGACTGTTGTTAGATGCTCCACTCAAGCTAACTTTGATATTCACTATCCTAAACATCCTTATATACAATTTTGTAGTAATAATTCTGTAATATTCCCAAGAGTTACCAGACAACAACCTATTCCTAAGGCTCCTGTGATTTTCACTGATGAATCCAAAACAGGGACTGGAGCTATTTGTTATCAAGATAAAGTCCAAACATTCCTTTTCCCTAACTCTTCTGCTCAACAAACAGAACTCTTAACAGTTCTTGAAGTTTTTAAAATGTTCCCTAATATTCCATTCAATGTTTACTCATAGTTTATATGTAGTTCAAGCTCTCAATAACTTAGAATGTGCAGGGCTTATTACCTCAAACTCTACTATTTTTCATCCTTTATGGATTTTACAACAAATGATTTGAGATCATTATAATCCTTTCTTTATTAAACATATCAGAGCTCATACCAATTTACCTGGACCTTTAGCTCTAGGGAATAATGTAGCAGACTTAGCAACTAAGGATCCCCACATTTTTTCTGCATTTGAGGCACCAAAAAATTATCATCAACAATTCCATGTTAATTCTACAACATTAAAACTGAAGTTTCCCATTACTAAAGAAACTGCACGTGCTACTGTTAAATCTTGTGGCCAGTGTACAGTCCTCCATCATCCACCTTCTATAGGAGTTAATCCTAAAGGACTGTTACCTAATCATCTATGGCAAATGGATGTTACTCACATTCCTGAATTTGGTAACCTTAAATATGTACATGTATCTGTAGATACATGTTCAGGAATCATTTCTGCATCGCTACACAGTGGAGAAAAAGTCAAAGATGTTATTTCCCACTGTCTCCAGGCTTTCGCAGCCTGGGGACTTCCTAAACAACTTAAAACGGACAATGGCCCTGCTTATACTTCAACCTCTTTTAACCAATTTCTCACTAAATTTGAAATAACTCTAGCCACAGTTATACCTTACAACCCACAAGGACAAGATATTGTTGAACGTGCACATCTCACCCTCAAAAATACTCTTTATAAACAAAAAGGGGGAATAGGGGAGACCTTCAGGTCCCCTAAAGATAAATTTTCTCTTTGCCTTTTTATTTTAAATTTTTTAACTCTGGATAATGAGGGTCGCTCTGCCACTGAGAGACATGGCAATAATAAACAACATGATAGAACGACGGTAAAATGGAAGGATGTTCTTACTGGACAATGGAATGGCCCAGACCTGGTGCTTTACTGGAGCCGTGGCTCGGTTTGTGTGTTTCCACAGGATAAAACGTCACCTATCTGGGTTCCTGAATGGCTGACTCGACCAGTGGCAATGCTACCAACAAGTAATTCGGATCAACAAAATGAAGACGCCAAAGACACTCCTGACGATCATGCTATTGACAGTCTTTCACCCCTTAGCCACGCTTTCTTTTCGTCCAGGTGAAAATGGTTCTACATTTCAAGAATACATAAAAAACTTAACAGGAGATGTTGTTTTACTTCCAGGATGGGTACCTTGCAGACATAATGCTACAGGAACTACTTTCACAACCCCTAGAATCTTCCCTCCTTGTAATCCTAAACACAGTACACCTCCTATATGGACAGGTTGTCAACATGCAGGACCAGCGACTCCTGTACAAAATGGATTTTTTTTTCACTCCCAATTTCACTTCTTTCACTGCTAATGATAACTTCACTAATAATGTTCAATTAGGCATGAAACGTGTCAAACCCTTTGACAATTGGATGCTTTTCACTGCAGCTTCAGGATATACTAACTTACAATCTTTTTTCAGTCTCTTAGGAGGGGCATTTCGGCTATGTACTTGGAACTCCTCTACATGGACAAACAGTTCTAGGTTCACTGGTGCTGCCTCACAATCTACGTGTACCAGAAATATTACCTTTCCACCTACCCCAGTTTGTGTGTCCCCCCCTCTTATGTTTTTGTTAGCTAATAAACCAAATTCAACGTCTTCTCTTCTCAACTGCACCTCAAGCAATTGCTCTCTCTCTCAGTGCTGGAATGCTTCTGCATTTGACCTGGTGGTCTTAATGCAAATTCCTACCTTCCTACCTGTTCCAGTCTCTGTTACAGATACAGAACTGCCAGTACTACTATCTAGAGACAAGAGAGATTTTGGCATTACAGTGGCTGTGTTCACTGCAATAGTGGTTTCCGCAAGCAACTGCCATACCTACAGCAACAGCAGTCAATCACTTGGTCGAAAATACAGCTGCAGCCTTACAGACTAAAGAGACCCTAAATCAACATCTAAGAGCAGGCATATTCCTTGTAAATCAAAGAGTGGACTTACTACAAGAACAAGTGGATGTCTTACAAGAATTTTGGGACTGGGATGTGTTTATCCTTTAAGAGCAGTGTGTGTCACCCCTATTGCTTATAATAACCTTAGCTCTGCGGCTATGTTATCTAAAAATCTCTCTGTCTACCTTAATGGCAATTGGTCATCTACGTTTGATAATTTAACCAGTCAGCTACGAGCTGAAATACTCAGAGTCAATGCCACCAGGGTTCAAGTTGCATCGGTATCCGAGATGTTCTCTTTGTTATCTAAAGCCCTGGGATTGACAAAACAGTGTCCTGGAACAGTAGCTGTTCTGGTTATTATCTGCTTAGGGATAGCCTATGCTATATGCAGCCAAATCAGAGCTCGCCAAGATGCCCGACGTCATCGATGGGCTATAGTACAGGCTTTGACAGCCATTGAGACAGGCACATCCCCCCATGTATGGCTAAGCATGCTGGACCAGTAGTCAAAGACGGGTAAGATCCGTGGAAATGCATACCAACCTAAGACAGGGTTCTGACGCCTGGAGGTCAGAATTCCAATGACAGGTAAGGATGTAATTTGCCATGGACAACCTAAGACAGGCATGGTCCCAAGTCATCTTTTCTTTATTTAAAGAATAAGGGGGAGATGTCGGGCGGGCTCTGAGGGCCCCAGAGCCGCACCGTGGCCTGATCTCTAAGATGGCGCCTGGCAGCTTGCCAGACATAGCTGCACTCATATACAAGTTTTAGGAAGTAACTCTGGTTGGCTGTTGTTCATGAGGCGATCCTGGTATCTGCCTGGAGACTGTTCCTTGATAGACTGACTTTCCTGGTAGTCTACTCTATGATAGGCTGATGTTCTCAATATAAGTCTGAGACTTGCGGAATAAACCCCTTTTTGGTTCCTGTGATCAAGAAGAGCGTACGCATTGTGATTGTCCCTGCGGGCGGTGGGCTATCATAGGGTGGGAGGGATTAGCATTAGGGTTAGGGTTAAGTTTAGGGTTAGGGTTAAAGAGGGTGGCAAGAATGGAGGAAAGAAGGACTGTATAGAGGGAAAAGAGGGTGGGAGGAAAAAATAACAGAGTCAAACAACACTACCCTATGTAAATTTATGATTACACAAATGATATGCCTTTACTCCATGTACAAACAGAGAACCAGCATGTATCCTATTTGTTTGCAATAAAAAAAATTAAAAAAAGAAATAAGAATAACTCTGAACTACTATATGACAACCAAATCCATAAATCAAATAAATTTTATTCTTAGGAATGAATTAGAGAAACTAATAAAAATGACTCAAAGGAATTGGGAATGCAAAGCTGATTATAATGAGACAGTATTTCTCCTAGTGGCTACCCAGATCTTAAGCAGCATGAATATGCTTCTTCCTGAAAGTTAGCATGAAACATCCTGAGACTGGAGGGGCAGTGTGCTCTACCTAAACCAGAGACTGTTTAACTCATTAAATGGATGTTATAAAAAAAAAAAAAAGTAAAGAAAGAAAAGGTCACCCTGAGTTTATCAATGATCCATGGAGAGCCAATCCAGGAGCCATTTTGGGACTACACCATGGTGGAGCCAACAGGAACTGGAATCCAGATCCAAGAGTTCTGTAGCTATATCCATGTAAAAATATTTGAGCCTAACAAAGACTTAACTGTACCTAAAAACCCCGTGAAAACTCAGACACTTAGAAAATTTTGCCTGGGGGAACACAAGTTGCAGAGGGTAGTGACAACTGGGCTTTTCCCAACCCAGTGAGTCCTGTTACTCTCAGGGCCTAACGAGGACAGCAACAGATAGTCAGGAATTTGGAAGGGTGTGAGGGTACTCAGTTCTCAACTTGCCCAGTCAACTGGTCCCAGTGACCACCCAATCTGGCACCCACTGGGTTCCTGGGGCCCACCTGGACTAATACCTACCAGGTTCTGGTACTCTACATGGTCTGGCATTCATTGGGTGCCCATCTTCAGAGTTTGCCAGGTTTGGCACCAGTCCGGCACCATCTGGGGTCTCCAGCCCCCAGTTCCCATCCCCCAAACCCTCAAGCTCCTCATCTGGTCACTTATTTGCCTTCTAGTCCCACAGTTTTGCCACAGGCTCATAGCTCAACCTCCCATGCCACCAGTTAGCTACCAGGCCTACCCAGTCCAGACCACAGCTTCAATATCAGCCTGCAAGACCCCTTTGCCACCCAGCTACTGAGCTGTAGCCCATCCTTCCTGGCCCACCACTTGCAGCTTGACCCACTTGCCCTAGCCAGCAGCTTTGCCACCTGTCCCACAGTCCAGCCCACCAATAACAGAAGTTGGGAAGTCTTAAACCCCAACCTCCCACTTAATGAATAACACAATACAAAGGTAGGACTCAACAGCCCATGGCCTATACTCCCACACTTATTTCATAAATAAAGAAGAAACAAAATCAGTTAGACCCAGAGAGCAAACACATATGCTCAATGACTGTTTTGCCCACCAGAGTGGAAACAACTCCTTTGACTGATTAATTTCTTAATTTTTCACCAATATTTCCCCTGATTTTTTTTCTTTTTCTTTTTTTTTTCTTGTTTTGTTTTCCTTTTTGTGTTTGGTTTTCTATATTTGATTTTTGTTTTATTTGAATGTATACTGATTTATAGGATATGTACATGTACACACACACACACACACACACACACACACATTTGATTCTCCTCTTTTCTAGCCTTTTTTTTTTTTTAAGGAGTTATTTTCCAATGAACTGTAACTTGAGGGTTAGGGAATTTGATTAACATATTTTGATTTTGTTTTGTATAGTCTTTGCCACTACTCTTTCTCCTTGTTTCCTTTTCATCTTTGTATTGCTGAAAGCCAAATTCCATTCTCTCTCTCCTCCTTTTTATTCTGCTATTTTTTTCTTACCCTTTCCCATTAACAACATATCCAAAGTTATCACTGCATCTTCCCTATTCGTGCTTCAAAATTGCACACACTTCTCTACCATCCTGTCTTTACTTCTTTCCTCATACTCTATCCATAACACCTTTTAATATGAATGGATGTATATAATATCTACATGTCTACCCCTACCACCAATGCCAAAGAAATAATTAATATAGCAGAAGTCATAGATAATACCTGTTGTTTGATTTTATACCACACATAATCGATGATTATTTACTGTTTTTACAGATGGAACTTGCTGATCCTACTATTTCTGCATATTGTACCCATAACACTGTAGATACCAAAATAGGAAAGAGTACTTAGTCTGCTTCTATAAATTGTTTGCTTGGTTACTGCTACCATTGCCCCCCCAAATTTGTGAAGTACTAATAACATAAAGGGACACTATAATCACATAAGGTAGGAAATGTACTGCTTCAGATCTATCCAGATAGATGGATAGGGACACAAACAATGTGAAAAAGCAAGGGGATGAGCTGTCCCAAACAACACAGAATACATCAGTAACAGATTCCATTGGCACAACAATGCAGGAAATGTGAAAGATGGAATTTAGAAAGTGTATGTTTAGACTGATCTTAGAAGGAAAAGATGACATAAGAAATAAAATCAGAGAGAAAATACAGGAAGTAAAATATAAATTCAAAAGGAGAAAGATCTTGAAGAAGAATCAGTTAGAAATTCTCAAAATGAAAGAATCAATAACCCAATATAAAAATTCATTAAAAAAACCTTATCAGCAGACTAGATCACTTGGAAGACAGAGATTTAGGCAATGAAGACAAAATATGTATCTTGAAAATCAAGTCGACCATGGAGAAAAGATGTTAGGAGACCATGAAAAGGCCTGCCAAGAAGTAGAGAATAACATGAAAAAACAAACAAGATCTATTGAACTAGATGAAGGCTTGAAGATATAAACCAAAAGAATACACAAATTATCAATGAAATAATGTCTGAAAATTTCCCAAATATAAAGAATAGAATAGAAAATCAAATTCAAGAGGCATACAGAACTCCAAATATACAAAATTACAATAGACCCATACCAAGGTACATTATTATGAAAATGCCTAATATACATAATAAAGATAGAATTTTTAAAGGTTGCCAGAAAAATACAACCAGTTGCATTTAGACATAAAACAATCTGGATCTCAGCTGGTTTCTCAAATCAAAGCTTGGAGGTCTTGAAATAATATATACCAAGCTC